>NC_136261.1:120577373-121097373 GCF_964187855.1 Myxine glutinosa | reverse complement strand
TTTGAATATGTGCGCTGACATCACCACTTTCATTGCTGCCAAAGGTAGGATTTAACAAGATTTGGAGAGGTGAAAATTTCAAAAATCTACTTAAGCGAAAAATGGCAGTCAGAGTTACATCTTCCAGCTTAAAATTAAGTTATTGTATTCAGAGCACAAAGGGACAGATTAATTATTTAATTGCTTTAATTTGAAGTGATATGAATTACACAGCAACCCTCAATGTCTTCTCAGTCCCTTTCCCACAGTAAAGCTTATCATTAACTTCCCAGTCCCTATTCATCTTCACGTCTAGACAAAGAAGCAGGCAGGAGAAAATGACCACAATGAGGGAAATGCAGGATATCTTACGGAGGCATGACAGTTTCGAGGAAATCACCTATTATACCAGCCAGGCAGTAATTTATATATTGTGATGTGTAACAGTGACAAGGTAATTTACACTAGTGGGTGATGGCAGTTCAGGCTTTCAGCCCGGTGGATTTTTTTCCCAGCTGCCAAACACTCAAATTTTGTGTAGCTAATGATTTTTCCAAACCCACTTTCAAGGTATAAAAGTTAGTGTCTTCTTTAAGAAGTTAATGCAAGTGATTTCTTCATTCACAGTGTCGGTCATTGTGCAAGACATTATATCAAACATTTCTGTGTTATTCGTATGCCAGGCCTGCAGATAAAGTTAAATTCTAGTAGACAAAGACAACAAAAAGAGGCATATGGAGATTTTTTTTTTTGGTGGAAAAATAATGATAAAATAGGAAAAAAAACGTTGGATGGCAAGACAGGTCAAAGGGAGATGGTTCATCGCGAAAGGTGTTTTTCTATATTCAGGTCGATTAAAAAGTAATTACAGTGTGGCATGAAGACAATAAAACAGGCCAGAAAAAAAAAGATGAATTGTAATGCTGCGCGGTAGTTTTCCCCAGTGCGATTCCCCAATCCTAATGGCAAAAAGAAAGTGACAGACAATCCACATGAGGACTTTTTAAACAGGCTACTCATTCAACACTTTCGTCCAGCTGACCTTTCGACCCTCTTCGCACTTGGCATAAATTACATTTAACGGTGCGTGAAAACAGGCAATCAGCAGGATCGTTTTGTTTTGTTACAAAGAGAGATAAATGAGACACCTCCCAAGCGTCTCTTTCTCAAGAACTGAACGATTACAAAGGTTGATGGCACAAATGTGTTTTTCAAGTGTTTTTAGTGGCTGACAGTGTGGGAAGGAAACAACAGCTTGCCAGTATTTACTACAGGTGGAGGTTCTAAAAAGCATTCAACAATGATACAATTGGCAATGGTTAATAGATCAGCAAGGGTTGCAAGGACTTTGTTGAGAAAAACCTGCATGCTTTTACAGCTTAACTTTTCACAAAATATCCCAGGTTAATGCAACTAAAACTTAAAGATGATAACCAAAGTAAGTTGTGCAGACAGGTATGTTGCTGTTTACAGCATTTTCACAACTTTCTTTAAGAAGTTCAAATCCCATATTGTGTTGATTTGTACATAGTCTCCAAATTTATTATTAAGTTGTTTTGATTGTAAAAGTCTATAAAGTCTTTGCCCTTCATATTATAAGTGTAAAAATAAGTCACCACTTTAACTACAAATTTTGTTAATCTGACCAAATAGTAATAAAATAAAAAAGTAATTTCCCAAAACACAATTAAGCTGTTTCATGCAATGTCATGTAAAATATGCCTTTTGGGTAATAAAGCCACATCTCAAGTAATGTCCAATTCTGAAACATATGTGGATTTATATTTACTTCAACACAACGTTTAAGCATTTTCTCTTCATGTTCTGCAGATAACACATTTGATTCAGTACAGTATATGGGGCGCAAATTGTAAATACAACCTATAGTTGTTGGGCGGTGTATGATTACGCCACTTACGTCACTTCCGCTTCCGGTCCGGTATGAAGAGGACGCAGGCGTCACATGCTCGCCGCTTCTTCGGCCGGGCCACTGTCAGTTGCTTGCTTTTTTGGTGGTCGTGCGGATTTTTTGGCCATTGAGTCTGCCCTCTGCATAGCCCCGGCTCTGCTCCCTGCTTCGCCTGCCCGGCTCCTTCGCCTGCTCGCTGTTTCCTCGGGCACGCTCTCGTGGGTTGTGACCATCGCAGCGGTTTGGTGGCGGTTTCCCGCCGTGATCTAGATTTGTAGCGGCGGCAGTCGATTGCCGCTGCATTTGCCGCTTTGCCGTGATCAACCTTGGCCTCGTGATCGTCTCTTTGCTCCTGCCTGCCCTCTGCTGGGTCCCGGCTCTGCTCCTGGCTTCACCTACCTGGCTCCTTCGTTTCCTCGGGCCCACTCCCGTGGGTTGGGACCATTGTTTCACCTCCTCAACCTTGGCCTCGTCTCGTCTCTCCGCTCCTGCCTGACATGGCTCTGCAGTACTCCGCCGTAAGGCTCCTTCTGCTCAATACCCGCTCCACCCCATCATGCATCTCTGTCATCAAATCAAATGGACTCCTCCGACGACCCAGGTACATTCACCATGGCTCCGGTCGTAAGTTTGTATATTTGCAATCAGGTCACTCCATCCCTGTCCTCTGGTCAGCTCAGCGCACTCTCACTCTTCGTCCCAGCGCACCTGGTCACAGCAACGCACACAATCGCACCTCCTGCTTACGAACCCTGGCTAAATCACCTGAATTCATCCCTGCTGTTCAAATCAACATCAAGCTCACCCTGTTCAACACCCGGTCCCTCAACAACAAATGCCTCATCCTGAACGAATACATCCTGGATAACAAACTGGACTTTCTCTGTCTCACCGAAACCTGGCAGCAATCTCTGGACTACTACACACTCAACCTCACCACACCCAATGGATAATCCTACGTCAATAAACCACGCTCGGGGGGCCGAGGTGGTGGAATTGCCGTTATCCACCGTCAAGACATCAGGACCAGCCTCATCCCCATCGCCTCATCCCCATCATTTGAACACCTGGCTTTTAAACTCTCTGGTCGCATGCAGTCAGTCATGGCTGTCGTCTACCGCCCTCCCAAACCACACCCATCATTCCTGTCTGACTTCTCCTACTTTCTGACCCAGCTATTTTCCCTCTCCCCCTCAATCCTCCTCCTTGGTGATTTCAATATCCACATGGACTCCACTGACTCCACAATAACCACTGACTTCACTGATTTACTCACCTGCTTTAACCTCACTCAACATGTCGACTTTCCTACCCATATCCGTGGTCACATTTTGGACCTTGTCTGCTCCACTGGATTAAATTTGCACCATCTCTCTGGCTCCGACCTCACCCTCTCTGACCACTTAGCTATCACTATGACCATCAACATCCCCACCCCAACACCAAGACATTATCGCACTATCAACTTCCGTAAGCTAAACGCTCTTTCACCTACCTCATTCTCATCCACCCTCTCTGAAAAAATGTCCACTTCTCCCTTCGTTGACCTCCACACCCCTTCCGACCTCACTGACTACTACAACCACACTCTCTCCTCCTGCCTTGACCAGCTTGCGCCTGTAAAAACCAAAACAGTTTCTTTCACCCATTCTGCTCCCTGGTTTACCCCTGAACTCCGCCTGATGAAAACTCGTGCTCGCCAACTTGAAAGACAGGTCTCACAGTTCACTCCCAAGCCTACAAAGACCACCTACAACACTACAAAGATGCCCTCTTCCGCGCCCGCCCCGCCTACTACTCTCAAATTATCCACTCTGGCTCCGGAAACCCAAAAGCACTCTTCTCGACAATAAACAAACTCCTCCGCCCCCTGAACACCACCACCCAGTCATTCACAGTAGACAACTGCATCTCCTTCCTCTCTTTCTTCCAACGCAAAATTGACAACATCTACAACAGCTTGACCACCGCCGCACCCGCTCCCCCTCCAACCACCTGCCCCCCCCCCCCTTGTCCTGCCATCCCCTGTCTCGGTTCTCCCCAATCTCCCCTACTGACCTCTCTGAACTCCTCATAGGAATGAAAACTGCCACCTGCACACTTGACCCCATCCCCTCCAGCTTTGTCAAGGCCTCCCTCCCTGCTCTCTCTCCACTTATCATTGCAACAATAAACTCCTCCCTGTCTACAGGCATCGTCCCACCTTCCCTCAAAATTGCTGCTGTTACCCCCATGCTAAAAAAAACCTGGTCTAAACCCTGACACCCGAAACAACTTCAGACCCATCTCCAACCTACCCTTTCTGTCAAAAGTTTTGGAACGCGCTGTAGCCACTCAACTCAAACATCACCTCTCTGCCAATAACCTGTATGAAACATTCCAATCCGGATTCCGCTCCAACCACAGTACTGAAACTGCTCTCCTCAAAATCACCAACGACCTTCTCCTCTCCTCTGATGCTGGCAACCTCAACATTCTCGTCCTCCTCGACCTCAGCGCTGCCTTTGACACCATCGATCACACCATCCTCCTCACCCGACTTGAATCCACCTTTAACGTTACCGGCACTGCCCTCTCTTGGATTAAATCATACCTCTCTGACAGACGCCAGTTCATCTCCATCAATAACTGCAAATCCCCCACTGCTCTCCTCCCCCAAGGTGTCCCCCAAGGTTCCGTTCTTGGCCCCCACCTCTTCATCCTTTACCTGTCCCCCCTCGGTCACTTAATCCGCCGTCATGGTCTCCAATTCCACTGCTTCGCCGATGACATCCAGCTTTTCATCTCCACCAAGTCCGTCTCCACCGACACCCACTCTATCCTGACAAACTGCATCACTGAAATAAAATCCTGGCTTCAAATCAACTTCCTCAAGCTTAACTATGATAAATCTGAAATAATCATCATTGGCCCAAAGACGCTCACAAAATCCACCCATAACTTTGCCTTCAACATCGACGGTATCCCAGTATCCACCTCCCCTCACATCCGTAATCTTGGCGTCATCTTTGACCAAACCCTCTCCTTCGACAAATACACTAAACAGATCACAAAGTCAGCCTTCTTTCACCTGAAAAACATTGCCCGTCTCCGCTCATCCCTCCCCTCCACGGCTGCAGAAACACTCATCCACGCCTTCATCACCTCCCGTCTGGACTACTGCAATAGCCTCCTCTATGGTTCACCCTCAACAATCACCAATAAACTCCAAATACATTCAGAACTCCGCTGCCCGTCTACTCACCCATTCCCGGACCCGTGACCACATCACCCCCGTCCTTTACAAGCTTCACTGGCTCCCCATCCCCCAGAGAATCCAGTACAAAATCCTCCTCTTGACATACAAAGCCCTCCATAACCTGGCCCCATCCTACCTGGCTGACCTCCTCTCCAGACACACTCCCACCCACAACCTCCGCTCTGCTGGTACCAACCTCCTGACCCCCTCCATCCGGACCAAATTCCGATCCTGGGGGAACAGGGCCTTCTCCATCGCTGCTCCCACCCTCTGGAACTCACTACCTCACACCATCAGAGACTCCTCCTCACTCACCACATTCAAAACATCACTAAAGACCTACCTGTTCAACACTGCATTCAACATTCAACCCACAGCATTTAACCCCTGACTATCTCTTCTCCTTCTCCCTCCTTTTGCTTTAAATATTTCCCTATTGATTCTTGTCTTTTTGCAATTGTTGTTTTCATGTATTGTTATGCGTTATGTTTTCCACTCTGTCAAAGCGCCTTTGGGCTTCTTGAAAAGCGCTATACAAAAGAAATGAATTATTATTATTATTATTATAGTACCCGGCTGAGAGACTCAGACTCGAGTCTCATTTGAATCGCATTGCGGTATTTTTATATTTTTACAAATCACGACAACTTAAGACTTGGGAGGCTAAAGATTCAATAACTTCAACCTTTAGAGCTGGACTCAGTCAAGCCAATTATAAGCGAATATAAATTCATTGTACACATCAACTAAAATTTTCCAAGGAACGGATCGACTTCCCTCTGTCCCTACCACCCCTCATATTACTTCTCTGCCTCACCACATCACCACCTAGCCTTTTGTCCTCCTCATCCTGCCCTCTCTCCTTGCTCTTCTGCAATCTCCAATACAGTCACCTGCTCTTCCTACCTCCTCCTCTCCCTCATTTTACCCAACCGCGCCTCTCCCCTCTCATGTATTTGATGCTCCCCCTACTTCTTCCTTATTAGTCCCATACCGGTGTACACCGGAGGGGACTATAGGTTTGCACGCCGTCCCTCCATCTGTCAATCTGTCAGTCCATCAGTCTGTCAGTCTGTCAGTCTGTCAGTCTGTCAGTCCATCACGCAAAGAACAGTTTTCCGGACTTTTTTTTCCTAAACTCTTAATGCTAATGATTTCAATCTTGGTTCATGGTTTCCTCATGATAAGTTACAGATCAAGTTCGAACTTCACGACGTTTCGATCATTTTTGACAAAGTTATGGCACTTTGTTTATTCTAGAGTTCTCCTCAAGCCGCACCGCGTGCCCTCAGCCTCGTCTCGCGAACGTCAAAAGCGCGACACAGCGCACGCTTTCGGGAGGGGCGGAGCCAAGCCGAGCAACATATATATACACATCGATCATTCATCGTGAACCGGAAAATATAATAAATTACTGATATTTGGCGACTCGAAAGGTTCTTTATCAACAACTTATTTTCTCGTGCTTCTGCTGACCTGTCTGCAAGGTGTATAAATCGAAGTCCCGAGTGTGAATCACAGGTGAGCCTGTCCTGAGGTAATTAGCGATTGGGAACGATTCAGATCCTGTGGGTAAATAACCTTTGGTAATTTCCCCAACAGTTTTCCGGATGACAGACTGCCGGTAGGGGACATGTGTTGCAGCGCAATACTCAGAATGCTTGTTGGTATGGACCTCAAACATCCGAGGCCTTCACTAAAATCTGACCGATCTCTCCATACAGATCGCTTCTCACAAACCAGACTTAATCCGCTTAACAAAAACCTTCTTCCTTCAAGACATCCCTGAATCCTTAGCATCTCTCCCTGGTTACTCCCATCGGTATGATAGACCTGAGCCTCGTCCTGGTGGCAGAGTTTCGCTGTACTCTTCACGTACTGCTCCATCAAGTTGTTTCATTAAGGTGTAAATCCATTAAGGTGTAAAGAAAACCCCCATTTCTCACTCTTCGTGTACTGCTCTTTCAAATCCCAAACCCCATGAGTACCTCTGGCTCCGGCTTCCCCTCCACCCCCACCATTTGTTTATGTGCATGTTGTACCGTCCACCAAACAGTGATGACTATATTTACACCTTGCTGTCCGACAACGAGGACCAACTTCTATGCACTCATCCCAACCCTCTCTTCCTCATATGTGGCAATTTCAACTGTCATCATGCCAGCTGGCTGGGTGTGGGTTCCTCTCTCACCAGCCATGGTTCCTCAGCAAAGGACTTCTGCGACTCATTGGGACTGACACAATCTGTCAATTTCCCGACCTGGATCTCAGTCAATGGTACATCATCTCTTCTAGACTTGGTTATGACAAACTTCCCTGCAAATGTCTGCTGTTCTTCTACTCCAATCGGTTCATCTGATCATTTGCTTGTTAAAGTGGACATCTCTCTGGTCTCACTATTCTCGGGGAACCTCCTGTGAAGAAATTTAATCACAACCTCTTCCAAGATATAGAGCTTTATTGTAATCGAAATCTCCACATCATCTACAACAAAAGGATAAACACATATTAGAAGTCTTCCATAGTATACAACCCTATGTCAAGCAAGCCATTGAAGATGCACCATTTTAACTCACCAACTCAAGTCCAGTAACATGTAAGAAGGGCAATCCCCTCGCTCTCAGACCATCCTTCTTATAGGCAAGTCTCACCACGAGAGAGGGAATTACATCGGATCTTCGCCTTTTATTTCATTACACCTCCTCAGCGCCGATGATTCTGGCATTTCACTCAGGCCGACTGGCATGGTCTTCAAGCAGCAATCAAACTTCTGGACTGGTCTCCCATCTCTACTGTCTCTGACATCAACTCATCATGGGAACTCTTTCAAAGAAATTTGCTCTCTCTCATGCACAGATTTATCCCATCTCGTCTTCAGTTGTCATACCCTTGCTCCCGTCCATGGTACACTGAATATTGTGGTGAGCCAGTTGCCCAGAAACAACTTGCCTTCGTCTCCTGGAAGGCTAATCCAACTGAAGGCAATCTCAGTTCTTTCCACAAAACTTGGAACAAGTGTGTGTCTACACTCAGGATCCCAGGAAACAATATATCTCCACTCTCAAACCTGTCTCCCTCCTCCAAATCCTGGTGGCGTCATCAAATCTGTTCCTGGTGTTTGGTCCCCTTCCATCCCCTCCTTTAACTCAATCAGCTACACAGCTGACACTGCCTGTAAAAAGTGAATGCCTCAACTCCTTGGTTGCTTCAAAATCATGTGTCCCAAACCCATCGCTCACTGTACCCACCTTAACCAGTCATAACCAAGCTGCTCCTGGACTCTGTGTCCTTCTCTTCTGACAAGGTGAAGATGTGGATGTCAAACGTCCACCTCGATTCTGCAACTGGACCACACGGCATCAGCCCATGGGTCCTAAAATCCTGCTCTGCCATTCGATCACACCCTCTCATTGTTTTCTTCACCCCCTCTTGCTCAAGGTCATCTGAAATCTGCTTGAAAATCAGCCAACATTACTGCTTCACACAAAAAGGTGCAAAAACAGATCCCTGGAAGTACAGACCAATCAGCCTGCTCCCAATAATCAGCAAAAACAGAATCAGGATCTGTTTTTGCACCTTTTTTGTGTGAGGCGGTAATGTTGGCTGATTTCCAAGCTGATGGCAGGCATCCATCATCGCTTCTGACATCAAATCGTTCCTCTTCTCCAATGGCTTGATCTATGATCATCAATTTGGATACAGATAAACTCCCCCACTCCCTTCAATCCCACTCCTCCCTCCAGGTCTTTAAAACAGCTGTTCACCACCATCTCTTATCTTCCCCCATCCAAAACCTTGATCTTTTCTACCCCGCTAATTCACCCCAGATACACTTTTTTGAAATTCCAACTTCTTTCCTGGAAGTCCTTGCAGTGTCCATATGTTTTATACCTCTCCCACCTCCCCCCAAGCCCTCTCCCTCCCACAATTCTCTCGATGTCCTTGCTCTCAAATTATGTGTTTGTGTCCTTCCCCCTCTCTCCCCATCTTGTCTACCGCTCCCCTTATTTTGTGTTTTGTGTGTCGGTTTGACTTTGTGATTAATGTTTGCTCTTTCACGAGCCTTGATCTTGTATACAAAAAAAAAAAAAAAAAAAGCAGGAAGGCGTTGTTTGAGGGGGTGGGGGGCAGAGTGAGGAAGGTTGGACGAGATGGAGGTATGAGTTGGAAGGGAGAGGAAGCACGGAGGAGGCCGCTTTGAGGAGGGGTGAGAGGGGAGAATTGGAGAAAAATGGAGGGTGGGGAGATTTGAAAGGGAGGGGGGGGGTTTGAAGGGGAGGGGTGAGGAGTGATTTTAGGAGGGGAGGGGCGAGGAGTGAGGAGGGGAGATTTGAAGCGGAAGGGTTAGGGGGGAGTTTAGGAGGGGAGGGGTGAGGGGGAAGTTTATGAGGGGAGGGGCAAGGGGAGAGTTTAGGAGGGGAGGGGCAAGGGGAGAGTTTAGGAGGGGAGGGGGTGAGGGGGGAGTTATGGAGGGAAGGGGAAAGGGGGAATATTTGAATGAGAGGAGTGAGGGGGGAGTGTAGGAGGGGGAGGCCGGAGGGGTGAGGTGAGAGTTTAGGAGCAGAGGGGTGAGGATGGCGTTTTGGAGGGGAGGCGAAAGGGGGAATATTTGAATGAGACAGGGAAGCCTCAAGGGACCAGGCCTGAAAACCCGGCATGAACAAAACGACTATTACACACAGGTTTGCACGATTTACAGTGCATTTAGAAAGTATTCAGACCCCTTGACTTTTTTCACATTTTGTTATGCTGCAGCCTTATGCTGAAATCGTTAAATTCATTTTTTCCCTCATCAATCTACACTCAATACCCCATAATGACAAAGAGAAAACAGGATTTTAGAAAGTTTTGCAAATTTATTAAAAAGAAAAAACTGAAATATCACATTCACATAAGTATTCAGACCCTTTGCTATGACACTTGAAATTTAGCTCAGGTGCCTCCCATTTCTCTTGATCATCTTTGAGATGTTTCTACACCTTGATTGGAGTCCACCCGTGGTAAATTCAATTGATTGGACATGATTTGGAAAGGCACAGACCTGTCTATATAAGGTCTCACAGCTGACAATGCATATCAGAGCAAAAACCAAGCCATGAGGTCGAAGGAACTGCCTGCAGAGGTCTGAGACAGGATTGTGTCGAGGCACAGATCTGGGGAAGCCTACAAAAAAAATCTCTGCTGCATTGAAGGTTCCCAAGAGCACAGCGGCCTCCATAATTCTTAAATGGAAGAAGTTTGGAACAACCAGGACTCTTCCTAGAGCTGGCCGCCCGGCCAAACTGAGCAATCGGGGGAGAAAGGCCTTGGTAAGAGAGGTGACGAAGAACCCGATGGTCACTCTGGCTGAGCTCCAGAGATCCTGTGTGGAGATGGGAGAAACTTCCAGAAGGACAACCATCACTGCAACACTCCACCGATCTGGGCTTTATGGCAGAGTGGCCAGACGGAAGCCTCTCCTCAGTGAAAGACACATGAAAGCCCGTTTGGAGTTTGCAAAAAAGCACCTAAAGGACTCTCAGACTGTGAGAAACAAGATTCTGTGGGCTTTCATGTATCTTTCATTGAGAGAGGCTTCCGTCGTGCCAGGAGAGGACCCCCACGACCCTCCAACATCGTGCCAGCTCCGTGCGTTCTGCCAGCTGTGATTAACACCGCAACTAATGGATGTGTGACACACAGGCTGAGATGAGAAGCCACAAAGTAAGTCGCTCCATAATTTGAGCTTATTCTTATTGCTTTTTTGCGGTTTTTGCATGTTATACCAAACAAATATACTCAAAGGCAAAAGTTATTGTGACACACAAACAACAAACAAAATCAGTGTTAAACTTTTACTGCCGCGAATGAAATGTTATTACATGGAAAGACAAATGTTTCAAGGTATGGTAACGTTCAACAGTCCATAAGAACAGCGCACCTGGCATATGCAAATGAGCCACAACACAAGAGGGGGTTCACAAGCAAGTTCACACAGTCAGTAGCGAGTGTGTCCACCTTGTGCATTGATGCAGGCCTGGCACCTTCGCCTCATTGAGGCCACTACACGTCGATGAAAGTCCTGGGGAAGATCATTCCATATCCGAGGAAGGATTTGGCAGAGTTCCTGCAGCATTGTTGGAGGATTCGGATGACGTCGTAAACGTCGCTCCATTTCATCCCAGACGTGTTCAATGGGTGACAAATTAGGGGATCTTGCGGGCCAGGGTAACACAACTAACACAATAACATTGTTCTGATTAAGATACTGCTGTACAGCTCGAGCAACGTGTGGTCTGGCGTTATCGTGTTGAAACGTCACTCCAGGGCCGTTCTGTTGCAAAAACGGTAAAGCAGCCATTTGCAAAATCTCGTCTCGGTACCTCACAGCATTCAAGTTCCCCTCAATCACAATCATTGGCGTCCTTGCTGCAGCTGTTATCCCACCCCAGATCATAACGCCCCCACCTACAAAACGATCCCCTTCCAGAACACATGGCCTGATGTAACATTCACCTGTGTGCCTGTAGACACGTGTCCTGCCGTCAGCTCGGTGAAGAAGGAAATGTGACTCATCGGTGAAGAGAACTCTTCTCCACTCACGTGCTCCCCATCGCAAGTGTTGTCTGCTCCACTGGAGACGTCGACGTCGATGTTCTGGTGTCAGAATTGGCCGTCGGGCTGGGCGTCTTGCACAGATGCCGTAGACGCGTAGACGTCGTCGAACTGTTCTCGCAGATACACCTCTGTTGCCAGGTATGGTACGGGCTGTAAGGGTTGCTGGCTGGAACCTGTGTCGGAGGTGCGTGGTTCAAATCCATCGGTCTTGATGTAGGGTCGTTACTGGTGGGCGGCCACTACGGGGACGGTCTATAACTTGATTGTTTTGCTGAAAACGTCGCCATAAGTGCCAAATGGAGTTTCTATGGACGTTGAATCGACGAGCAACGTCACGCTGCGAGGTACCAGACTGAAGCATACCTATAGCTCTCCATCTGTCATTTTCCCCGAGGCGTGGCATGTCGAACTTGTTCCAGAACGACGAATAGGTGTTTTTTTGACTTCTGCACTTCTTAAGACTGCATTGAGTGGAAATGATAAGCGTCTGGTTGTCTGGCCTTTTAAAGTGAACATTGCTGGCCATTTTTCTCGAATATGTCATGCTTCTTGCAAATTTCGTGCAATTCGAACAACTGCTTGGTTGCGTTTCTTCGACCATTTTAACACACTCTTTCTCTGGTTCAAATCCAAAAATTCATTCACAAGATTACCAATGAAAAAATTCCATGTCACAATAACTTTTGCCTCTGAGTATATTGTTGCGGATATGAGGATTATGTTTTTTTATTGTGTTGTATTGTATGGTAAATTGTTGTGTAATATTGCTTGATTCTGGCCCCTCCTGCCTCCAGTGTTGTGTAAAGTTCAAAGGGCGTTCCGGTAGTTAATTCCA
Source organism: Myxine glutinosa (assembly GCF_964187855.1). NCBI lineage: Eukaryota > Metazoa > Chordata > Myxini > Myxiniformes > Myxinidae > Myxine > Myxine glutinosa. Next base: position 121,084,815 of record NC_136261.1, on the reverse strand, counting down.
TAAAGCATACATTGAAGGACACTATAATACCCTTGTTCAGTAGCTTATATCCTTATTATGTGTGTTAGGGTAAGGCTGTGTCTCCCATTAATTTAAATACTCCATTGCACCAAGTGAAATAAGAGTAGATCCCCTTTCATTTCATTTCAATGGCCAACTGCATTTTGGGTGGTTTTCTTCAACCACCATTGGCCACGAGGCAAGGTTGGGGAAGAAAGGCGTGCCCGCCCGTCGTCATCAAGGGCGGAGTCAGAGGGTCGCGCGACCAACCAGGGCCGGGGTGAGCACACCGATGGGCGTGTCCTGAAGGCCGGCGGCTTGATCGCCGGAGGCGTTATAAAAGCGCGTGCGCAAGAGTGGTCAGGAGTTGCGTAGAGAGGTCCATGACAAGAGAGGTCCATGACAAGAGTTGCGGCGAAGAGATCACTGAGAAGGGAGTTGAGTAAGGGATCCCTGAAGAGAGCAGCTTGAGCCACCGCGGCTGCATCAACAGCAGCTTGAGCCACCGAAACTGCAGCCACAGCAGCTTGGGGCCTGGACGGACGTTTTGAGCAGGACCGAAAAGGAACGGCGGCTGCCAAACGCGCCGAGCGTGCTGCGGTATCCGTGGACTGGCCTCCCCCCTCCAAGCCATCCACCTCCGCCATTCCTATCATCATTCCCCGTGTGAGTCGTCTTCGTTTGTTCTGTCCTGGGTATTAATTAAGTCTGTTTAGATAAGCTAGCGATTTTCACTGTGTCTCTAAAATCTTATGTATATTATTTTCTTCTCTTTCCTTCTCCTGGGTTATTTTGAGCCTGTATATAGTAGGAATAAATTTAGTAGTATTTTCAACCTTTTTTTCGTCTTCTTCTTCTTCTTCACATCCGTGTCGCTTTTGTCTTTTCCATATTGAATATCTGTGGCGCGATCCGGCCAACGTTCGGGAATCGGGTTAGTCGGGGTAACTGTACGACCACGGGGCCATCCGCTCGGCAAACACAACATCTTATCCGCGGGCCGTAACAATATATTCAGTATTACAGTATCTGATATACTAGAAGTGCTGTACAGTAGAAGCTTGGTTTTCCCTTTCCATGGTGGCAAGAAGAGGATGCTGGAATCATTGTCGGTATAGTGATCGAGGGGTCAGCATCTCCCGTGCAAGTCGCTTTGCTGGATTAACTTTTTCACTACGTAAAGCCGGTCGAACCTTCTCACAGAACTTCCCGTCTGGACTTGTAATTGGAAGGAGCTGTGCGCTCATATTCTTCAATAATATACAGTCACGTGAAAAAGTAAGTTCACCCCATGTAAAGTTTTGACTTTTGAAACATATTTCAACATACAGCTATTTGATCTTCATTTCAACAATATTGATAGATAAAGGTGATATAATATAACAAATATCATGAAACATTTACATTTTGTAGTCCATTGTATAATTGAAATAAACATAAATGCAAATTTCACATGTGGAAAAAATAAGTACACCCCTACATTTATCACTACTTCAAATACCTAAAATTAGAATCAGGTGCACCAGCTCAGGTGCAAATGATTAGAACATCGTTAGGGAGGATCTTCGAGGAACCTGTCTTATTTAAACCTGACATTTAGTTTGGTTTGCTCTTTGTTGTTGAAGTGTGCGGCGTCACCATGCCTAGATCAAAAGAGCTCTCTGCGGCCTTAAGAAAGAACGTTATAGATGCCTATGAGTCTGAGAATGGATTTAAAAAGATCTCCAAACAATTTGATATCAATCATTCGACTGTCCCGGAAGATCATCTACAAGTGGAGAAGATTCCAAACAACTGCCAACTTGTTCAGGCCAGGCCGCCCCAGCAAGTTCAGCCCGAGAGCAGACCGCAAGATGCTGAAAGAAGTCTCTAAGAACCCCAGAATGTCATCACAGGACCTACAGGTAGCTCTTGCCACTGTTGATGTCAAAGTGCACGAGTCTACCATTAGAAAGAGGCTGCACAAATTTGATCTACATGGGAGATGTGCTAGGAGGAAACCTTTGCTGTCCAGAAAGAACATCAGGGCAAGACTAAAGTTTGCCAATGGAACACCAGCACTTTGCCAATGAACACCAAAGGCAAAGACCAGCAATTCTGGAACAATGTGCTCTGGACAGAGGAGTCAAAGGTAGAGCTATTTGGCCACAGTACCAGAAGACATGTTTGGCGAAAACCAAAGACAGCATTTGACCACAAGAACCTGATACCAACTGTAAAGCATGGTGGTGGAAATATTATGGTTTGGGGCAGCTTTGCTGCATCAGGGCCTGGGCAATTCACCATCATAGAATCCACTATGAATTCTTCATTGTACCAGAGGGTGCTTGAGCATAATGTGATGCCATCTGTCGGAAAGTTGAAGCTCAACCGAGGGTGGACCTTGCAACATGACAATGACCCTAAACATACCAGTAAATCCACCAAGGAATGACTGAAAATAAAGAAATGGAGGGTTCTGGAATGGCCAAGTCAAAGCCCGGATATAAAACCCATCGAGATGTTGTGGGGGGGATTTGAAACGAGCTGTGCATGCAAGAAACCCCTCAAACATTGCACAGCTGAAAGAATTCTGCATGGAGGAATGGGCAAAAATTTATCCCAGTCGATGTCAGAGACTGGTAGACAGTTATAAGAAACGCCTACTTGAGGTTGTTTCTGCCAAAGGGGGCAATACCACCTATTAGAGCCAAGGATGTACTTACTTTTTCCACATGCGAAATTTGCATTTATGTTTATTTAAATTATACAATGGACTACAAAATGTAAATGTTTCATGATATTTGTTATATTATATCACCTTTATCTATCAATGTTGTTGAAATGAGATCAAATAGCTGTATGTTGAAAAGGTCAAAACTTTACATGGGGTGTACTTACTTTTTCACGTGACTGTATATAGTAGTGTAGCATCAACAGCGGGGTGTGGTCATGGAAAAATAGTGTCCGACTTTGCTTTACTGTGCCTGAAATAAAATTTATTTCAATAAAAAATGGGGGAGAGGGCGTGAGGATTTGGTGTAAACCAAAATGGGGGTGTCAAGCCACAAAGTTTGAGAACCACAACTCAGCTGCTGATGAGATTGGCAAAACACCCCAATGAAATAATCATTTTATTTTTCCCTTGGCCACCAAAGGTGGATGGAGGTTATGTTTTAAGCACTGTAGGTCTGTCTGTTTTGAACGAAATATCTCAAAAAAGTTGTGGCCGGATTTGGACGAAATTTGGCAGAGACGTAGTGTATGTGACAAGGACGAAATGATTAGATTTTGGTGAAGATCCGCATTCGGATCCGGCAAGTCGAATTTTTAAGTGATTCTTCATCATTGGGATATGGAGCCAAAACGATACATAGCAGGACATCTCAAAAAGTTGTGGCTGGATTTGGACGAAACTTGGTGGACAGGTTGGGTGTGTGACAAGGAAGAATCGATTCAATTTTGGTGAAGATCAGGATGCAGATCCGGCTTGTATAATTTAAGTGATTCTTCACCATTGGGAGATTGGGCCAAAAAGTTGTGGATAGATGATTTTGATTAAATGTGATTCTGTATTGTGATTTTCTGGTCTACTCTGGGATACAAAACGTAAACTGTTCACCTGGCGGAGGTATGCTCTCTATCTACGGAGTGCCGTTCTAGTTTCCTGTTTTTTTGCCAAAAAAACACCACACAGAGGACACCTCTGAGGAAAAGGGGTGAACACCCACCCCCTTGGAATAGACGAGTGGAAGAGGATTGGAGTGAACATGCAGTTTTAAAAATCACGATATGATACTATACAGTACTGCATATGCTTTCTGCTTTCTCATTCTTCTTCGGATTTGATATCTTATTATTATTATTTGGAAAGTAGCAAATTAAACAAACGGAAACGAAAGGTTTTTTTCCAAGTAAATTGACGATCAGGTTTGCAACTACTTTCAGGTTTTGTAAGTATTTGGATGATTACCTTTCCAACGGTGACATTTTTAGGTCATCTCATCTCAATTCTCGAAGAGATCAGCAGAGGTCTGAACTACAACCTCAAGAGATGACCGTCAGCAATTTGGGGCTATTTATTATTATTGCAAGATAGCAGGCACCCTTTACAATAATGGTTGACCACAGTAGGGGAAGGGTTGAGGTCCAGAAGCAGGGGAAAGAGTGGGATTGGAAGAGGGATGGGAAGAGCTGGGGAGGAAGGGGGGAAGGAGTGGGGATAAAGTAAGAGGAGTGGGAGAAGCGAGGGAAAAGGGTGGTGTGGAAGTTCAAAGGGAAGGGGCGGGGTGAGAGGAGGCAGGGGGGAAAGAGTGGGGTAGGAGTCCTGAAGGAGGGGTTGGGGGGAGGCAGGGGAAAGGGTGGGATGGGAGTCCGCAGGTAGATGGGTGGGAGGAGGCAGAGGAAAGGGTTGGGTGGGTGTGAGGCTGGAGGGAGGGGTGGGGCAGGTGGAGTCCTGAAGGAGGGGTTGGGAGGAGGCAGGGGAAAGGGTGGGATGAGAATCCACAGGTAGAGGGGTGGGAGGAGGCAGAGGAAAGGGTGGGATGAGAATCCACAGGTAGAGGGGTGGGAGGAGGCAGAGGAAAGGGTGGGGTGGGTGTGAGGCTGGAGGGAGGGGTGGGGCAGGAGGAGGCGGGGGAAGGAGTGGAATAAGGGAGGGGAAGAAGTGGGGAGTGGCAACACCGGATCCCTTTGCTAGTTTAGCATAAGCGCATCACAGATCAGATTTTTCTTTATTCCTATGTTAGTTTTGCCTCTAGTGTTCCTGCCCCGTTTTCATTATAAATGAAACCCATATTTTATTTTATCCTTCGAGTGCATTGGATTACAGACATTGCCTCCGGCATAATGGAATATTTGGGAATCATAAGCACGCCATGTTTTGGCGCATTACTTCAAATTGTAATTGTTAATCTGGTGAATTATTTGCATGCGCAAGTAAAATTTGCCTCTTTCATAAAGGTCATTCTGTGACTGTTTGATTTGACCGTAACTAGCTTCAAGTCTTTTAGGACTCGACCCAATCACATTGCAATATAATGTTGTTCCCATCCCTAATAATGTACATAGACCTATTTTTTGAGTAATATAATCTATATATATATAAAAGAAAGTTTTTGTTTGTTTGTTTGTTTGTTTGCACGCGCTAATCTCCTGAACGGTGAAAGATCGGAGGAAACCTCTGAAACAAAAAAATGTCGGGACGGGCCCCGGGAAGGTTATAGGCTAGGTGGCGAGGCCGGTCGCTGGGCCCATTTCGCAATTAAAAGCTGAGCTGAATTATAGTAGTCAATCTTCTACGGCCGCGAGTAAAAGCTGAATTATAGTAGTCAATCTTCTACGGCCGCGAGTAAAAGCTGAATTATAGTAGTCAATCTTCTACGGCCGCGAGTAAAAGCTGAATTATTGTATTAAATTCATTCAAAAAGAACCCGGGCAACGCCGGGTGCTTTCGGCTAGTACACTATAAAATTACAGAGGTATGGATAAATATGGTGTTTTACGAGTTGATCTACTTTCTGATGAAGTGATGGGTTGGAGATGTATCACAAGTATGATTGGGTTAAAACCCTTTTTTGTTTCATGGTTCATTGGGTTCCTCTGTTTCTTAATATTTGCATTGCTCTTTGCGCTTTAAAATGTATCTTTCATGACCCTTTTGATGATACTTTTCCCAAACCACGATGTGTTTAAGCAAGCATAACATCCATATCAATGCAGAATCTATAAACAAGTCATCTATCAAGGAAGTGGGGTTGGGGTAAACAAAAATCTAAAGAGTTGGGTAAAAAAAAATTACTGCAGCATTTCCATACTTGAGTGGGTGCACACAGGGCCGTAGATGATGCCGCAAGAAGGAGTATTGCCGTGTGCCGTGTACAACAAGAAGCCGTGTCTTGTTCACAATAGGTCAAGGCTCGAGGATATGGATGAACCAAATATGCGTTCATTGATGTACTTGCAATGATCGAGCAGCATGTGGCGGTAAAATAGTCTTAGTTCAATTTCCAGCTCTGGCGCAATCCCTGAAGAATGAACCAAAACAACAGAGCCTGCCTGTCAACACATTCCAAAGAAGAACCTTTTCCGATTTTGCCTTTCATGTATACGATTATTCAGTGGTACTCACACATACACTTAATGCCCCAGAAACACGCTTTCATATCCAAACTGCCTTGCATAAAAAGTAAACACTTGTAAAATTAACTCAGCCTTCCCTTGCAAATAATTGTTTGTGTACACAGATTGGTTAATGCATGGTCATGTCCAATAACAAAAAGCTGACCTGCACATGCTCCTGCAGGTTCACTGCCTTGCAAGCACATCACTGTAAGATTAGTGATTGGTTTTATGGTGTACACACATGTATGTACACACTTATAACCTAGTTTGCCGAAAAGGATCAAACGCATCATTCTGATGCACTCTCGGTAGGATGTAAACCATCCTTTTATAAGGGACATTGAGCCAAAAGCTTTTAAACTGGTGAAACAAATCAAAATAGAGTAATCAGATGGTATAATAACAAATTTTATTAAGCCTGCAAAATAAACTCCCAGTGAGTCAAAACATTTCTGCTTGTGCTCTACTGCAGAAATGCACTCGATATTCCATTACAACACGGATATGCAAATGAGTATCTTAGTGTAAGAGTGGAGGAAACCTCATTTTCAAACCTAAACATACCCAGAATCAACTTGTGTAAATAGCTTCCTTTCAGTATTAAAAATATCTTACCCAGCTGGAACAATAGTACTTACTTTGGAATAATACTGTATTATCTGTGCAATGTTGTTGTTTTCGTATGCCGCCTGTGGCTGTATCATTTCTCTGGAAGCGTGTTTGTGCCGCTGATGCAGTGCCCCAATTACCAGTGAGCGGGTACTCAATTTGCCGACCTCGGAATGATGACAGGCTGAGTCAACCCCCGTGGCGTTAATTCAACGATCGGGATTACAAACTCAGGATCCTAGGATCCCAAGCCAGCACCCTAACCGTTAAGCCAACACCAGATGGTATTATTATTATTGGATGCACCCCTCGATTCCTCAATTTCTTCAACCCTCAGTTTTCTCATCTGTGGAATCTTCTCCCAGAGTCTGTTGCAGGCCCATACCCAGGGGAGGGGGATAGGGGAGGAGGGAGTGCGTCAGATGAGTATGCATCCTTCCACCACCCTCCCTCCCCCTCACGCCCCCTTCCCAAAACACAATGGACTACAATTTTTGAAGCATTCTTTTTTAGTCAGATGAATTCACAACCAAAAAAAACACCAAGAAAGAGCAATCAGAGATTGCAAACCCTTGCCAGGACGTGTTTGTGAGGTGTATTTTGTGGGTGTTTTTGTGCATTCATTATTTTGTAAAACACCACTTTCATCAGACACGCTTGACACATGACGTCCTCTTTATAAAACTGAATTCAGTATTGTATTTTATATATATATATATATATATATATATATATATATATATATATATATATATATATATATATATATACACACACACACACACACAAGGTATATATATATATATATATATATATATATATATATATATATATATATATATATATATATATATATATATATATATATATAATTATATATATATATATTGTTGCGGTTTTGAGTATGTAAAGTGAGTCTAATAAAGGTTAAAATTTGCCCCTCATAGTTAGTCACACAAGCAACTTGTAGCCTCGCGATAGTATAGTTATGTCTTAGTATTTGTGAGCTTAGTTCCTTTCCATTTGTTAGTTCTGCGTTGAAGTAGAGCCAAGAGAATTGGCCCTACTGTCACCGACAATCCAGCGTCTGTAGCCTCATGCCCTTTTGCACCAAAGTTGGGTTCATTTTGGGCGAGTTAACACGAGGCCGGCTAAGAAGGTCAGGAGGACCGAGGCGGAGCGGCAGAAGCGCTGACGGTAAGCAGGAGCCGCCAATCAGAGCTCAGAGGTGGTGGCGGCAACGTGGCGTCACAGGGCATGGTGAGAGGGTTCGAGAGAGATCCAGAAGGTTCGGGGGGCGTAGCTGTAAAACCCGCTGCGCAAAGCCCTCGAGAGGACTCGCGTGAAAGGGATTGATGAGAACAAAAGGACTCGCGGCAGTTGATGAACTTTAGGACTCTTGCAGATGAACAAAGGAGCTCGTGCGCACTAACCAGCTCAAAGGATCGAAGAAGAGGAGTTGGCAGCGTCAGCGAGCTGTACAGACACGCGGGCGCAGCCAGACGCGCATGAACCGATATACAGCACATTTAAGTCGCAAGAGTGAGGAGAACGGCTGAGTAATCGCCAGCTGCGCTGAAAGTCCCGCCCTTTTCCGTTCCACCTCGTTATCTGCCTTGTTCGGGAGACGCGCTACGGGTTCCTGCCATCGTCTGCTACATTCTTCGTGGGACGTGCTGGGGCCGTGGAGAGCTGGATGGAGGCCGTCTCTGGGCGACCACGTCGACGCGTTGGGGAACATCTCCCATCTGCAATTCCCTGTGTGAGTGTGAGACGGGCCCGTTGTCTGGGTAATAAGATAAGATTGTCTAAGGTTGCTCTGTGTCTCTGCATCCTCGATCATTGTACATACGAGTGGGAATAATTAAAACCTTTGTTCTTCCTTTCTTCCTGATTCGATCGTTCCTGTGGTTCCCTCATTTGACTAAGCGTGGCACGAGCACAATCGCTCTAATCGGGTTCCAACCTCTCGGTAACTGCGCGGACCACGTGTACGCAATCCACTCGGCGTACTCAAACCACACGTGGTTCGTGCGAGGCTTGTTTCCTCGCTCCCAGGGCAGCGCGGGGAAATAGGTACAAGCGAGAAGTGGTCCCAAAACCCTACTCCGCGTTTGTCCTGAAGGGACGTTGCAAGTCTCGGTTCTGCCAAGCCCAGTAAAGACAAGGGGATTAATCCCCCCTTGGTAAGGGGAAGAAGGGCGGCGTAGATAACTGCAACAATTGGTGTCGGGAAGTGGGATTTGGAACCCTACTAAAAAAAATTTGGACGAAGTCGGCCCAAAATCACGAGCGACCGAAATTTAGTTTTAAAATTCAAAATTTTAAATTCGTGCCATGGCTAGCCAAAGCGGTCGAATGCCAGTGGGGGTATAAAATGAGGTAGATGAGGAGGAATTAATGACCCAGGACCCACGGGAAGAATTGGGAGAAGAGGAGGACATTGATGAGGGGCCCGCAGCAGGGGAAGAAAATGGCGGTGCCTCACATGTGGCGGCGAGGGCCGGGCCCGCTGCGCAAGTGGGGGATATGGACATGCAATTATCCATGACACAATTCATGGCAGAAATGAAAGAAATGAGTGACAAATCCACCCGGGAAATGAAAGAGATTGGGGACAAATCAAAAAGGGAAATAATTGATGCCCAAAAGGACGAAATGCGGGGACTAAAGAATGACATGAATAAAATAACGGGGAGAATGGACATCCAAGAGAACGGAATGAAAGAAATGAGGGACGAAGCAAGGTGTAACCAGGACAAATTGAAAGAAGCAATGGACGCCCAGGGTGACAAGTCCACCCGGGAATTGGAAGAGGTGAAAAATGGGCTGGAAAACAAAATGGACACCCAAACGAACGAATTGAAAAATTTAGTGTGGCGCCGAAGGAGGATATGAAAAAGGCGGGGAAGGACATAAGGCGCAAGTTGAGCGAGGAGGTCGCATTGGGACGCAACGGGGGTAACACGGTGTGAAGAACGCATAGAGAGCAAGGTAGAGCAGAGCGCGGCTAAGTTGACCGAGGGGATAGAAATCTCGACTCGGGGTGTAAAAGAGCCAACGGCCGCCGAATTGGAAAATAAAATTTTATGCGCGCCGGCGGTCGTCGAGCTAGAAAAAGAAATAATTCAAATTGAAGAAGAAATGATTATAGTTGAAATTGGGGCCGAAGAGACAGTAGAATTGGGAAATGAATCGCGGGAGGAAAAAATGGAATCCGCGCAAAGTTCGTGTTTGCATCGTGATGCCGGGCTTGCTAACAAAATGAAAGGTTTGCAGGTGCGGTTGCCGGAGAAGAAGGTCCCCAAGGTGAGTAGGGGTGTGTATGGCGCGAAAGTGTTTGGCAGGAAAAGGTTTTTGGTGCGCTTGGGATCGAGACGAGGCCCAGGTAGTCGTGGAAGGGCCGTTGTGCGGTGTACGAGAGCGATTGGCGCGCGTGTGCGAGAGACATGTGCACCGGAGCGCGAGTGTATGACGGAATTTGCACGAGAAGGGTGTATGGAAAAAGAGTGTGCGATGGCCGAGGAGAGTGAGAGAGAATGCACACCAGAGCGTGTTGTAGAGAGTGTGCACCAGAGCGTGTTATTGGGTGTGTACCAGGAGAGTGCACACCCGTGGACGTAACGGAGTACGTAACAAGAGAGTGTGTAACGGAGTGCGTGAGTGGTATTAGCGTGCCAGGGTGTGCGTGAGAGTGTGTGATAATGGAGTGTGCGAACGGCATGAGTGTGCTTGGGTGGTGTGCACCTGAGTGTGCAAGAGAAGAGTGTGCACAGGAGAGTGCGGTAACAAAATGTATGGAGTGTATGGGAGGCACAGGGACGCCTAGGTGTGCGAGTGAGGAGTGGGTCACATGTGGTGAGAACGCGGCTCGAGCATCGACGCAGACCGGGGTAGCGGTTAGCGCGACGGATAGCCGACGTGAGCCCTCGGTGAGTTGTTTGCAGCAGGGATCGGTGCCGCGGCGGTCTCACAAGGACCGCCGTGCACGATTCGTGCCGGGCCCCGCCATGTATGGTCGGTGCCGCTCCTTGGCGGGAAAGGCGATCGGCAAGGTTCAAGGGGAGGTAGGAGAGTTCGGAGCCGTGCCCCCTGGCGGGTGCGATGCTCCGACAGTGGGCGGTTGGGCCATCGTGCGTGGGACCGCAAGGCCTCGCGCAGAATTGGCACTCTGAACCTCGGCCCAACCATGCCTCCTCCCCTGGATCGAAAATGCCGGACGGACCCAACCTACAGTAGACTGACCAACCGAATGCATCGCTCGGCTTTTCGAAGCCGAGCTGTGACGACGATGTATTTCCGCACGGAGAGGCTCGAGTACAGTAGTGGACGAATAGCAATAGTGTTGGGGAATAGTACCCGGCGTGGAGAATGGTAGCTCTACCATCCCCCCCCCCCCCCGGGCTCATGAGCATTAGAATAGGGGGATGGCGGTGACATGCACATGGGGGGCCAGCGAAGTTTACCTCCATGGGGCACCGAAGCTAGCCGAGGGCGGGCTAGGATAATTGTTAGGGAAATTAGAGGACAGTAGGGATAAGATTTAAGTAGGGATATCTGAACTATAGTGGGGACGTAGGTAGTTTTGATGGTTGATAATGACGAAGGGTGTGCTTAGTTTAATGGGATGATGGGGAAGCACGAGTTTTAGGGGAAAAGCAGCTAGATAGATGATGCTGTGTGTGTGAGGAGTTGTGTATGGGAGACAAAAGGAATTGTGTTTGGAGTGTATGGAAAAAGGTGTGTAAGCACAAGAAGTGTGCGAGGAAAGTGGTGTGAGAGCACAAAAGGTGTGCAAGATAAGTAGTGTGGGAGATAATTGGTGTGCAAATAAATGGTGTGGAATGCTTGGTGTGAAGTAAAAGGTGTGGAATGCATGGTGCGAAGGAGTGAATGGGGGGAGATGGACCCATTCACGAATACCCGGGGGGGGGGGGGTAGTTTAAAGTCAGGTAGATGGCTTAGGTAAATTGTTTGGATATTGACACCTGTGGTGCGGGAAGTGGCAAGTAGTGCTTTGGTTGGGTGCATGAGTCAGTGAATGGCTGGGCGTGTGGCTTAATTGGTGCATATGGTTATTGGGGCACTCCACCACTGGTAGTTTGTCGGCCAGGTGAGGCCACGGGTAGGCTCCTGGAGCCAGTTAGGGTAGTGTGAGTTGTTCAGTGGGGCCCGAGGATCCAAGAGAAGGACCCGGGTAGCCCAATGCCAAGGAGGGCATCAGAGGGGTAAAGTGCCAGGAGGGGCCTTCCCCAGTTTAGGTAGTCGCAGGAGCAGGTAAGCTCGGGTGGCGACTTCAGTGGCGGTGGTGCGCAGGTAGGTAGACCTGCTAGTGGAGCCACATGACCCAGCCCCGAAATTGTGCAAAGTCCCAGTGTGAAAAATTGGGGAGTGAGACCCAAATTCAGGGGCACCGCAGAGTGGTCAATGGGGAATTCGGTTTTTAGAACCACATAGTTTAAAGATGGCCGATTGGCAGGGTATGACCCCGGGTAGTGTAAACGAGTTAATGTCATTAGTGTAGTTAGGAAGAGGAATTCCCTTTGTGCCATCCACATCCATTCAGCGAGGATGACGAAGCTCCACACCAGGACTATGAGAACGATTTGAGTGAGTAAGACGCATCAGGATGTGATGAGACATTGTGTTTGTTCCATTCCTTCCTTCCTGGGAGGGATTGGGAGACTAATTTGGTATAGAGGGGGATATGTGAGACAGGACGTAGAGACGGATACGAATGTGTAAATACAGGGAAGTGCAAGGGTAGTGTAAGCTGATGTTGGGGGGCACGGACGGTTAGGGACGAGTTTGCTCTGCTCGCTCTTCTGCGCCCCTCATGCTGCATTACCTTGTATTGCTGTGTACCTTTGTGCCCTTTCCACGTTGCTGGTGGTGCTGTGTCTCTCCCCCCACCGCAGGACCATTTTGGAGGTGGAACTGTGCAGCCGCACCTTGCTGCACATGTGCAGCACCCTTGCTGCACTTTGCTACATCTGTGCAGATGAACTGCGTGGCACTTTGCTGCCGTATCCTTTGTTGTAAATTTGCTGCACCTGTGCAGCACCTTGCTGCTACAAACACTTTGCTGCACGATATCACATTACACTTATGGACCACAAGTTTTGTGGCCTTACACCTCACCTGTGTAGCATTTTGCTGCAAACTCACCTTGCATCTTAGGACCACTTGTTTTGAGTGGCATCAGTGTCACGCAGTCGGACCACATAGGGTTGGCCCTGCTGGCAAAATAAAAACGAACACACTTGGTGTGCATTTTTTTAATTTTTGTGTGCTAGGGCCGAGAAGATAGTAAGTTTATTAAGCCCCGAAGAGCAGGAATGGCCTGTATGCCGGTCCAGGGGCTTGCCGGGTCGATATGTGCACACCGAATATAGAAGATGCCAGACACCTGCAAATGAAATGTGACTTTTGAATGTGTTTTGTGCTTTGCTGTGCTTTCTCTCCCCTCCAATCTTCTTTCCAAAAAGGACAGGTCCTGGGTCATAGAACTGTAAATAAGGTTATGTTTTGTGCTTGTATATAAAAATGCTTCCCACCGGCTTTATGTTTAGTTTGAAAACCATTCCGCAATTCGGTTAATTGTGGGCATAATTCTGTTAGTTAGCTACTCAACGCAGTAGGTGGGACATATTTAGTGTTTTAAAACTGTCGCATACACGGGTTAGAATAAATGTTAGGGGGAACCACATCTGTATGTCACACGTAATTAAAAGTTAGTCCCAGATCTTTCTCAAAACCGGTCGTTCCAGTTTTTGTAGGTTCGACTCGGGGACGAGTCTGATGAGGGAGGGGGGCAGTGTTGCGGTTTTGAGTTTGTAAAGCGAGTCTAATAAAGGTTAAAATTTGCCCCTCATAGTTAGTCACACAAGCAACATGTCGCCTCGCGATAGTATAGTTATGTCTTAGTATTTGTAAGCTTAGTTCCTTTCCATTTGCTAGTTCTGTGTTGAAGTAGAGCCAAGAGAATAGGCCCTACTGTCACTGACAATCCAGCGTCTGTAGCCTCATGCCCTTTTGAACCAACGTTGGGTTCATTTTGGGCGAGTTAACACGAGGCAGGCTAAGAAGGTCAGGAGGACCGAGGCGGAGCGGCAGAAGCGCTGACGGTAAGCACGAGCCGCCAATCAGAGCTCAGAGGTGGTGGCGGCGGCGTGGCGTCACAGGGCGTGGTAAGAGGGTTCGAGAGAGATCCAGAAGGTTCGGGGGGCGTAGCTATAAAACCCGCTGCGCAAAGCCCTCGAGAGGACTCGCGCGAAAGGGATTGATGAGAACAAAAGGACTCGCGGCAGTTGATGAACTTTAGGACTCTCGCAGATGAACAAAGGAGCTCGCGTGCAATAACTAGCTCAAAGGATCGAAGAAGAGGAATTGGCAGCGTCAGCGAGCTGTACAGACACGCGGGCGCAGCCAGATGCTCATGAACCGATATACAGCGCATTTAAGTCGCGAGAGTGAGGAGAACGGCTGAGTGATCGCCAGCCGTGCTGAAAGTCCCGCCCTTTGCCGTTCCACCTCGTTATCTGCCTTGTTCGGGAGACGCGCTATGGGTTCCTGCCATCACCTGCTACATTCTTCGCGGGACGTGCTGGGGCCGTGGAGAGCCGGATGGAGGCCGTCTCTGGGCGACCACGTCGACGCGTTGGTGAACATCTACCCATCTGCAATTCCCTGTGTGAGTGTGAGCCGGGCCCGTTGTCTGGGAAATAAGATAAGATTGTCTAAGGTTGCTCTGTGTCTCTGCGTCCTCGATCATTGTACATTCGAGTGGGAATAACTAAAACCTTTGTTCTTCCGTTCTTCCTGATTCGATCGTTCCTGTGGTTCCCTCATTTGACTAAGCGTGGCACAAGCACAACCGCTCTAATCGGGTTCCAACCTCTAGGTAACTGCGCCGACCACGTGTACAAAATCCGCTCGGCATACTCAAACCACACGTGGTTCGTGTGAGTCTTGTTTCCTCGCTCCCAGGGCAGCGCGGGGAATTAGGTACGAGCGAGAAGTGGTCCCGAAACCCTACTCCGCATTTGTCCAGAAGGGATGTTGCAAGTCTCGGTTCTGCCAAGCCCAGTAAAGACAAGGGGATTAATCCCCCCTTTGGTAAGGGGAGGAAGGGCGGTGTAGAGAACCGCAACAATATATGTATAGATACAGTGCGTATCAAAAAAAAGGTAATCCGAATTCAAGGCACTAATATGCAAAGATTATTTATTTTGACAATCTACATGTGGTTTACTAATTAAGAGGAGATCCTCAGCTTTCCATTGATACCTTCCATGCATCATTGCTGTCACACATGACCGAGTACATGTTCATTGAAAATGACAAGTTGAAATCGCATTTTTACAAGTTTGGCTATTCGATGCAAGTCAGGATAATTGGTGCACAATGAACGTCAGATGAGAACTTTTCTCAGGAATGATTGGCCTTTATGCACCCACATCTTCAACATGTCCACCTCCCCTTTCAACACAAAGCTCACAGCGGCAGAGCATGCCCTGAACTGCTCGTCTCACCATAGCCGGGTCATTGTGCAAAGCATCCACTTCATGTCGAATACGGCCCTGCAATTCGTCAAGATCACGGGGAGGAGTTACGAACACCTTGTTCTTTAAATGCCCCCAAAGGAAATAATCACATGGTGTGAGGTCAGGTGATCTTGGCAGCCATTCCACTGCATGGTTAAGGGCGATGACTCGGTCTCCAAAGAGTTCCCTCAGTCGATCTCGGACAGTGATAAGACGATGTGCTGGGGTGCCGTCTTGGGCCCACCAGAGATATCTGAAGACACCACGAACCTGTCGCTCAAAGTTCTCCTCCAGCTGCGGTAAAACCTCATCAAAGTTCTCCTCCAGCTGCGGTAAAACTTCATCATTGATCATCTGCAGATACATGTTACCATTGACATTCCTTTGAAAGAAAAATGGTCCGATCACCTGACCACTTCCACAAAGTCCCAACCAAACAGTCCACTTTTTTCGATTCATGTTGGTGTCAAAATTAAATTCCGGGGGTTGTCCTGTCGGTGCAGATTCAAGAACATTATGGGTATTGACCTTGCCATCCATGGAGAAAGCAGCTTCGTCGCCGATAATGAGACACCGCAGGAAATTGACATCTGCTTCGCAACGTGCTATCAACCATCTGGCAAGCACCAACCTCCTGGCAAAATCCCCTGGCATAGGTTGATGCCGGATGTGCATCCGATATGGATGTTGGTGGGGGTCCAGTCTTGTGATTCAGTTGAATGTTGCCGAAGGCAATCCCATCCCATTTCGTCTTGCGCTGGTATCCCTAGGATGCTCCAAAACCTGCTGCCTTACTGCTGCAATGTTCATTTCCGATCGCCGAGTGCACCTCCTACCAGAATTCTCCTTGTTGCGGTTGAGGCTAGTGCCATGCTCTTGGTATTTTCTAACATTCGCCCAGATGGTTTTGGCTGCTGGAGGCTCCCATTCTGGGAAACGTTCCCTGAATGCATCACGAGTTCGCTGCAAACTTCCAGTTTGGTGAAAGCTTGTAACCACAAAGGTCCGCTGTTCAGTAGTAAGTTGAACCATCTTTTCAATAGTACAGCGGATAAGTGCTCATATTTTAACAAATTGTGCATTTTTTGAGAAAAGCATGAAATTTCTAGCATAGTTAGTATATACCATAAGGTTTATTTTTAGATGTGGAGGGAAGTCAGATTTGACCTCTGAGGACCGTGAGAGGTCAAATACAAGATGGTCGCCAGTTCCCCAGGGGTAATGTTCAAACGCGCTTATAGGTGTCATTTCCAACTAAATTGGGGATGCCCATTCATTTGGTGATACTTTTGAGATCGCCAGAACTCAAGGACATGCATTTAGGTCACGGTCAAAGTCAAATTACGTTAAATATCTATTTTTATGATACTGCAGTTGGAACTGCTATTGGAAAAAGTTCATTTGAACTTTTAAAACTTTATTTTTTCAGGTACAGGGATAGGTACAGAACACCCAAAGACCAGAAATGATGAAAATAAAGTGTTTACACTGCAAGGAATGATGCAATAACCTGTGAAAAAATCACTGTAGTTAACCAAGTTTGTCCACCAAAGCTTACATTAAATCAAGTGCAATGATGAAAATTGGTAATGATCTAAATCTAACAGTCTCCAGAACAGAAGCACAGTGCAGTGCACTTGAGTGCAGCTTTGGCACACTTGCAGCGTCCAGTGCACCCTTTCTTGCAGCCACAGTCGATCAATTCATGGCACGATTTTGATGCTTCAGGAAGAGTGGTCCAAAGAGGCTGCCACCCAGTTGTCTCCTTTGTCCAGCCCCAGTCAGGTGGGTCTGGCATCTCTGGATCCATGACCAATGCCTGGTTACAACAGTTGGCCTGGTAGCAAGTGCGCTTGATGTGCTGCTTGAGTGTTGCCTGGGTTGGAGGAATGTTCTCTAGAGTTCTACACTTCTGTGTGAAGAGCTGTTTCCTGGAATCATTCACTTCCGTGCTCTCACTGGTTCTATCGTACATCAGCACCACAAATCGCTCTAGCAGTAACATTGAGCCTTCACTGACCTCACTTGGCATTCCTACGAGTTCATTGAAAGCATCATTCACCTCTGGGCATCCCCAATTTCGTTGGAAAAATGACACCTATAATGTTTTTTTCTCCACTATTTGGTTCCAAAATTAAGCGCGTTTGAACATTAGACTCGGTGGACTGGCGGCCATTTTGGATTTGACCTCTCACGGTTCTCAGAGGTCAAATCTGACTTCCCTCCACATCTGAAAATAAACCTTATGGTATGCACTTACTATGTTAGAAATTTCATGCTTTTCTCATAAAATGCACAATTGTTGTTATCCGCTGTACTACAATGGCTCAGACTGTCTCTAAACCCATACACTTTAGGCCCATCTTAAATACCCATCTTAAACGAAGGATGACGCAACCGACGATTACCAGACCAGCTTAACAATTTTACATAATCAACTTGGCAGTCGACAAGTAATGCGTCCATTTAAAGCTAACTTGCACCGTTTAGCCAAACTTGTAAAAATGCGATTTGAACTTGTCATTTTCAATGAACATGTACTCGGTCATGTGTGACAGCAATGATGCATGAAAGGCATCAATGGAAAGCTGAGGATCTCCTCATAATTGGTAAACCACATGTAATTTGTCAAACTAAATAACCTTTGCATATCAACTCCTTGAATTCGGATTACCTTTTTTTTTCATACGCACTGTATATATATATATATATATATATATATATATATATATATATATATATATATATATATATATATATATATATATATATATATATATATATATTGTTGCGGATGTGGGATTTGGCCTCCATCCATATCCGCTTGTAAATATTCCCCTATTTCCCCAATACTCCCCAACTATCCCCAATCCCCCATTCCCTAGTCCCATTGTCTGTAAACAACACTCTGTAGCCCCGACCTTCCCCTTTTTCCCCCATTAAATGTCGTGCCCAGGTTCACCGCATCTCACGTAGACCACTATAGGACATCTTGGTAGTTATTCTTAGTCTATGTCAGTTAAGGACTCGTTTCCATTAATTCTGACTCTTCGATGCACCAGAATGTGATTGTATGGCACCAGTAGTGAGTTTAGGACCTCCCAATACCTCCCCGCATCTCTTCCTCATGGAACTACAACAACAACAACAACTACAACAACAGCGGGGGGCGGCGCGGCGCGGGGAGTGTGCGTCCTCACTCCGGCTTGCTTAGCCGCCATTGCCCATGTGCTCCGACGGGGTTACCACACAGGGGCTGACTGTCAGCTCCTCGTCAAGGGCGGAGCCCGGTAACCCCCCCGCACCAAATAAGAAGCGGCGGACCGATTCCATCTGGGGCGGAGCTAACGAGCCGAGGGCGTGTCACTCCCCGCTGGATATACGCAGCCACTTACCGGAGGTGACGTCAGATGCGCCCCCAGCTTGGAGAAAGAACGTCACCTCCAAGCGCTGGATACCTCCTGCCTCTTTGGACCGGACCGGGTCGATTCTGCCCCTGAGCCAAGGTGCACCTTGAGCCATCGACTACCTGCCCTCCCCTGCCATCAATCCCTGTGTGAGTCAGTCTTGTCCCGTTTATCTGTGGTCTGTCGGGGCTAAGATAAGACCGTATTTAAGTGCCCACCTTTCTATGCTGTACCTCTTGTCCGTGTAATCTAAACGTTCTGCAAACCAATATTATAACCTCCTCCGGAGGTCTTGAGAACTGTACCCCTGGTGTCGTGTCATTTAACCCAGCCGTTGTGTCCTTTCCTTCATTGATCTAGCGTAGCGCGATTCGGCCAACGTTCGAGTATAATCGGGTAAACTGTGCGAACACGGCGGCCATTCCGCTCGGCCCACCATAACATCAAAGTCGTGTCCGTAACAATTGGTGTCGGGAAGTGGGATCGGTCCCGGAGCGCGTTTCATGCGCTCGAAATTATAACAGCGAAATTTGATTGTGTTTTACAAAAAAAATAAAAACCCGAATTTTGGAAGTCGCGCTATGGCAGATCAAGACGGCTGGGTTCCGGTAGAGGAGAGTGAGGCAGGGTCGATCCAGGACCAAATTGAGGGACATGAGGAGAGCGAAGCAGTGAGGGTAGCAGACGCACAAAATGGCGCCTCGCACATGGCCACGGTGACCGCGCCCGCGACCGTGGTAGCGCCACCGGTGGATTTGAACCTTTTTATGATGCAAATGACGGCCCTTATGGAAAAGAATAGTGAGCAATTGGGAGACCAAATTAGAGGTTTGAAAAGCAGTATGGGACAAATGGGGAACCGGATGGATGCTCAGGGTGAGCGATTGGAGGGCCAAATGGGGGCCAATAGCCAACGGTTAGAACAAAGGATGGGGTCCAATAGCGAGAAATTGAGGGAGGACATGGGGGCCCAGATCGGAGGGTTAGGGAGTAGAATAGAGGGATTAGGAAACAAATTTGAGGGATTAGACAATAGATTAGGGGAAATACAGGAGGGGTTAACGGGGGTAGAAAATAGAATGGCTGCCCAGGAGAATCAGATAGAGGGGATGCAAAAGGGGTTAGAGGGGTTAGAAAACAGTATGGAAGGCAAATTGAGGGACATGAGGGACCAAGCAGAAAGGGAAGTTAAACAAATGGGGCAGCAGATAGAGGGGGTCAGAATGGGGGTAGAAACTAAACTGGATGCTCACAGGGAGGAAATGGAGCAGATGAGGGTGGCATCTGGGCAGGAGATGCAAGTGATGGGAGAGGAGATCAGAAGAGGTGTGAGTGAGGAGGTCGGAGGAGTGCGCGAGGAGGTGAGGCACTGTAAGGAGCGCATGGAGAAGGAGGTGAGAAAGGGGACTGTAAAATTGCAAGGGGGTATAGAGGAGTTGACGCTGGGAGTAGAACAACTGACAGTGGGACAAAAGGAGTTGGGGGACCAGGTAAAGAAGAACACAGCGGTAATAGAGGGTTTAAAATCGACACAGAAGGAGATGAAAAAGGACGTAGGGGTAATTAAAAAAGAGTGTCAGACGGTACATGAGGACCTGACGAGGAAAATGAACAAAGTGGTAGAGGTGATGGAGGTTAAAGAGCGGGAGGTGCGGGAGCACATAGAAAAAAATAAAGTGGAGTTAGAGGAAGAACTTAAAGGGGCGCACGAGGAGATGAAGGAGGTGAAGCAGAAATTAGAAGAAGTGGAAGAAGGGGTGAGCGAAATTAAGAAGCGATGGAGAGAGGATAAGAAAGAGATAAGGGAGGAAGTAAAAGAATTGGTCCAAAGTCTGTGTTCGGATCGTGATGATGTGCTCATTAACCGGATGAGGGATTCGCAGGTGATGGAGGAGAAGCGAAGAGAAAGAGGACCCGGTGTAAGTGGTGACCAATATGGTCGTGCGTATGATGCGCCAGGTGATTTAATAAGCTTGGGGGTCGAGATAGACCCGGATGTTCGTGAGAGGCCGTTGGTGAAGTGTGCGACAGGTCTGGTGTGCGAAAAAGGAGGTGTGCGAGAAAGTCCGACTCTGGGGTGTGTGAGGAAAAAGTGCGTGCCAAGGAGTGAGGGTGCTGGCGCGAGTGAGTCGGTCGTAGCGCGTGTGCGAGGGAGCACATGGAAGTGCGGTGTGGTAAGTGTTACAGAGGGTGTGACGGGAGAGTGTGCGCGAGAAAGGTGTGTGACGGACAGGTGCATGGGGAAAGAGTGCGCTGTCAAAGGCAAGGAAGAATGCACGCCTGTGGTGAGTGTTACAGAGGGTGTGACGGGAGAGTGTGCGCAAGAGTGTGCGCGAGAGAGGTGTGTAATGGATGGGTGCATGAGGAAAGAGTGCGCTGTCAAGAGTAAGGGTGAGTGCGCTGTCAAGAATGGAGGTGAGAGTAGTGAGAGTGACAAGGAGCGTGAGTTGGTTGTGACAGGTGAGCGAGGATGTACACCTGGAATGGAAGGATGCACACCTGGAATGGTAGAGCGTGAGTGGGAATGCATGCTGGAATTGGTAGTGAGGCACGTGGTTGGGTGTGCGAGTGAGGGCACACCTGTGATTGTCACAGAGGAGGTGACCGAGGAAGGGGCGCGAAGAGGTGTGTTGGTGAGGTGTGCGAGCGACGAATGTGTGCCAAGGTGCTCGGTGGTCAGGTGTGTGACCAAGGCTGTGAGTGGAATGAGTGTACCGAGGTGTGTAAGGAAAGGTACGAGGAGCATGGAAACGGCTGGATGTGTGAGCAAGGAACGGGCTGCGGGGTGTAAGCATGCAGGTGAGGCATCGAAGGTAACCGGGTTAGAGGTTAGAGTGACTTTTAGCCGAATCGGGCCCTCGGTGCGTGCCGGGCTTCGCGTGCCGCGAGAACCAGCGGGGATCCGAGCCACGGCGGGTTCGAAAGGACCGCCGTGCGCGATCCACGCTGGGCCTCGCTTTGAACGGCCGCGTCTGTGCTCCACTAGGCGGAGCGGGCAGCCAGATAAGAAGGGTCGTCATGGCGACCACTTTTTGTTGAGGCATTCCGGCAGGTCGAGATCGGGCCATTGGATGGCTCCACGCCGAGGTGGTGCGTGGGGTCTCGGGCCGGGTAAGCCCCCGTCCCTGCCCCGAATGCGGGACGTATCCAGCCGCTAGCACAGAACAACCCGCGTTCATTGCTCGGCTTTACGAAGCCGGGCTTTGGACAGGAATTGGCGCACCGAGAGGCATTAGTGAGTGGACTGTGTGATGAGGTTAGTGTTTTGGCCCCGAAATTAGAAAAACAAAATTTGATGATTGGCAAAGGATTGGCAGTAATGATTGGCAGATGATGAGTAGTGATTGGCAAATTTTTGATTTGTTGAAATTTGATGTGCAAAATTGGTAGTGGGAGATGCCCGATGTGGTGGGATGGCAACTCTGTCATCCCTCACAGGTGGGGGCAAATGCGCACTAGTTTATGGGGTGTATGGCAGTGAAAACTAGCCCGGGTGGGTTAGGATATTGATAGGGATCTAGCGAAGATGACATTAGGTAACGTTAAGGTTAGTTAGTGACAAGGATACCTGTAGTGGGGACGCAGGTAGATTAGGGTGGATGATAATGACGAGGGAGCGCAATAGTTTAAAGGGACGACTGGGAAGCGCAAGTTTCAGAGGGGAGTAGTTAGATGAGATGATGCTGTGTGAGAACTGGACAGGTGTGTGGAGCAGTGTGGAGCAGTGTATGAGTAGTGAGTGTTGTGGATCAGCGCGAATGCGCTTGGGGAGAGAAGGGTGCAGGCGGCACCAAGTATGAGAGCACAGGTGTGCAAGTGCAGGTGTGTGGAGTACATGGAGTAAGTGGTACGGAGTGGTGTGCATGGTGCGAAGGTGTGGATGGGGGAAGAGTGGACCCCTTTCACGAGTACCCGAGGCGGGTAGTGTAAGTGTTAGGTAGAGGGTATAGGTAAATTGTGGTTGGATATTGGCATTTGTGGTGCGGTTGCAGAATGGTATTGTGGATGGGTGCATTAGTGTTGTGGAAATGGCTGGGCGTGTAGCCTGTTAGTGTGTGTAGTTGGTTGGGCGCTCCACCACTGTGAGGATGTCGGCCAGGTGAGGCCGCAGGTGGGCTCTGGGAGCCGTTAGTGTCAGTGGGGCCCGAGGATCCGGAGGACGGACCCGGGTAACCCAGTGCCAGAGAGGGCACCGAGTGGGGAGAGCGCCAGAGGGCCTTCCCCAGGTAGTTAGGTTAGGGTAAGGAGCAGGTAAGCTCGGTGGCAACTACAGTGGTGGAGGTGTGCAGGTGGGTAGACCTGCGGGGAGAGCTACACGTCGCGGCCCAGAAATTGTGCGAGGGCACCGGGAGATGAATCGGGGGAGTGAGACCCCAAATTGAAAAGCACCACAGTTTGGTCAATGGGAATTGGTTTTTAGAACCCATAGTGTAAGAGGGCCAATGGTTTGGCAGGAGAAAGACCCCGGGTAATGTAAAGTTGTTAAAGTCATTTAGGAAATAGTTAGGATTGATGAACCTGTCGCACCATACGCAGCCACTTACCTGTGGTGATGATGATGACTCCACACCTGTGTTTTCTTTGTTCTGTGTGCAGGAAAGGAGAATTGCTGTTGGAATTGTGAGACGCATCATGACGTGGATGAGACATTGGGGTGATTCCATCTCTCCCTCCCTAGGAGGGACTGATGATGATTTAGTGATGGCAAATTATGATGTTGAGTTGGAGATGGCAAATTTTGATGAGAGTTGGAAATGGCAAATTTGATTGGTTAGGAGGGAGAGGAGACGAATTTGGTTTATGGGAGGAACGGGGAAGACAGTAGGGACGTTTGTTGATTTGTAAAGTAGATGTTTATGGGTAGTGTTGTGTTTTGTGGATACAGTAAGGGGTAAGGGAGGGGCAATGTAGGTTACCTGGTGGGGGGGGGGGGCATACGGTAGGAACGTACCTGTCTCACCTGGTTCCCATGTGCCCCCAGTGTGCATTACCTTATGTTGCGTGCACTTTTGCGCCCTTACCACCTTACTCACTTGTCTTCTTCTTTTGTCTCCCACCTCCGAGGATCTGGCTTTGGGGCAGAGAGAGAGGAGAGAGAGGTGCTGGCTCCGCAGTTGTGGGCCTGTACTTTCGCTGCTTGCTGCCTGGATCGATACACCATATGGACTGCAATGTTTGTGGCCGCCCACCATGGACCACAGTTCTTTTGCGGGCAAGCACCACCCGTTGATGGACCTATGGGTCAACGTGGCACCTATGCCAGACAGGTGAACCACTAATAGTTGGCCCCCTGACGGCCACAATAAAGAAATGGACGCGGTTGGTGCCTTTCGTTATTTTCTAAGGAAGCTAGAAGGCCAAGCACTTCATGAAGGCAAGACCAGCGGCAGAACATCGGCCGGCTGCGACACCACCGGTGACTATAAACACTGTATTGGTGCACCGGATGGTGCTGACTGTGTTATGGGGTGGTGCATTTGGTGCTTGGATGGGGTGCTCTGCACATTATTAAAGGCCGTAAGGCCACAGAGCACTCGTGGGTTGGTGTATCGATGCTGGCATGCGTGCTCTCTCTCTATGCATAACATCTGCATGTGTTCCTCCAAAAACAGGTCCTGGATCGTAGTGTAAATATCAGTGTAGTCTTATGTAAATAATGCTCCCTACCGGCTGTATGTTTAGTTTGAGGATTCTTTCTGCGATTCGGTTATCCTGTGGGTGTGTTTCTGTGAGGAGAAGGGTGCAACGTCGCAGGGGGACATATTTACTCATTTGTGAACATCTGTAAAACTGTCGCACTCAGGGTAGAGTTAATAGTAGAGGGAACTACATCTGAGTGCCACACTAAAGTAGGTAAAAATTTATCGGGTCGGGAAGCCCCGAGGTAGAGAAGGGTGCAATGTTGCGGATGTGGGATTTGGCCTCCATCCATATCCGCTTGTAAATATTCCCCTATTTCCCCAATACTCCCCAACTATCCCCAATCCCCCATTTCCTAGTCCCATTGTCTGTAAACAACACTCTGTAGCCCCGACCTTCCCCTTTTTCCCCCATTAAATGTCGTGCCCAGGTTCACCGCATCTCACGTAGACAACTATAGGACATCTTGCTAGTTATTCTTAGTCTATGTCAGTTAAGGACTCGTTTCCATTAATTCTGACTCTTCGTTGCACCAGAATGTGATTGTATGGCACCAGTAGTGAGTTTAGGACCTCCCAATACCTCCCCGCATCTCTTCCTCATGGAACTACAACAACAACAACAACTACAACAACAGCGGGGGGCGGCGCGGCGCGGGGAGTGTGCGTCCTCACTCCGGCTTGGTTAGCCGCCATTGCCCATGTGCTCCGACGGGGTTACCACACAGGGGCTGACTGTCAGCTCCTCGTCAAGGGCGGAGCCCGGTAACCCCCCCGCACCCAATAAGAAGCGGCGGACCGATTCCATCTGGGGCGGAGCTAACGAGCCGAGGGCGTGTCACTCCCCGCTGGATATACGCAGCCACTTACCGGAGGTGACGTCAGATGCGCCCCCAGCTTGGAGAAAGAACGTCACCTCCAAGCGCTGGATACCTCCCGCCTCTTTGGACCGGACCGGGTCGATTCTGCCCCTGAGCCAAGGTGCACCTTGAGCCATCGACTACCTGCCCTCCCCTGCCATCAATCCCTGTGTGAGTCAGTCTTGTCCCGTTTATCTGTGGTCTGTCGGGGCTAAGATAAGACCGTATTTACGTGCCCACCTTTCTATGCTGTACCTCTTGTCCGTGTAATCTAAACGTTCTGCAAACTAATATTATAACTATAACCAAACTAATAAAATATATTATAACCTGCAAACTAATATAACAAACTAATATATAATCAAGGACACAAAGGTCTTGAGAACTGTACCCCTGGTGTAGTGTCATTTAACCCAGCCGTTGTGTCCTTTCCTTCATTGATCTAGCGTAGCGCGATTCGGCCAACGTTCGAGTATAATCGGGTAAACTGTGCGAACACGGCGGCCATTCCGCTCGGCCCACCATAACATCAAAGTCGTGTCCGTAACAATATATATATATATATATATATATATATATATATATATATATATATATATATATATATACTGTATATATATATATATATATATATATACGTATATATATATATATATATATATATATATATATATATATATATATATATATATATATATATATATATATATATATATATATATATATATATATACGGTTTTGAGGTGTACAGTGAGCTCAATAAAGGTTAAAGGTTGTCCCCCATAGATAGTCACACAAGCAACATGTAGCCTCGTTTGCAGTATAGTTATGTCTTAGTATATGTGATAGTAGGCCCCTTCCAGTGTTAATCCTGCGTTGTGTATAGACAGGAGAATAGGTCCTACTTCGGCAAACCATTCCACCTCTGTGCGCGCAATCCAGTTTGTTAAGCATTGGTTGTTCATTAGTCGAGCTAACACGAGGTAGGCCTAAAAAGGTAGGACTGCAGCATTGTAGAGGTCTTGCAGAGGGAAGGACTTGCAAAGGACTCGCGTGCACACGGCAGTTGCAAAGGACTCGCGTGCACATGGCAGTTGCAAAGGACTCGCAGAGGGGGACGTGCGGCAAAGGGGACTTGAACAGGACTTGCCGGGAGAAGAGGACTTGCATCACTCGCACTGTACGAGCTTTTACTATCGCTAAAGATACGTGGGCGCAGGCAGGGCGTTTATACCAAACTGGTGCGGTTCAGCCAAGCGAGTGAACGAAGCTGCGTAACCGCCCTTTGCCATAAAAGCCCCACCTGTCGTTCGCCTCGAGATATCGCCCTTGCTTGAGAGACGCGCTGCGTGGCCTTGTCTTCGCTGATCCCCATCTTTGCGGACGTGCCGGGGACCGTGGAGAGCCAGACGAGAACCACCCTTGAACACGCTGGAGAACACCGGAGCATCTGCAATCCCCGTTTGAGTGTGTCAGACGGGCCCGTTGTCTTTGGGAATTAAGCATAAGACTGTATAAGGATTTCCCTGTTTCTCTTCGTCCTGAACTGTAAATACGTGTGGTAATAATCATTAAACCGATTTGTTCTTCCTTTCTTCTGAATTCGATCGTTCCCGTGATTTCTCCATTGACTAAGCGTGGCACGAATAAGATCGCTTAAATTGGGTCCATTAATTATAACTGCGCGGATCACGTGTACGCAAACCGCTCGGCGTATTCCAACCTCACGTGGTTCGTGCGAGGCTTGTTTCCTCGCTTCCAGGGCAGCGCGAGTACTTAGGGACGAGCGAGAATTTGGTCCAGAAACCCTATTTTGCGCTGTCTGGAAGGGACGTAATAGGTCTCGGTTCGCGCCAGGTCAGTAAAGACAAGGGGAATAATCCCCCCTTGATAAGAGGAGAAGGCCGGCGACAGAACCACAACAATATATATATATACAGACTTGGCATTTAATATGGATTATTTTTTTTGTGGGGGTGAACTTACTTTTCAAGATGTCTTAGAACCAAAAGTTAATTGGAATTATGTTGAAAATATTCTCGATTTTGTTAAAGTGACCTTTAAAAGAAACAAAAACCACATTTGACATTTCGAAACAAATCAATTGATCTTTGAAAGTGATGTAAACTGATATCGAACTCAATTCACGGACAGTACTGTGTTAAACTTCTGTGCGTTTTCCAGAAGTATCTCTTTATTTTGCACATTAGCCAAAAAATTTTTTAACAAAAACAAAAGTTAAATTACGACTGGGATTACGGACAGTAAAATTACAGTTCAGTACTTCGTGTAACCCCCACGAGCATTCAGGAGAGCACGTACACGTTGAGGCATGCTGTTCACGAGATTTGCCAAGGTTTGGACAGGAATCGCTTGCTATGCAGTGACAATAGCCTGCTGCAATTCACGCACAGAGGTCGGCTGCTTGTCCAAGTGGTCGATTTGACGCGTTAATTCTGCTCACAAGTTCTCGATCGGATTCATATCCAGGGACATGCCAGGCCACTCCGTATGCTCTACACCACGGTCAGCAAGAAAGTGTTGGATCATGCGAGCACGAAGAGGCCGTGCATTGTATCTTGGAAGACAAAGTTTCCTCGAAAGGCTGCACGAGCAAATGGAAGCAATGTTTCTTCCAGAATGGCCCTGTACTTGAACTGGTTCAGGTTTCCATTCAGAACAACCAGGTCAGTTTTGCCCCCTGCATGAAAAGCAGCCCAAACGGTCACCCCACCACCTCCAGCTTGGACTCTTGGCACTATACAATCTTTGTTGTAGGCTTCATGCACTTGTCTGTGCACTCGGATGGGGCCATCTTGACGATAGACCAGGAATCTAGACTCGTCACTGAAGATCACATGATTCCAGTGTCCTGGCTGCCATTGACGGTGCTCTCTGGCCCACTGCAACCAGCGCTGGCGGTGTTGTCTGGTGCCGTGGCTTTCTCAGGGGACGCCTGGCACGATAGCCTGCTTGAACCAGTCGTTGGTTGAATATCCTTCTGGATACAGGCACATTTGTCAGTTGCTGCCACTCAGCCCTAAGCCGATTAGCTGACTTGGTACAGCCATTGCGGACTAACCGGTGCAACTGGCGATCATCCCTCCTTGTGGTTCTGCGGGGACGTCCTGGCCTCGGTATTGGAGTAGGGACACCCCTCTGAGCATTTCGTTTCAGGATCTTTGACACCTGACCTTGAGTGATGCCATACTGCCGAGCAATAGCACGCTGTTTCATGCCGTAATTTCGTAAAGCCACCACTCCATGATAAACAGCATTGTCGAGTTGACGGACCATCTCCAGAGGAAGCAGCAATAACTTTTGGAGACGTGCAGCAGTTGTTTTCCACTAATACAGAACGCAACAACCCTTGTATACCCAACTGTGAAGCCAATCATCAAATGCACCTGTCCGTACATTTTGCCACGCCACCTGTGATATAATCCTGTTGTTGACTTATTGCTGCGACAGACAATCAGTGACATGGTTCTTTTAACAAATAAATCACCAAAGTGTAAAAGAAACTCACCAGATTGATATACTGAGTTAAGAAAGAAAACCCAAGTCAAGAAAAAAAAAATTCCATATTAAATGCCAAGTCTGTATGTATACAGTAATACCCTGGCCTACGTCATTAATTGGTTCCATAAGCCATGACATAACTCGGTTTTTGACGTAAACCGGGCGTAATGTTTTAAAAATGCCTTAAAATTAAGACAAACACCGTAATTCGTAAAACTAGAGTAAACAACTGGAGGAGGCTGCGGCTTCGCCCTTAATCTTTGCCGCTCCCCGTCGGGAGTCCCTCCGTTGTTTTCTATCGGTCGGGTCTTCTCCTCGAACGGGGTGACCGGCACGGACGTGTCGACCGTGAGC
Organism: Myxine glutinosa; assembly: GCF_964187855.1. Lineage (NCBI taxonomy): Eukaryota > Metazoa > Chordata > Myxini > Myxiniformes > Myxinidae > Myxine > Myxine glutinosa. The sequence goes on along the minus strand of NC_136261.1, from coordinate 121,055,776 downwards.
TGGCTTGTGTGCCGAGTGGCTCCGCGGCCCACTTCACCACAGCGTGCTTTACCCAACGTGTCTGAGCAGTTTCACCGGTTGTCGTGTCGTGTCGTCTGTGATGAACGAACGAGCTCAGGGTTCTGTGAACCCGACCGCCCCAGGGATCGACGCTCGCCTCCGAGTCGTAGGCGTGCCCCATCTTTCCTCGAGCGGCCGAAGTTGCATGCTTCTTTATTTTTGGACGATGCGATACACACAGAAACGACGACGTACAGGCAGGCATTTGCAAATCCATGCACATGTGCACATGCACACGTCGATCGGTTCTTTACAAGGATATGCATCATCAACAACTTGCTACTCCCTGCACCACAGATGTCAATTTCCAAACAATTTACCTACTCCCTCTAGTAAGGGAAACATATGAAAATCTGTTAACTAAATTGTTACCAAAAAATTTCTTCACCAATATGTTTGTAAAGGTGTGTAATAACATGTGTTAAAATGTTGAAGGTCAACTCCCGTGGGAAACCCAGAAAAAAAACTGTTGAATTCGGGTACCGAAAAATTATTTTCGAGAATTTTTTTTTTTTTTAATCGGCCCTTAAGTAACTTATGAGGGGTCAAATAAGGGTTTTTCATGATTCTGAGTTGATTGTTAACATTTATATTTCACCACAGACACTCCTTTGTGGAAAAATAATTTCTAAATATATCTCATTTTCTACTTTGCAGGACATGGAGTCTAGCAATATGGATGAAGACGTTACTCCACCTGTGCTCAATTGCTTCATCTGTGCACGCTCGGATACACCAGCTGAAAGGCTCATACAGGCAACTCCAAAGGGATACTCAACTTTATTGAAACAAGCAGAAACTGTCGAAAATGTTACTGTTGTGGAACGTATGAAGGAGGCTCAAAAGGAAGGAAAACTGAGGTACCACCAGAAGTGTAAAAATGATCTGTACAACAACTTTGTTGCAACCACCAAGAAGTCAGCTCAAGCATCAAAGGCAGAGAAAGAGTCATCAAAGTTGAAGAGAAGACGCACTACTTGTGAGTTCAGTTCATCAACTGGCTGCAGTTCTAGAATATCACAGTCAGTTGACCTCCTGTATAAGGATGTATGCATTCTTTGCAACCAACCAGCCCAGCTCTACAAAAATAATCCAGCACAAGCTAGAAAGAAATACAGAGTGCCAGATAATTTGACTGCAGATACACTGAAGGCAAGCTTGCTGAAGACAGCATGGAGTCGCGGGGATGACTGGGGCACTGAAGTCACTGGACGCCTGGAAGGGATCAACGACTTGGTAGCAGAAGAAACACTGTACCATTTGCGATGCAAACTTATGTTTGCGAGAGGTGACAGTTTGTCCAAGACTGATGAGGAAGGAAAAAGGAAGAGAGGACAGAGGAGTATTGATGAGGAGCGAGAGGCAGTTTTTATTGAATTCTGCGAATGGTTAGACTCAGAATTAGAGCATGGGGTAATGAACATGGACCAAGTCCATGAAAAGCTGCAGGAGTTTGATCAGTCACCAGAGAAGAGCCTTTCTTATTCAAAGCATTGGCTAAAGATAAAACTTCTAGAGAAATACGAAGACACCTTGTATTTCACAACACAGGAAAGAAGGGCAGATGTACTCTGTCTCAAAGATGGCACCGACAATATTCTGCGAGAGCATCATGCTAATCTTGACCATGGAGATGAGAAGACTCAGATCATAAAGGCGGCACTCAAGTTCATATCCAATGATATTGCCTTGATTGATTTAGGTCCAAAGTCATACCCCACCACACACAGTATGACTGACATAGATAGTCAGCTGACACTTGTTCCTGCAAGCCTTCAGATGTTCTTGAGACCGATTGTCAAGACAGACGAAAGAGTTGCCGTTTCGGGGCAGAATTTTATTAAGGCCTGTCGACCTCGGTCTGGAGTATTGCCACACCAAATGGGGCTTGCCATACAACTTGATTATAGATTTGGGTCAAAATGGATGCTCAACAAGTTCCACCGGCTGGGATACACTGAGTCTTACACGGAGACACAAAACTACAAATACTGCTTCCTTAATAGTAGGAGTGGAGATGATGTTCCAGATACTTCTGGCACTCTTGACACCATTGTGGAGGAAACCGATGAACAGATCAATGATGAGGTTGCGGTTGATGCTGCGCTTGAGGATCAATCAGTGATGACAGCCAAAGTGCCAGCCAGTGAAAGTGAATTGTCAAGTAATGATCAGGTGGTCTTTATGGAGGTTGGGGAAACAAACAATGCAGTCACTCAGTTTGTTGGAGACAATATAGATTTAAACATTGTCTCTATTCACGGAAACACTCCCTTTCACTCAATGGGTTGGATCGAAGTCACCTCTCCGGCACCACCTTTGCCAGATCCACAGACAACAGCAGCTTTCCCCCGGGTGAAGTTGAAGGCACTCGACAAAGCTAAGATCCTGAGAGGAACTGAAGTAAAGATTATTCCATTTACGAACAGGAAACAGATAGGAACGAACGCGAACATGTTTCTCCCCCTCGCTGAGCTTTCCTCCTCCATGGCTCATGATCAGCCACTCCTCACTCCAGGTGACACACTCTGGGCAGCGGGGTGGGTGATCAAAGCCAACGATCCTGAGTTCCCACACTCCAACTGGAATGGCTGGATGAAGAGAATCCATGCTAATGATGCAAAGCAGAGCACACAGATCGAGTTCCTCCCAGTTATTGAAGGAGACCCTAATGACCTCAACACCATCTTCACCACTCTGAAAGAGTGCATACGGCGCGCTGGGGTCGCTATAGTGACCTTTGATCTTCCGATTTGGCTGAAGGCTGTGAATATAATAAAGCAGGCAAATCTACCCGTCATTCCAAGGTTGGGTGGTTTTCACCTGCTGAAGTCTTATCTTGGATCAATGGGTAACATCATGGAAGATTCTGGACTACTAGATGTGATCCAGTTGATCTATCCTGGAAGTACGACAGCCAACCACATCATGGATGGAGGATGTTTTGACAAGGCAATCCGTGTTCACCTCCTCATCGATGCAGCCATCTATCAACACATCATGAAACTTGCCTTCACTGAGGAGGAGCGTGAATGAGAAATAACTCTTGAGTATTATATATGTATGTGAAATAAAAGTAGTCTAGTAGGAAGACTAGGTCCCCCTGCACCCCCCGGAGATATACTTCTAATCAGTGTTTCTAGATTGGAAAAAATGTGTAGAAAATGACTAGCTATGGCCCCAAGCTGAAAAAATGTCCCACATACCATTTTTATGCAAATTACTGCTGCCATTATCAAAAAAACGATTTTTGACATATCTCAGCCAATATTGCAGATAATTGAAAAATGAAGGTGTCTAGACCCATGTTTTGAAGGGCATAGATCATGATAGAACTATTCATAACATGATTACATGTGTCTATGGTATACTAGTATGCATATTAATGCTGTAATTACAAAATAATCAGTTTTACAAATGATAAGGATACGTTAATACTGCAGATAACTTAACATGGTACATAAGGGGTCTAAACCCAGGTATTTTCAAGGTTAAATGTCAACAAGATGCTCCTGAGTCTTGCATAGGGGCGGGACATTGGCAGTAACATTGGTACCACTCAACTTTTCTTCCCACCATTGACTTTGTATTGCGAGAGATTTTCACTTGCTTATTTAAAGGTTTCTCACCCAGCCCACGTAAAATCTACCAACTCCTGCTGTTAACTCCCAAACATATTTTTTTATGTTATCCAATCACAGTGCAGAAATGACAGACTAGAGATCCAAATTAGTGCTGCTATAGCTGCCATTTTACATTTCCATCCATGTAACATGCGCGCTCGCGCGCTCGTATCAATTGGTAATGTCGCGCGCTCGTATCAATTGGTAACGTTGATGTTATTGAATACCTCAGTTGAAAGTTCAGTCTTCCATTCCATCTGTGTGTTGTTCTTGGTATTCATCCTCCAATCTAGCCAGGTAAGATGCTAACTATAATGTTACTCACACTCTTGACTTCAGTTTCTGCATGAAATCATAAACAGGCAGAATAACAGCTGAGCCAGCTAGCACCATGTTAGCTAACGTTAAAGCTAGCCTCATCTATGTACAGTATGTTCCTAATGTCGGTGTAACTTAAACTTTTGTTAATGCCAAACATGAGACATATCTGTTGACTTCTGTATATGAATTGAACCAGAAAGAGGCACGACAGCTGAGCTAGCTACAGTAACTTAGCACAATGTTTCATTGGCCTAGATAGCTAACGTTAGTGTGGAAGAATTTAGATGTTTTAGCTATTAGCACTTTTGATGCCACTAAACATGGTTTAGTCAGCTAAAAAGTACCCTAGTGTAGAACATGACTCAGAACCTCTGTTACCTCACTGAAAACTCAGAGCCTCCTTTCACAGGCACTTTTAACATCATTCGTGATTTCTTATTTGTCATTTAACAGTGATGGTAGACATCGACAGCAAGCATGCCCAAAAGAAAACGGAGTGTAGAACCTGCAGCCCAAAGCTCTCCTCCTACATGCATCCTTCATGTACCATCCATGTCTGATCATGGGGATTTCACGCCCCTCCGTAAAATTAAAGGATCTGCTTCAGAAAAACTGCAACTGCTTCAAAAGATCCGGGATAGACGTCTCAACCAACCGCATGACTCCCCATGTCGTATGCAATCAGTATGTGATCAGATCCCGGCAACTCTTCCTGATGACCTAGAAAGAGTAGGATATCACAGCAAGTGTTATAAGCACTTTGTCCGCCACTTTCATCGTCTGGGAGATGATACAGAACCAGGGCCATCAACCTCATCATGGCATCACTCTCCTCGTAAACCAGGAGGTTCTGCTGAACCCATCTTCCCGCCAGAGTGTATATTTTGTGAGAAAGTTGAGACCAAAGATGCTCATCGCAATACTGAGAGGCCTACAACCTTCCCATCCTTTAAAAACAAAGAAAATGCATGGGAGCAAATCGAAACACGGGCTGAGAAAATGGGTCTCTATCGACTCCATCGAAAGGTGAAAAACAAAGACCTCTTTGCATGTGAGGCCAAACACCATCCGTCATGTTTTAAAGCTTTCCGCACAGCATTCTACAACTATGAGCGTGCGATTCACAGAGCCGAAGCACCAAAGGAGCAGGCTTGCATGTCAGCCGCCCATGAAAAGGCATTCAACTCAGTACTGGAACACATTCAAACCCAGGTCATCCAGCAGAATAAAGTTCTACAGCTTTCTTCCTTGCGCTTGCTCTATGTCGAGGAACTGAAACTGAATGGATATGAGAACTCAAATTATCGGTCAGAGAAACTACTGAAACGCCTACAGAATGACCCAATCAAGGAGCATATCCACTTCACGAAGGTTGATCATGACAAATGTGATGTCATTTCTTTCTGGCTTGTGCACAGCTCAAACATAACAGTTTCCAATGCTCTCGCACGAGCATTCACACTCGGAAGCACAAACAAGAACCAAAATGTTGCCCTCCAACTTCGCCAGGGTATTCTACAGGCTTTCAGAGAGTGTAAAGACCAACCATGGCCACCAACAGCTGAAGACATGGAGCTCAATCCTGAAGACATCCTACCTCCAGACCTTGTCCGCTTTCTCAGCGTGCTAATGACTGGCAAGGAGGGCATCGAGACAGAAAAGGTGAAGCGTCTGGTCTTCTCCATTGGACAAGATCTGTGCCGTGCAGTGTCAGATGGAAAATGGAAGTTACCAAAGCACATTCTCCTCTGTGTGACTGTAAGGCACCTGTTCCGAAGCAAACAGCTCACCACAATACTACACAGGCTTGGACACTCTGAGAGCTACGATTTCGCCTTGGAGTTGGAAACTGCTCTCGCCAAGGTCCTGGATGAAGTCTCAACTTCAAATGACTTCAAAATGCCATAATGCTTCAGCCATATGACTTCAAAATGTTCCTTGCAAATGACGACAACAAAAAGCAGATGTGCCAGCTTCTTCTGAAAGTGTGGAGTGGACAAGAGGCAGCTACCAGGCTGGAGAGAACAGAGATGGCTGTGCTGATCGTGGAGGGGAAGGCCCACCAACTTGCCTCAACGAATGGCAAGGTAAAATTGAAAGCCCTTCGTGAATGGCGATTCAATTTGTAATTTTTCCTGAAAAAAAGGTGATTACCTGTGATGTTTGTCTAGATCTGAAACTGGCAGTGACTGGTGATTGAAATGCGGTGCCTTTTTGTGTTTCAGGTCGAGGTACGTGAACTCCCCACGATCTACAGCAACCAGGAAGAGACTGATACCAGGGTGGTTCTGTACCTCCATCATGCTGCTACCATCGGATACAAGAACGCTGTAGTCAGAACACCGGACACAGACATCCTCCTGATCCTGCTCCACCATGCCCACAACATCAAGCTGACGGTGTACCTGGATACAGGGTCAGGGAAGCATCGCCAACTTGTCAACGTCTCTGAGCTGGCAGAATCCCTGGGAGAGGACTACTGTGCCACTCTCCTGGGGTACTATGTGTTCAGCGGAGAAGACTGCACCAGTGCCTTCAAAGGGAAGGGAAAAGTCGGGCCCTTGAAAAAGCTGGAGAAGAATCCCAGGTTTCACAGGGCATTCGGTGAACTGGGTGACAACTGGGATGCCAACCCTGAGGTGGAGAGGCAGTTAGAAAAATTCACCTGTGTGATGTACGGCCAGAGTCGCGAGTCATCAGTGGACATTGTCCGTGCCAAGCTGCTACGAAAAATGGTGGGAGAGGACAAGACCCTCACATCCAAGTCCAAGGTTGATCTGGCTCGCCTTCCTCCATGCCAGTCTGCCCTGAAGCCGCACATCCAGCGTGTGAACCACCGCGTAGCATTGTACAAAAGAGCCGATCAACCTATCATCGAAAAGCCAAAACCTTATGAGGAGCAAGGATGGATAAGGACTGATGAAGGACTGTTGAAACCAATGTGGTCCAGTGGTCCCATCCTACCAACCTCACTGGTGGATCTTCTGAACACAGGAGAGCACGAAGAGGAGGAGGAAGAGGAAGGAGAAGAAGAGTTTGACTCTGACGATTTCGATGAAAATGATGATGACTGACTCAGTGTAGAATCACTAATGCTAATGATGTTTATCTAAAACAAGCAAGAGAAGAGTGGTCACATTGAGTGCTAGGACTATTTTGACAGTTGTAATATTTAGAAAAATAAAACTTTGTGTTAACGTCTGTGTAGACGGACCTTAATATGAGTCTATTATTTCGTAAAACTGTGATTATTTTGTAAATAAAGCACTAATTAGCATACTAGTATACCATAGACACATGTAATCATGTTATGAATAGTTCTATCATGATCTATGCCCTTCAAAACATGGGTCTAGACACCTTCATTTTTCAATTATCTGCAATATTGGCTGAGATATGTCAAAAATCGTTTTTTTGATAATGGCAGCAGTAATTTGCATAAAAATGGTATGTGAGACATTTTTTCAGCTTGGGGCCATAGCTAGTCATTTTCTACACATTTTTTCCAATCTAGAAACACTGATTAGAAGTATATCTCCGGGGGGTGCAGGGGGACCTAGTCTTCCTACTAGACTATTATGTTTGAGCTGTGCACAAGCCAGAAAGAAATGACATCACATTTGTCATGATCAACCTTCGTGAAGTGGATATGCTCCTTGATTGGGTCATTCTGTAGGCGTTTCAGTAGTTTCTCTGACCGATAATTTGAGTTCTCATATCCATTCAGTTTCAGTTCCTCGACATAGAGCAAGCGCAAGGAAGAAAGCTGTAGAACTTTATTTTGCTGGATGACCTGGGTTTGAATGTGTTCCAGTACTGAGTTGAATGCCTTTTCATGGGCGGCTGACATGCAAGCCTGCTCCTTTGGTGCTTCGGCTCTGTGAATCGCACGCTCATAGTTGTAGAATGCTGTGCGGAAAGCTTTAAAACATGACGGATGGTGTTTGGCCTCACATGCAAAGAGGTCTTTGTTTTTCACCTTTCGATGGAGTCGATAGAGACCCATTTTCTCAGCCCGTGTTTCGATTTGCTCCCATGCATTTTCTTTGTTTTTAAAGGATGGGAAGGTTGTAGGCCTCTCAGTATTGCGATGAGCATCTTTGGTCTCAACTTTCTCACAAAATATACACTCTGGCGGGAAGATGGGTTCAGCAGAACCTCCTGGTTTACGAGGAGAGTGATGCCATGATGAGGTTGATGGCCCTGGTTCTGTATCATCTCCCAGACGATGAAAGTGGCGGACAAAGTGCTTATAACACTTGCTGTGATATCCTACTCTTTCTAGGTCATCAGGAAGAGTTGCCGGGATCTGATCACATACTGATTGCATACGACATGGGGAGTCATGCGGTTGGTTGAGACGTCTATCCCGGATCTTTTGAAGCAGTTGCAGTTTTTCTGAAGCAGATCCTTTAATTTTACGGAGGGGCGTGAAATCCCCATGATCAGACATGGATGGTACATGAAGGATGCATGTAGGAGGAGAGCTTTGGGCTGCAGGTTCTACACTCCGTTTTCTTTTGGGCATGCTTGCTGTCGATGTCTACCATCACTGTTAAATGACAAATAAGAAATCACGAATGATGTTAAAAGTGCCTGTGAAAGGAGGCTCTGAGTTTTCAGTGAGGTAACAGAGGTTCTGAGTCATGTTCTACACTAGGGTACTTTTTAGCTGACTAAACCATGTTTAGTGGCATCAAAAGTGCTAATAGCTAAAACATCTAAATTCTTCCACACTAACGTTAGCTATCTAGGCCAATGAAACATTGTGCTAAGTTACTGTAGCTAGCTCAGCTGTCGTGCCTCTTTCTGGTTCAATTCATATACAGAAGTCAACAGATATGTCTCATGTTTGGCATTAACAAAAGTTTAAGTTACACCGACATTAGGAACATACTGTACATAGATGAGGCTAGCTTTAACGTTAGCTAACATGGTGCTAGCTGGCTCAGCTGTTATTCTGCCTGTTTATGATTTCATGCAGAAACTGAAGTCAAGAGTGTGAGTAACATTATAGTTAGCATCTTACCTGGCTAGATTGGAGGATGAATACCAAGAACAACACACAGATGGAATGGAAGACTGAACTTTCAACTGAGGTATTCAATAACATCAACGTTACCAATTGATACGAGCGCGCGACATTACCAATTGATACGAGCGCGCGAGCGCGCATGTTACATGGATGGAAATGTAAAATGGCAGCTATAGCAGCACTAATTTGGATCTCTAGTCTGTCATTTCTGCACTGTGATTGGATAACATAAAAAAATATGTTTGGGAGTTAACAGCAGGAGTTGGTAGATTTTACGTGGGCTGGGTGAGAAACCTTTAAATAAGCAAGTGAAAATCTCTCGCAATACAAAGTCAATGGTGGGAAGAAAAGTTGAGTGGTACCAATGTTACTGCCAATGTCCCGCCCCTATGCAAGACTCAGGAGCATCTTGTTGACATTTAACCTTGAAAATACCTGGGTTTAGACCCCTTATGTACCATGTTAAGTTATCTGCAGTATTAACGTATCCTTATCATTTGTAAAACTGATTATTTTGTAATTACAGCATTAATATGCATACTAGTATACCATAGACACATGTAATCATGTTATGAATAGTTCTATCATGATCTATGCCCTTCAAAACATGGGTCTAGACACCTTCATTTTTCAATTATCTGCAATATTGGCTGAGATATGTCAAAAATCGTTTTTTTGATAATGGCAGCAGTAATTTGCATAAAAATGGTATGTGGGACATTTTTTCAGCTTGGGGCCATAGCTAGTCATTTTCTACACATTTATTCCAATCTAGAAACACTGATTAGAAGTATATCTCCGGGGGGTGCAGGGGGACCTAGTCTTCCTACTAGACTAATATATACATACATACATACATACATACATATATATATATATATATATATATATATATATATATTGTTGCAGATCTCCCGAAGCCCGTCCACGTTACAAAAGGGGGGATTAAACCCCTTTTTCCCCTTGGGTCTTCGTGTCCACGAGGCCGAATCGCCACCTCCGCAGCAAGCATGAAAATGGGTATCGGGTCGATGCCGCACTTACCTTTTGGCCCACGCTACCACGAAAGCGGGGACCGGACCTTGCACAAGCCATGCTAATCGATTACGCCCGAGCGGTGTGCGTATCACGTGACTCGTGCCGTTCCTTTTATGGAACCCGATTCGAGCGGTTTTATTTGTACCATGCGAGGCCAATTAATGGAAGGGATGGGGACGATCAAATTTAAGAGGAAGAACACAATTTATTTACACAATGTACAGGATTCGGACAAAGGAAAGGGGACACAGAGCAGAAGCTTAACAGTTTAGCTTATCCCCAGACACAGGGCCCACTCACGCACACGGGGAGAAGAAGAAAAGAAGTTCGTGCGCCAAACGCGCCTTGCCATCAGTCGCTCTGGGGCAGCTCGCCCGGCGTGGCCCCCTGGCGGTCACGGCACGTATCCAGGAAAAGGCAGGCAGGAGGAGATTGCGTGTCTGTGGCCCGGCACGGGTCATCTTCTTGAACGCGCAATTAATACAGCGCAGAGCGCAGGGCACGGGGAAAGTTTGTGTACAACGATGATAACAAGCAATTAAATTCACTCGTTCTGCAGCTCTACTCACGTTCTTGTGCGTTCTCGTGCGTTCTGTCTCACTCCTCGAATGAACGGAACTCCAACTGAACTCAACTGACTCACGATACTCCCCGGCTCTGACTCGACTCCGATCCCGACTCGCGTTCTCATGCATTCTGCCTGCGTTCTCCCTCCTTGCGTTCTGACTCACTCCTCGAATGAACGGAGCTCCAACTGAGGTGTGGGGCTCGGAGCAGGGTTTTATGGCTCCGCCCCGGCCTTACTCGAATGTTCCAAACTCCACCTGTCATCGCTGTGGTTAGTCACTCCCCTCGAGCTCTGATTGGCGGCTCGCGCTTCCCGGCCACTCCCCCTGCAGCTCCTCCCTTTGGCCTTGCCAGACTTATTCAGGCCAAGCACGTGGCATTCCAGCGCCAAAAGACCACCCTACTCACGGCCTGCTCAACGCAAAACTAACACAGGAAAGGACTACGCTTACATTCACTAAGAAATAACTGAACTATCGTGAGGCTTCATGTTGTGGTGCGTCTACCTATTAGGGGGCTTATCCTTCATTCCAAAACCACAACAATATATCTATCTATATATATATCTATATATATATATATATATATATATGTATATATATATATATATATATATATATATATATATATATATATATATATATATATATATACATACATATATATATATATATATATATATTTACATTATTGGCAAAACAACAACCACAAACAACTCAACAAAGCAAATTCGTGTTCAGAAAGATGATTATGCATATTCCAATGAAATGTGAAGATTCATAAGCAAGGCCTTCGAAACATCCTCAAATATGTTTTCATTAATGAAATGGAAGAAGGTTATTTGCCTTTTAATATCCATTCTAATAAGTGTTACTGTAAAAACATATCCTGATACTCTATCAGCAAAAAATTTCGACTATTGAAGATACAATATGGTAATATATTCCCGAAGAACACACAGTTTAGTGGAAAATGTTCACGCCTTTAATCACACCATATGCTGTCAAAGCTGACATGTAATTAAATTAACCAATCACTCCGTGTACAGCGACAGCTCGTAATTGCATTCCTCTCAATTAAAATTCATGACTCGATGTGCTATACTTTGGAGACCAAAAAGAGGACAATACCAGATGTGGTCATTTATGGGTGATAACTATCCATGTATTTATATAAACTGACTTCATTATCTGTGGGAATATGGGGAGGGTGAAAGGAAATGGGTAAAAGGGCAGCTCACACCGCATTAGTATACCAATTTATTCAATTACCGATGCTATGCCAAGCTTTATTTCCACAATGGCCATTGCTGATTTGACAATGCACAATTTTTCCCAGGTCATTATTGGCTAAAGGTCACTAGTACATGTCTTTATAACGTAGGAAATAATCTGTTGTGAAATTTTCAAACGGCTTGCTTTTATTTTGGCCTGAGCTAATGCAGAGTCCTCTGCATTCTGCCAAATATGTCCTAATCATTACTCCCGCCAGGGAGTAATGCATTCACTAGTGTCCGTGTGTGTGTGTGTTCGTGTGTTTGTGAACAAGATATCTGGAAAAGTTCTGAACGGATTTGGATGAAAGTTGGTGGGATGATTGCCCTTGGGATAAGGAAGAATTGATTAGTTTTTGGTGAAGCTCAGGATATTATTCCGTATCCAGGAATTTTTTTGGGAAAGATTTTTTCTGTTTTACTGCATTAAAGCTTTTATTCTTATTCTTAAATGATGTTTTTCTCCTCTAATTCCGAGATATATCAAAATTAATTATCTGACAGTTAGGGCCTACTTTCTTTTTCATTTATTGTTTTGGGGAGAGGGGATGTTAAACAAAACGTATTATTCCAACTTGACCCACGGCGGGAGTATGCGCTCTACTGAGTGGCGTTCTAGTCTTCAATTTGCAATTTCAATAACTTTCAATGTACAGTCAATGCAGGCGTTAGTCAAAATAGAATTTAAAAAACTCAATCTCTAACCTAACAATCAATCTTATTGCAAAAAATATGAAAAACACATATTGACCATTTATTTTTTGAGTGCTCATTGTGCAAAATTACCTTGCAGTCTAAGAATGTTTCTTCCAAAATATATACGGATGGAAGAGCGAGGTGATAGAGGGAACTAGAACGGCACTCGGTAGAGAGCCTTCGGTGGCGAAGGTAAAAAGGGCAACGAACTTCTCATGGTGCAGTGTGGAATCGGCAAACCCAAAAAGCAAGGGAAGGAAGAAACGAGGAAAACATAAAGAGAGGGAAAGAAATACAGTAACCTGGAAGTAAGAGGGTGGGTTTAGGTAGGGTTAGTGAGGTAGAAAAGATTGAGGGTACGATTAGAAGTTGACGTGACATTATGATAAACTGCAAACTTAAAAACTACAAGGGGAACAACTCAATTGAACAGAATTCCCAAAGGAATTTTCACAAGCAGAAGAAAAGAGTAAGAATTAAGTGGAGGCAGTAAGCCTGGATTTTGAAATGTCACAAGGGTAAGGTGGGGGAGAGGGGAAGTACTGGAGGAACATGTGAGTTCTGGAATGTCTGAGAAGGGGTGGAGGGTTGATAAGTACAGGGAGCAAGACTGGAAGAGATGTAGTAGAAAACAGAGAAAGTACAAACATATCTGTGATGAGAAAGCAACAGACCTTATACTTTTGTTTCGGCAAGAACACAGTGTGCAATAAGGCAATAACATTGAGAACTTTCTATGATCGACAATAAAGATGATCCGATTGTCCAAGACGAGTGAAAATTCTGTTCGGACTGGTCAAACGTGTGTGCCAGTTGTGTGGTGAACAAGCCAAATAATGCAAAACACATTTATTCATATTTATGATTGAAGTTTCTGAGGCGAGATATTTAATATCAGTAACTTGCATTGCACATAAACATGAAAAGTTAAAGTAGTAATCATGAGTGAATATAAGATCTTACTAAAAACCTCAAACCTCAACATCTATATCAGAGCTATACTTTTTGGAAGGAGATTCAAAAACTTGTTAAAGTTGGTTGGCATCATTTTGACCCGACCAATATCAACAATTTGTGGCAGGGGGTTGGTTCTCTTCTGTCAAGCATATCAAGTTTGACTGCAGATCATCTCTAACAAATGACATAATCAATAATTTGTTTTGTATTTCCATGGATGCTCTCAGTCTGGATGCCGAGATGCAAAACGAGCTGTGCACCTGTGGTGGACAAAGAGACTGATATTATGCAGTTCAAAATTCATGCTCGTTTGTGATCCGGCAGATGCAGATGGTCAGTCAGGATGAAGAAAACAAGCTCTTCAAGTTATTGACAAATTTGGACAATATCCAATCTTGACTTACTGACTATTCAGTAGCACGCAGATTTACTATATTTAATAGCCTGCTGTCGGCTTGGCAGTTAAGGTCTTGAGTTTGAGCCGCTGTCCTGCTGTTGAAATAACACCAGTGGGTTGACTCAACCTGTCATCCTTCTGAGGTCCGCAAAATGAGTACAAGCTCACTGGAAACAGGGGCACTGCATCCGCAGCACAACCACGCTTCCAGTAAAATGATGCAACCAGCAGCCACAGGCTGCATATGAAACAAGAACAGCATTTAATACTGCTGCAGTCTGCAATAGTCAAGTACATACTATTTGCCTTGTGGTAATAACAGTATGCATGGTACACTCAATGTTAGTGTGTTCATTGTTTGAGCTCTCTTCTGTACATGTTAAGCAGGTATTTTGCAAGATAGAAGTATTTGTTTTCAACGGATGAAATGAAGAGGTTGTTGATTGAGGTATGCCAATTGCATTGAGAAGCATGAAAAGTGTTTTGGGCGTTAACCCATCATCGGAGGAAAACGTCAAAGCAAAAAAACAAACCGACCTGGAGAGGCCTTTGGCCTTATAAAGGTGAGCTCCATAAAATAAAATAAAGAGGAAAGACTCGATGAAATAGGAGGCAAGGATGAGGGCGAGTGAGGTGGCAAGTTGTAGTAAATATAGGATGCAAAGGAGGAGTTGTCTTTCTTTTTTTAATAGACGTTTATTTAATAGGAAAGTGAAAAATAGAGGAAACTGGAATAAAAGTAAAGAAGGCAAGAGAGAAACGAGATTGATGGACAAAGCTCATAAACATGGCCGACACCAACATGCACAAAAAACAGTCACGTGAAAAAGTAAGTACACCCCATGTAAAGTTTGGACTTTTTCAACATATTTCAACATACAGCTATTTGATCTTCATTTCAACAATATTGATAGATAAAGGAGATATAATATAACAAATATCATGAAACATTTACATTTTGTAGTCCATTGTATAATTTAAATAAACATAAATGCAAATTTCGCATGTGGAAAAAGTAAGTACACCCCATGAAATGTTTTTTAAATCTTTTTAACATATGTGGACATATCAATATTTGATCTTCATTTAAACAATATCTATAGATAAAGGTGATCTAATTGAACAAAAAACAATGACAAATTGACTTTGCAATAATTTATTCAACAAAAAATTGTATGCACCGCTCGTTTCAAATCCCCCCCACAACATCTCGATGGGATTTAGATCCGGGCTTTGACTTGGCCATTCCAGAACCCTTCATTTCTTTCTTTTCAGCCATTCCTTGGTGGATTTACTGGTATGTTTAGGGTCATTGTCATGTTGCAAGGTCCACCTTCAGTTGAGCTTCAACTTTCCGACAGATGGCCTCACATTATCCTCAAGCACCCTCTGGTACAATGAAGAATTCATAGTGGATTCTATGATGGTGAGCTGCCCAGGCCCTGATGCAGCAAAGCTGCCCCAAACCATAATATTTCCACCACCATGCTTTACAGTTTGTATCAGGTTATTGTGGTCAAATGCTGTCTTTGGTTTTCGCCAAACATGTCTTCTGGTACTGTGGCCAAATAGCTCTACCTTTGACTCATCTGTCCATTGCACATTGTTCCAGAATTGCTGGTCTTTGCCGAGGTGTTCATTGGCAAACTTTAGTCTTGCCCTGATGTTCTTTCTGGACAGCAAAGGTTCCACCTGACACACCTCCCATGTAGATCAAATTTGTGCAGCCTCTTTCTAATGGTAGACTCGTGCACTTTGACATCAACAGTGGCAAGAGCTACATGTAGGTCCCGTGATGACATTTTGGGGTTCTTAGAGACTTCTTTCAGCATCTTGCGGTCTGCTCTATGGCTGAACTTGCTGGGGCGGCCTGGCCTGAACAAGTTGGCAGTTGTTTGGAATCTTCTCCACTTGTAGATGATCTTCCGGACAGTCGAATGATTGATTTCAAATTGTTTCGAGCTCTTTTTAAATCCCTTCCCAGACTCATAGGCATCTATGACCTTCTTTCTGAAGGCCTCAGAGAGCTCTTTTTATCTAGGCATGGTGACACCGCACACTTCAACAACAAAGAGCAAACCAAACTAAATGTCTGAGGTTTAAATAAGACAGGCTCCTCCAAGATCCTCTCTAACGATGTTCTAATCATTTGCACCTGAGCTGGTGCACCGGATTCTAATTTTAGGTATTTGAAGCAGTGATAAATGTAGGGGTGTATTAATTTTTCCACATGCGAAATTTGCATTTATGTTTTTTTAAATTATACAATGGACTACAAAATGTAAATACAACACAACAACAACATGCATTTTAAGGCCATTTTCCCTGCTGGAGTGGGGGTTAGCCTTGTGGTCCCCATGACAATCTCCTCCATTTTGCCCTATTTTCTGCATCTCTCCTTATTAACCCCCTTGCCCGCATTTCTTCTTCCACCACCTTTAGCCAATTCTTTCTCGGTCTTCCCCGTCCTCTACTTCCTTCTACTTTCATTTCCATCACTCTTCTCAACCAGTCACTTTCATCCTTCCTCAACACATGACCAAACCATCTCAACCTGTTCCTCTTCACAGCATCAATCACAGGCTCTATTGCCATTATCTTTCGCAATTCATCATTTGTCTTCTTTTCTCTCAACGATACTCCACACATCCACCGAACCATTCCCATTTCCACCCTTTCCAGCCTTCGTTGCTCCTCGACGTTCATTACCCATGTCTCGCTCCCATAAATCATAACACTTCTCACACATGCAGCATACACCTTTCCCTTCAGCTTCAACGACACTCCCCTCCTCGTCAGCACGCCACTCAGTTCCCGAAACTTCTTCCATGCACATCTCACTCTAGCAACCGTTGTCGAGTCTGATCCACCTTCTCCATTCAGCATGTCTCCGAGGTAGCAAAATGTTTTCACACCTTCCAGCTTCACGCCATCTCCAAGATCCAACTCAACATTTCCTCCATCTGCAGCTCGCTCTGTGCACACCTTACATTTGAATGTAGCTGCCACACTGGTTAATGACCCTCTCAGACCACTACATTTTTGATGAACCCACTCAGCGCACATTGTACATTGAATGGAGTTCACTCCGACACCCTTCCTGCACACAGCACATGGCCACTTCCCAGTTCTTTCCACCTCACCACATGCTTTACCACTTGCCATCACCTTTGTCTTTCTGATATTCACCTTCAGACCTTTTGGCTCCATACATTCCTTCCACTTGTTCATCTTTTCCTTCAGTCCATCCATACTTTCCGCAATCAACACCAGACCATCTGCATACAACAACTCCCACAGTAAACCCTCCTTTACGTTCTGAGCCAGCACCTCCAACACAGGTACAAATAGTAGTGGACTTAGTACCGACCCCTGATGCACTCCCACCTAAACCTCAAACTCACCACTGTTCCCGTCCTTCGTCCTTACAGCTGCGCGCGCTCTTTTGTACATTGCCATCACTACTCTGATCAACCATTCCTCCACCCCTAACTTCCTCAATGCCCATGTATCCATGGACTACAAAATGTAAATGTTTCATGATATTTGTTATATTATATTACCTTTATCTATCAATATTGTTGAAATGGAGATCAAATAGCTGTATGTTGAAATATGTTGAAAAAGTCAAAACTTTACATGGGGTGTACTTACCTTTTCATGTGACTGTAGAAGCATAAAATAAATGCACAAGGAGGCATGCAAACGGTCAAATGAAACAACGAACAATCCAGGTGACAAAATAAGAAAAAGGCGTCAGGCGATAGCCTGACAGGTATGACGAAAATCGAGAATCAGTAATTGATTGATCAATTGGGTAATTAAAATAAATAGTAATCGTAAAATAATTAGTTTAATCATCAATTTGCTAACAGCATACCTAAACCACCACCGTTTCATCTAAATGCAAGTCTTTGAAAATGAATGAATTAAAAGACCAATCGAAAAATTAAATAATTAATCGATTAATTGATTAATATATAAATCAAAAATACCCTTTATAACCAAATCCCTTGGTCACTGTCATGTGCTCCGGGACCTCTTGCGCTACAGGAGCCACATTGGGACGCTCGTGGCAGCCATGGAGCTCCATGCTGGAAAATCAATGGGCTCTGTGGTGAGCATGGCTGTGTATGGACAGCGTGCTTTCAGTAGATGCCATGTTAGGGGGGCAACCGGAGGGGGGGGGGGGGGAGAGGAGTGGGAAGAGCAACACATGTGCCTTGAGGGAACACGTCAGACATGCCCTCGCAAGTGCCTGTTTTTTCAACCAGGACCATCATTGGTGTGACCACCGATCGCAGTCAAATTGATAAGCTTATGCTCAAGACCGGATGGGCATGCCACTAGTACAGAGTAGGGCATAGCTGCCAACTAGCCGAGCACACTACACACACTAGCCCTGTGTGTGTAGTGTCTCATGGGCGCCAATGAGCGCCCTTCGGTCGTGATGGACGCCAGTGCTTCAGGGAGCTGTCCGCGATCTGGTGCAACACTCCCCCAGGACAAAGGTTTGGCCTGGTCGCTGCACGGAGGACGGATCATCGCCGTGGAACCAAGGTCATCATGGACAGGATGACTTAGAGGCCCAGCATGGAGAAAAAAAAATCGGGCGATTGGGAGTTTTACTACTTTGAGCTCTTTGCTGTCTTTTCTTTTTATTTCTTTGCATTCAATTTTGTGTCGGCTTTCTGTTATTCTGTATTTCTGTAATAGCACACAATTTAGCCTAACGACTAGAAAGTATAATTTAAAACAAGAAGAAAAAGACATAAAAAGTCATCGCCCCGCCGTGGTTTTAGTAATTTTGCTGTACAGAGTTAAAAGCTGTCAGTTGGCCATCTTTGGTCAGATGACAAAACAAGTTCTTCTGCATATGTAACCCATCATTCTTTATCTGTGTGCCAAATTTGAACAAGATTGGAAAATGTATGTCTGAGAAATAGTTGAGGACATGGTTAACATCAGTTTTTTTTACAACTAAAATGGATGCCAGTCTACCAGTCAGCCATCTTTGATAAATCGCAAAGTGAAGTGCACGTATATGCCGTCATGTGCTGTGATTTTGCCACGTTTGAACAAAATCGGACCATGCATGTTCAATAAATCGTTGGGGGCGCGTTTAGATAATAAAATTACCAGTCGCCCACCTTAGAACTGATCTCGAAAAAAAAAATGACGTGCACATGTAATCCATCATTCATTTATCTGTGTGCCAAGTTTGAACAACTTAGGAAAATGCATGTATGATAAATGGTTGAGGACATGTTCAACATCGGGTTTTCACCCCTCAGCCCAAATTGGGCTAAGGGGTATTGTCGTCACGGGCGTCGTCCGGGTGTCCGTCAACTTTTGGTTTCCGTCAATTTCAAGGAGAACGGCTTGTCAGATTAAATACATTTTTGCAGAGCATGTTGGGGTTGAGTAGAGGAAGGTTTCTTTCGAAAATGGGCGCGATGCGATTTTCAATATGGCCGCCACGGCAGCCATCCGGGCGTCCGTCAACTTTTGGTTTCCGTCAATTTC
Organism: Myxine glutinosa; assembly: GCF_964187855.1. Taxonomy (NCBI): domain Eukaryota; kingdom Metazoa; phylum Chordata; class Myxini; order Myxiniformes; family Myxinidae; genus Myxine; species Myxine glutinosa. The sequence goes on along the minus strand of NC_136261.1, from coordinate 121,036,283 downwards.
GAGCAGGACAGCTTGTCTGATTAAATCCATTTTTGCAGTGTGTGTTGGGGTTGAGTAGAGGAAGGTTACTTTCGAAAATGGGCGCGATGCGATTTTCAATATGGCCGCCACGGCAGCCATCCGGGCGTCCGTCAACTTTTGGTTTCCGTCAATTTCGAGCAGAACAGCTTGTCCGATTAAATCCATTTTTGCAGTGTGTGTTGGGGTTGAGTAGAGGAAGGTTCCTTTCGAAAATGGGCGCGCTGCGATTTTCAATATGACCGCCACGGCAGCAATCTTGAAATTGGTTTCCGTCAATTTCGAGCGGAATGGCTTGTCCGATTAATTCATTTTTGCAGTGTGTGTTGGGGTTGAGTAGAGGAAGGTTCATGGGCATGCTGCGATTTTCAATATGGCCGCCACGGCAGCCATCTTGAAATTGGTTTCCGTCAATTTCGAGCAGAACGGCTTGTCCAATTAAATCCATTTTTGCAGTGTTTGTTGGGGTTGAATCGAGGAAGGTTCATGGGTGCGCTGCGATTTTCAATATGGCCGCCACGGCAGCCATCTTGAAATTGGTTTCCGTCAATTTCAAGCAGAATGGCTTGTCTGATTAAATCCATTTTTGCAGTGTGTGTTGGGATTGAGTACAGGAAGGTTCCTTTCGAAAATGGGCGCGCTGCGATTTTCAATATGGCCGCCACGGCAACCATCTTGAAATTGGTTTCCACCATGCATGGGCTGAGGGGTTACGCCCGCTTTGCGGTGCTATTTCTTTTTTACAAGTAAAATGGCTGCCAGTAGGCCCTCTTTGATCGCACCCTGAAACAAAATGATGTGCATATGTATACCATCATGTATTGCCTTTGTGCCAAGTATGAACAAAATTGGTCAATACATATCCGAAATATAGTTGCGGATGCACGGATGCATGGACAAGACCCAATCGATAAGCCCCCTTTTCGGACTAAGTCCAACGGGGCTAATAGACCATTCAATGAACCAACCAACCAACCCAGCAATATTATTTCATGCAACAATAACCCAATGAAATGATTTGCAGTATTGGGAAACGATACATCTGGTTTTAGAATCGGGTAAACATCATTTGTAGAACTAGTACATCCGCTCACTACAGGAACAGCAGGAAGGGCCATTCTTCTCTGGGGTATATAGATTATAGCAGATCTAGGGTATGGCCTCAAGAACATCAGGGTGTGTTTATATACCAAGTTTCTTGTAGAGCGCTCACCAAGTGGTTTAAGCATTCCAGCAAGCACTCCGTTCAAAACGGTTGATAAGGAAAGGCTGGCTTGGCAAGCACTGGCTAGCTGTTTGGTAACTAAACACACCCCGGGTTTTCTCCCTTTCAGTTTAGTGTTTAAAAGCATTAGCGACTGTTTGAAAAGGCGACTGTTCCAAAACATAATTGTATTCACCCAATTCCAAACAGCATAACTCCAATCACAAATTAAATAGCATCAATAAGAAATGAAAAAAATTAACTTTTGCGAACACTCGTGACATAAGCAAATATATATAAACTAGCGGGGTGACCCGTGGGAATCCCACGGGCATGGATGTGTGTGACATTTCGACATATTGAGTTAGATGCTGCACCTGCACATTCAGTTATATAAAATGGTTACTGGCAATTGATCACATCCACAAATGATGTAATCCACACAATTTATGTACTTTACATAACGTTAATAGGAATACATGCCCGTGTAGATGGGAAATACAGTTTGTTTGAAATAAATCACAAATATCAGAAGAAAGTTTTTAAAATTTAGAACTATTCTCACTCAGAGTTAAACATCACCATAATATTATGTGGTTGCTTCAACGTTTTCGGTGAATTATATGTCATCATTGTGAGATTTTTTGGGAATTTTTTTTTTTGAAATGAGATTTTTATATTTAAAAAAACGGCAAAAAAAGCATCAGAACAGCTGTGAAACAGCATCAAAACAGCAGTGAAAAAGCATCAAAACACTATCAAAACAACAGTGGAAAGCGTCAAAACAGCAGTGAAAAAGCATCAGAACAGCAGTGAAAAAGCATCAAAACAGCAGTGAAAAAGCATCAAAACAGCAGTGAAAAAGCATCAGAACAGCAGTGAAAAAACAACAGTGAAAAAGCATCAAAACAGCAGTGAAAAAGCATCAAAACAGCAGTAAAAAGCATCAAAACAGCAACAATGGTCCGGTGATTTTTCAATCACCACAACTAAATGTGTCGGAGTAATTAACTATTTTCCTTCGTGCCCTCCTTTTGTTGCCTGAATGGTGTCACTGCAGGACCTCCGGGTAAACAACATTACGGGTAAAGATTCCACTGTGGCCATCAATTTTTCCCTGTTGGCCATTACTGACTACCTTTACCTTGACATCCTCAAATCGTTTAGCACGCGACAATGCAACATATAATTGCCCATGGCTGAAGACGGGTTCTGGTAAGTAAATCCCAACTTTGTGTCATGTTTGAGCTTGACTCTTGTTTATTGAGAAAGAGAATGCCACACGAACTGGAAATTGATGGCGTTTGAGTACGAATGGTAGTGTTGTATCGGAAGGTGCAATACTAATCCTGGGTATAAATGTGCGTGTTCCTTTGTGACTGCCAGAAATTATTTCTCCATCAATTATGTTTGGCAACAATCTTTTAACAACCAATCTTGCACCATTGCACAGTCCCTGTTTCGGATCAAAGTTACGGAGTAACATGATGACAGCACCATCTTTGAGACGAAGTTTGTGCAATGGCATTCCAGAAGGAGTTAATTGATTTAGGAATTCCATAGGATAATTTAGTGCCTCTTCAGGGTCATCACAGACAATGGAATCAGCGCTGAAGTACGTCTTTTCTTCCCCAGGAAATGCATCCAGTATCTCATCGTTGATCACAAATGTGGATTCATTCTTTGGACACAACACAGCTCGTTGTGCCAGCGCATCATAGTTTGAATGGATTTCGTTCAAATTACCGAAAACAGCCTCTGCTAAAGAAATGTTGTCTTCTACACAGATACGATCAGGCAGTCGTATTAAATCTGAGTCAGGAATTGTTTCCACAGTCCCATTTCCAACCGACAGTAACCATTTTGAGAATTCTTCGTTATCATTAGCTCTCATGTTTGATTTTAAGTTCAGCTGTTTGAACTTTGGCCACAACTTGCTACGCTTGATGCATGTGGCGATGATTGCTGCAGGTGCAGCGTGAGGTACAATGGGCAAAACCTGCCTGAAGTCCCCACCAAGAAGTAAGACCTTTCCACCAAAAGGAATGTTGTTGCTGGTTACATCCCGGAGACATCGATCAACAGCCGCTAAAGCATATGCTGGAGCCATAGGTGCTTCATCCCAAATGAATAGGTTGGCCTTCCTTAGAGTATCTGCATCTTTACTCGTAGGTGATATGTTGCATGTGGAGTTTTCCAAAATGGGCACTGGCAATTTAAATCGATGGTGCGATGTACGGCCCCCTGTTAGCAATGTTGCTGCAATGCCCGAGTACGCCATTGGAAGAACCAAACAACACTGGCCTCGCAAGATGTGCAGAAGCGTATTATAGAGAAAGGTCTTGCCACTTCCGCTCAGTCCATCAACGAAAAACAACCGGTTGCCTGTGTACTGGTCCCTACAATGAACGGCCTGTAGGACCTCATCTACAATTTTGATTTGGTCATCATTTAGTAGTTGTCTGTTGTTTTCACCTTTTTCATGTTCATCTCCCGGTACATACTGGTAATCATCGCTCGAAAGATCTTCAACAGTGTCTGGAGGTACTGGTAACTGAAATGCTTTCAAGGTCTGTCCATGTCTCAGGAGGAAGGACTGTATTTCTCGCAATGCCACGAAAATACTTTGTTCCAAGATATGGCCGCTGTGCACAAAATCTTCGCAAAGGTCGTTTTTATATTTTTCCCACAGTGCCGACGTGTCTGTTGGTGTGCAGAATATGCATAGGGTTGCAAAAAGAGATCTCAATTGTTGTGGCATGGCAAAGATAACTCCATCAGCTAAGGACCTGTCCCATTCTGTATCATCTTCTGTTAAATGTAATTTCCTGGCTGCATCCTTGTATGTTTCACAAACTGCTCCATCTATGGTTCTGAGATCTTCAAATGATGTTTTACCAGGGCAGTGCAGCAGGAGTACACGAAGATGAAAGCGCTCAATGTCCATAGGGCTTGCCGAAACCATGCGTCCGATAACCTTGTTGCCGCCCCGGCGTCGAAGTTTCCATGTCTTTCGTCCATCTTCAAATACGTAATATTTTGGAATGTCATGGTACAGATAACTTCGTGCCTCAGGGTCTCTCTGGTTTAACTGAAACCAAGCTGTAAGTGTTGTACCCCTATGTCGTACAATGGCTTCTTCCTCGTTACCATCCCTGAACACAACAGTCTGCAATTCAGGTAAGTGTACCGCAAGTCTGGTGATGGAATGGGACTGTTTGTGCATTTCAAATTCCATCAATCTCCATGCTGCCTCTGGGGCACTGACATATCTGCAGTCCAAATAGGTCTTTATTTCGTCCACCTCCACCCTCCCGCGCTGTCGAATTTCGATGCTGGCACAGTCATGTCCCTTGTACACATATTTAAATAAGTACTTTATACTCTTTATGCTTGCGCAAACCTCAATGTTGATGTGTGCTCTGTACTTCTTCAGTAAATAAGCATTGAATGGGACCACATATTGGCAATCAACATCGGTTCCATGAACGGTTATGGTGGGTCCATTTGGGGGACGCTTGTAAAGGGCATAGCCATCTATGCTCGCAAGTGTCTCTGCAGCATACGCTTTTGGAAAGCCTTTACTGCACACTCCATCTTTCACACAAATCGAATGGCGATTTAAAGTGCCACACGGACCATGTATCATGTGAGACTTCACCAAGGAATGGATCTCTGGTGACTCATTTGAATTAGGAATTTGTGCGGAAGCAATTCTGTCAATGTCTTCAGCGGTACAAATTTTATCTTCTTGGCACAGCATGAGTAATATGTGGGCATGCGGTCGGCCACGCTTCTGATACTCGACGACGTAGAGAAATGCACGTACTTTGCCCAACACGTGCTTCTTCGTTATATCGTCGATTAACTCTTTTAATTTCAGATGAAACACGCGTGCCACTAAATCTGGTCTGCCTTCAGCTCGTTGGTGTTGTCCGATGTTTTCTTGTATCTCTGTCCATTTTGGATTACACGTGAACGTGATGAAAAGATCTGGTTTTCCGAATTTGCGAACAATGGCCATAGCATCTTGGTAGTTCTACTGCATAGCTCTTGGACTCCCTGCAAAACTCGACGGCAAAATGACGATACGACCGACAGGACGTTGGTTATCAGCAGCAACGTTCTGGACGTGGTCCAGTAGTCCTCTGTATTCCATGGCTCTAAGGGTTTCCTGATTTTGTTTGAAGTATTGCAGTCGATTTGCTTCTGCCTTGCAATATCCGTCGACAACATACTGCTGGAACAATTTCCCCGAAGAATGGATAGTGCTGAATTCATTTCGAATAGCCAGTCGGTAGGCATAGAATTCACGATGAGTTACCTTGTTTCGAACCGCAGTCTGTCGCTGGTGAGGCATGTTTATCATCCATCCAGGCTCGCCATGTGGAAAGAGAATGGGATATGTCATGGGATCAATGTGAGAGGAAAGTGGAGAGAGATTGTGTAAGCCCTGGTCATGCAAATGAACCTGGAAATCCCTGTTTGCAGGTGGTTCACCATCTTGTCCACTAACGAAGACAGCAGCAATTTCATCAGCAGTTGGTATGTTGTAACGTCTTTGGTCGTCTGCACACAGTCGACGAAAATGCATTTCCAAGGTAGAAGGGAGGCAATCTTCAAGGACAGCTTTCCTGATTTCTTCCTGTTCATGCTCGAACATAGTCTTGTAACATGTGACATAAGGATTAACGTCAGATAGTATGTTGTGCAGTTCTGCCATCAATTCTTGCAAACATCTGTGATTCTCAGGTCGATTCATACGTTCCTTTGTAGCTTGAGCTGTATCCAAAATAAATAATTGTGCAAATTGTGCTTGTTCATGTACATGTGATGGATGTAATGGACCACAGCGATGGTAAATTTGACCGTGGATTTTGAAACAGTACGGTCCATTTCCTGGAGGAGATGAGGTCTGAGCACCCATTGATGCAAAAGCTAATGCCGAAAGATATTGTCTCGGAAGTTGCGACATTTTCCATCGTCACCCTGATAAAGTTGTTGCAGTCGAGCAGGTACGGCAAATAGTGGAGGCAATTTAACTTTTCCCTTGGAACAACACAGTGTAAATCCATCCCCTTGTCCTGTTGATTCATTTGTGAAATGGTGTGCAGAACAGTACACACATGGTGATGTCATTGGACCGCATTTATGCTCTTGAACAATATTATCGGATACTTCGGCCGGATTCATTATGGCTGCGGTTGTATATGTTTGCTGAGCACTCCAACGTCTTTGTTGCTCAGCATGCCGTGCGAGTCTGTGTTGGCGTTCATCGACGGTCTCGTTCTTGCACCTCATCGTTGTTGCAGCAGCATCCTGTGCGAGTCTGTGTTCACGTTCGTCGACGGTCTCGTTCTCCCTCCTCATCGTTGTTGCAGCAGCATCCTGTGCGAGTCTGTGTTCACGTTCGTCGAGGGTCTCGTTCTCCCTCCTCATCGTTGTTGCAGCAGCATCCTGTGCGAGTCTGTGTTCACATTCGTCGAGGGTCTCGTTCTCCCTCCTCATCGTTGTTGCAGCAGCATCCTGTGCAAGTATGTGTTCACGTTCGTCGAGGGTCTCATTCTCCCTCCTCATCGTTGTTGCAGCAGCATCCTGTGCGAGTCTGTGTTCACGTTCCTCAACTGTCTCGTTCTCCTGTCTCATTCGTTTTCTTGCTGCAACCTGTTCAAGTCTGCATTGACGTTCGTCGACGGACTCGTTCTCCCGTCTCATTCGTTTTCTGGCTGCATCCTGTTCAAGTCTGCATTGACGTTCGACGACGGACTCGTTCGCCCTTCTCATTCGTTTTCTTGCTGCATCCTGTTCAGGTCTGCGTTTAGTTAGGTCCAAAACTTCAATTCTGTGACCATTTTCTGGCTAGTAAGGTTTGACGATTGATTTGACTTCTATTGACATTTTATAACAAAAATAGCCTCTATGTCCCTCCCAAAAATCCCGGCATTTTTCGCCTCTGTCTTGAAAAATTAACTTTTGAACCAGAACACCTAGAATCACGTACAAAGACACTTTTTTGGGTAATTTGACCATGAGGATTCCGAATCTGACATTAGTTTGACGTTATGACATTATTTTGACCCAGAAATCCAAGATGGCCACCATCCAATAGAGCGAAAATGCAACTTTTAAATGGGAGAACATATGATCATGAATTAACACATTATTTTGGCTAAATCTATACTGGCCACGGAATTGAGGTCCTGATTAGTGAATTGCTATTTTCTTGTTTTTTATTTGTCTGTGTGTGTAATGTCATATACTTATTTCTGTCTTTCCAGGGAGTATACGAGCGAATGAGACGGCACTGAGAAGCGCAGTATTCAGAAGATAGCTGTCAAAAGAATGTCCACCGTTCCGTGTGTCCTCCAGTGTGGCGGGCTTTGCAATGAAGCCACTGATGTCGTTACCTCCGTTGAGAGTTGGGAAAATCTCAAGAAAAAAGCCCTGTTATGGAGCGGTCTTGACAAGTTCGGAGACGTTTATGCAACAGTCAATTGGGATAATGGTCCCGGCAGACAATGTGTCCATAAATCATGTAGGCTGACCTTATGGAATGCTAATAAACTGGAGCAGGCCAAGACAAGACAGAAAAAACGAGAAGTCAAGGAATGCCAATCTCAGTCTTCGTCCCTGTCTGAGGCTTTCCCCCCGGCTGCTTCTCCACCTGCCAAGCGGCTGCGATCAAGTGTAGAAGGGCTGATACATGAAAAAACAAAATGTGTCTGGTGCTGTAAACCGGAGTCGGCAAAGCACCCAGAATCAAAGCTGTCCCTGATTTCGTATGATAATGCATGGGCAACGTTCAAGAGTCACACGGTGGTCCTCGAAGATCAGAGCATGCGAGACAGAATCAACTGTGTGATCGATTATGCAGCTGATGTCCCATATGCGATTGAGATCAGATATCACAACAAATGCTGGTTGAAATATGTGCGTAGTTACCAGAAAATGAGTGAAGATGACAAACTCCCACGCATGCACAATGTCAATCTCCGTGAGGCTCAGACTATCTTCTTTGACCACATCAGAACAGTTATCTTTGAGGAACGTGAGCTAAGGTCACTACAGAGCCTCCTCAAAGACTACAGCTCTATCATATCTCGGTATGGCTTCTCAACATCCAGCATCAAGTCATCCTTTATCAAAGATATCCTGACCCGGGAGTTTGAGGGCAAGATCGGCTTCCACTCCCGCCCTCAGAGAAACCAGAGCGACCTAGTCTATGACACATCTGGGGGTGGTTCATATGTTGAAGCATCACTCTCCGCCATCGGTGTTGGCAGTGAACAACTGGTGCACAATGTGGCTAAGCGGCTCAAGGATGATGTCAAGTCAATCAAACCCATCACATGGCTGCCAAGAGTCGAGGAGCTAGAAGAGGAGGAAGAGCTCTCGCCTCTCATGGTGCAGCTGCTATCTGCTTTGCAGGGGAAGAAGGAGGTAGATCTGTCTCCCAGCACCCTACAGTCAGCCATGCCTGCCTCTAATGAGCTCGTTGTGGACTTCAATTCTGCCCATGCTGCAGGGGAGGAAAAGTTGACCAGCTTCTTGCAGGAGCGGGTATTCAGTAAGAATACCTCCCTTCATGCACCTGTCCCTCTGAGTAAACGCTTGACATTTGCCAAGATGCCAGACACGGAGAAGCCCAGGGAGGAACTCAAAACGAGAGCTGCTGAAATGGAGCAGAATGCTCTCAAGGCAGTGATCAACCTGGTTGAGGTCAGTCATCTTGTGGACCTCACTGAGTTGCTGGAACATCGTGTTGTTGAGGAGTGTGTGGCTTTATTCAACTCCAACGGAACATACAGGAAGACACAGAAGAGTAAGCTCATCCAGAAACTCTCTCTGCAATCTGTAGATCTGCAGGAACCCTACACCGCTCTCATCGACATGGGCATGATTTGGAGGATGGCAACTCCATCAGCAGAGGATCGACAGACGCAACATGGCACCCCATACAAGTGGTCAGACTATGTCCACAAGGTGTCTTCCATCATCCTTGCCCGCCATGGTGATGCTGAACGTATCTTCTGTGTGAATGACCCATATGACACACCATACTCTAATAATAATAATAATAATAATAATAATTCATTTATTTTGTATAGCGCTTTTCCAGAAGCCCAAAGGCGCTTTGACAGAGTGGCAAACATAATGCATAACAATACATGAAAACAACAATTGCAAAAAGACAAGAATCAATAGGGAAATATTTAAAGCAAAAGGAGGGAGAAGGAGAAGAGATAGTCAGGGGTTAAATGCTGTGGGTTGAATGTTGAATGCAGTGTTGAACAGGTGGGTCTTTAGTGATGTTTTGAATGTGGTGAGTGAGGAGGAGTCTCTGATGGTGTGAGGTAGTGAGTTCCAGAGGGTGGGAGCAGCGATGGAGAAGGCCCTGTCCCCCCAGGATCTGAATTTGGTCCGGATGGAGGGGGTCAGGAGGTTGGTACCAGCAGAGCGGAGGTTGCGGGTGGGAGTGTGTCTGGAGAGGAGGTCAGCCAGGTAGGATGGGGCCAGGTTATGGAGGGCTTTGTATGTCAAGAGGAGGATTTTGTACTGGATTCTCTGGGGGATGGGGAGCCAGTGAAGCTTGTAAAGGACGGGGGTGATGTGGTCACGGGTCCGGGAATGGGTGAGTAGACGGGCAGCGGAGTTCTGAATGTATTGGAGTTTATTGGTGATTTTTGAGGGTGAACCATAGAGGAGGCTATTGCAGTAGTCCAGACGGGAGGTGATGAAGGCGTGGATGAGGGTTTCTGCAGCCGTGGAGGAGAGGGATGAGCGGAGACGGGCAATGTTTTTCAGGTGAAAGAAGGCTGACTTTGTGATCTGTTTAGTGTATTTGTCGAAGGAAAGGGTTTGGTCAAAGATGACGCCAAGATTCCGGATGTGAGGGGAGGTGGATACGGGGATACCGTCGATGTTGAGGGCAAAGTTATGGGTGGATTTTGTGAGCGTTTTTGGGCCAATGATGATTATTTCAGATTTATCACAGTTAAGCTTGAGGAAGTTGATTTGAAGCCAGGATTTTATTTCAGTGATGCAGTTTGTCAGGATAGAGTGGGTGTCGGTGGAGACGGACTTGGTGGAGATGAAAAGCTGGATGTCATCGGCAAAGCAGTGGAATTGGAGACCATGACGGTGGATTAAGTGACCGAGCGGGGACAGGTAAAGGATGAAGAGGAGGGGGCCAAGAACTGAACCTTGGGGGACACCTTGGGGGAGGGGAGCAGTGGGGGATTTGCAGTTATTGATGGAGATGAACTGGCATCTGTCAGAGAGGTATGATTTAATCCAAGAGAGGGCAGTGCCGGTAACGTTAAAGGTGGATTCAAGTCGGGTGAGGAGGATAGTGTGATCGATGGTGTCAAAGGCAGCGCTGAGGTCGAGGAGGACGAGAATGTTGAGGTTGCCAGCGTCAGAGGAGAGGAGAAGGTCATTGGTGATTTTGAGGAGAGCAGTTTCAGTACTGTGGTTGGACCGGAATCCGGATTGGAATGTTTCATACAGGTTATTGGCAGAGAGATGATGTTTGAGTTGAGTGGCTACAGCGCGTTCCAAAACTTTTGACAGAAAGGGTAGGTTGGAGATGGGTCTGAAGTTGTTTAGGGTGTCAGGGTTTAGACCAGGTTTTTTTAGAATGGGGGTAACAGCAGCAATTTTGAGGGAAGGTGGGACGATGCCTGTAGACAGGGAGGAGTTTATTGTTGCAATGATAAGTGGAGAGAGAGCAGGGAGGGAGGCTTTGACAAAGCTGGAGGGGATGGGGTCAAGAGTGCAGGTGGCAGTTTTCATTCCTATGAGGAGTTCAGAGAGGTCAGTAGGGGAGATTGGGGAGAACCGAGACAGGGGATGGCAGGACAAGGGGGGGCAGGTGGTTAGAGGGGGAGCGGGTGCGGCGGTGGTCAAGCTGTTGTAGATGTTGTCAATTTTGCGTTGGAAGAAAGAGAGGAAGGGGATGCAGTTGTCTACTGTGAATGACTGGGTGGTGGTGTTCAGGGGGCGGAGGAGTTTGTTTATTGTCGAGAAGAGTGCTTTTGGGTTTCCGGAGCCAGAGTGGATAATTTGAGAGTAGTAGGCAGAGCGGGCGCGGGAGAGGGCATCTTTGTAGTGTTGTAGGTGGTCCTTGTAGGCTTGGGAGTGAACTGTGAGACCCGTTTTATTGCGGAGTCTTTCAAGTTGGCGAGCACGAGTTTTCATCAGGTGGAGTTCAGGGGTAAACCAGGGAGCAGAATGGGTGAAAGAAACTGTTTTGGTTTTTACAGGCGCAAGCTGGTCAAGGCAGGAGGAGAGAGTGTGGTTGTAGTAGTCAGTGAGGTCGGAAGGGGTGTGGAGGTCAATGAAGGGAGAAGTGGACATTTTTTCAGAGAGGGTGGTTGAGAATGAGGTAGGTGAAAGAGCGTTTAGCTTACGGAAGTTGATTGTGCGATAATGCCTTGGTGTTGGGGCGGGGATGTTGATGGTCAGAGTGATGGCTAAGTGGTCAGAGAGGGTGAGGTCGGAGCCATAGAGATGGTGCAAATTTAATCCAGTGGAGCAGACAAGGTCCAAATTGTGACCACGGATATGGGTAGGAAAGTCGACATGTTGAGTGAGGTTAAAGCAGGTGAGTAAATCAGTGAAGTCAGTGGTTATTGTGGAGTCAGTGGAGTCCATGTGGATATTGAAATCACCAAGGAGGAGGATTGAGGGGGAGAGGGAACATAGCTGGGTCAGAAAGTAGGAGAAGTCAGACAGGAATGATGGGTGTGGTTTGGGAGGGCGGTAGACGACAGCCATGACTGACTGCGTGCGACCAGAGAGTTTTAAAGCCAGGTGTTCAAATGATGGAGCAGATGAGATGGAGATGAGGTTGGTCTTGATGTCTTGACGGTGGATAACGGCAATTCCACCACCTCGGCCCTCCGAGAGTGGTTTATTGACGTAGGAATATCCATTGGGTGTGGTGAGGTTAAGTGTGTAGTAGTCCAGAGGTTGTTGCCAGGTTTCAGTGAGACCGAGAAAGTCCAGTTTGTTATCCAGGATGTATTCGTTCAGGATGAGGCATTTGTTGTTGAGGGACCGGGTGTTGAACAGGGTGAGCTTGATGTTGTTTTGAACAGCAGGGATGAATTCAGGTGATTTAGCCAGGGTTCGTAGGCAGGAGGTGCGATCGTGTGCGTTGCTGTGACCAGGTGCGCTGGGACGAAGAGTGAGAGTGCGCTGAGCCGACCAGAGGACGGGGATGGAGTGACCTGATTGCAAATAAACAAACTTACGACCGGAGCCACGGTGAATGTACCTGGGTCGTCGGAGGAGTCCATTTGATTTAATGGCAGAGATGCATGATGGGGTGGAGCGGGTACCGAGCAGAAGAAGCCCTGCGGCGGAGTACCTCAGAGCCATGCCAGGCAGGAGCGAAGGGACGAGTACGAGGCCAAGGTCGAGGAGGCAAAGCGGCAAACGCAGCGGCAAACGACTGCAGCCGATAATCAAGACCACAGCGGCAAACAGCCACCGCCGCAAACAACGGGAGCGGGCCTGAGGAAACAGTGGAGGAGCCGGGCAGGCGAAGCCAGGAGCAGAGCCGGGACCGAGCAGAGGGCAGACCCAACGGTCAAAAATCCGCCACGACCACCAGAAAAGCAAACTATGTACAATGGCCCAGTCGGAGAAGCGGTGAACAAGTAACGCCAGCGTCCTCTCCAGACCGGACCGGAGACCTCTCCTCTCCAGACCTACTAAAGATGACGAGCGAGACCTGCGGGTACAGGGTAAGGCACATATACCCAACACCTACATGAAATTGAATGACCCCTTCCCTTCTGCCCAAGCATTCAAAACACTTCTATGTAGTGTCAGCAACAAGGGGCGGTTGCAAAAGCTGATATGCACCTACCTGACAGACCTTGCAGAGAGTGTTGATGCAGATATTGTCTACTCTGTTGGCTCCCACTGCACCAATTTGTCAACCCAGCAACCAATGGAGAACTACAGCTTTGACCAGTCTGAGGCTGATACTGTCCTCTTTTCTGCTTACGCAGTTCTGCGTGAATCAGGCTACAGTGGCCCTGTTGTCATTGATACCGCTGATACCGATGCCTATGTCGCGGCAGCAGTCATCTCGCAGCAGCTGCCCGGAAAGCTCTGTATCAAGAGGAAGAAGGAGACTATCTTATGTCATGGCCTGGTTAATGACGAGATGGCAGACTGTATTGTGCAGCTGCACTGTATGACAGGCTGTGATGCCAACTCAGGCTTCTATGGCAAGGGTAAGAAGTTGGTGTATGACCAGGTGGCGAAGAGCCCTGTGGCTCGACGGCAGCTCTCGCTGTGTGGAGATAGCCTTGACCTTGAGGAGGAGGTGCTAGAGGAGCTCTTCCAGTTCACACGACATGTCATCTATGGCGACGAAAAGAGTAGCACCATGGCTGAGGCCCGTGCAGCAAAGTGGAAGACACTGAAAAACAAATCATTTATCCGTCTCCCTCCAGATGCAGACAGCCTACGCCAACACTGCCTCCGAGCAAACTACTTGGCATATCTTGTGCATCATCCCTCCAAGAAACACCACCCCTCGCCACTCGGACATGGCTGGGAGCTGGTGGGTGGTCGCTGTCGCCCTGTCCGCCACACGCAACCTGCTCTCCCGACACATCTACCTGCACCAGGGCCAGCTGAAGAGAGTGAGGAAGATGAGAGCCAGGAGGGGAATGAGGAGCGAGATGATGATGTACAAAGGCGGGGAGATTCATCGGAATCTGATGATTCAGATTCCAGTGAAGCAGAATGCTCTGATTCGGACTAATCATATAATTAAAGGTCATATTGATTAATTACTTCATTTGAAAACTGTTCAAGTCACAGCTATTAAAAATAGTGTGGCGGACACAAAAGCCCACTGGCGTGGTGACATCAATTCCACGCACGAAGTGGGCGGTGGCCACGCCCGAGGGTTAGGCGTGGCCTCATGATATACACCGGGCGACCAGCCCGGAAGTGTGACAGTGTAGTCTTACAATAAAGACATTTATATGTTACCGCTTGTCCGCTTCCTCCTTGCTCACAAGCAGCGCGCGTAACGCCGCGCTTTACTGGTGACCCTCGACGTTGGATCTGCCGGAGCGATCCTTCCACACGCGACGCCATCGCCATGGCCGCCTTCGTCAAACTTCCGGAATTTTGGGAGGCTCAGGCCGAAGTCTGGTTCGTCCAGGCCGAAGCCCAATTTCAGCTTCGGCGCCTCACCAACGACGACCTGCGCTACTGCCATGTCGTCGCCTCCCTCGGGCCCGGCACGGCCGCTCGAGTTGTGTCCGTCCTTCGCCACCCACCGGACGGCCACAAGTACGAGGCACTCAAGCGGCTACTCCTAGCCACGTTCGGCCTCACGGACGACGCACGGGCCGATCGCCTCCTGGATCTCCCCGAGCTCGGTGAGACGCGCCCGTCGGTCCGAATGGACCATATGCTGTCACTGTTGGGCGACGAAGCCCCCGGTTCGCTATTCCGGGCGCTTTTCCGTCGCCAACTTCCAGCGCAGGTTCGCCTCGCGTTGGCCGGGACCGGGCTAACGGAACCCCGAGCATTGGCGGCCGAGGCGGACAAGTACTTCGCCGCTTCGGACACGCGGGCGAGCGTTGGCGTGGCCGTCACGGCCTTCGACGCTGATGTTCCACAGCATCATCTTCTACAGCACGCTGATGTTCCACAGCATCATCTTCTACAGCACGCTGATGTTCCACAGCATCATCTTCTACAGCACGCTGTGGTTCAGCAGCATGCTGATACGCACCTCGTGAACGCCGCCACGCCCCGCCCACCGCCGCGGCGAAAACCGCCACCGCGGGGAAACCCGTCGACTCCACCGGCCTGGCGGAGCCAGCCGCGCTCCTCCAGCTCCACCACCTGGTGCTGGTTCCACGCCAAGTTCGGCCACGAAGCTCGGCGGTGTCATCCGCCGTGCTCCTTCAACGGGTCGGGAAACGCCCGGGCCGGCGCTCAATTGTGGCGATGAGCGCCGGCCGTTCGAGCAGCCTGCTGTTCATAACGGACACCTTCTCCGGGCGCCGTTACCTGTGCGACACGGGAGCACAGGTGAGTGTCATTCCCGCTGGCACGTCAGACAAGCACGCCGCGGGTGGGGGCCCCGCGCTGCTTGCCGCGAACGGGACGCCCATCCGTACGTACGGAAAACGCTGCCTCTCTCTGCGGTTTGGAGGGCAGGTTTTCCGATGGACGTTCGTCACCGCCGACGTGCCCATGGCACTGCTTGGCGCGGACTTCCTGTGCGCTAATGGGCTCCTGGTCGACGTCAAGCGCAGACGGCTTGTCCAGGCCGAGACGTTCAGCTCGCTCGCATGTGCGTTGCCCAGCTCAACGAACGGCTTGCCAAGCGGCTTGCCGAACGATTCGGTTCCGGCCACGTTGGTCTGTACGCTTCCGGCAGCGGACGCATTCACCCGCCTCCTCGCCGGCTTCCCGGCCCTCACGCGGCCCACCTTCTCGGCGGGGGCCGTCAAGCACGGGGTGGCCCATCACATCCCCACCGTCGGGCCACCGGTCTACGCCCGGGCACGCCGCCTCGAGCCGACGAAGCTGGCGGTGGCAAAAGCGGAGTTCGCTACCCTGGAGCGACTCGGCATCGTTCGGCGCTCAGAGAGCGCTTGGGCGTCGCCGCTGCACATCGTGCCGAAGCCCGGCGGGGGATGGCGACCGTGCGGGGACTATCGCCGTCTCAATGACGCCACGACTCCCGACCGCTACCCCGTCCCCCACATTCAGGACTTTTCCGCCCGTTTGGCGGGCAGGTCCTTCTTCTCGAAGGTGGACCTCATACGCGGCTACCATCAGGTCCCCGTCAGGCCGGAGGACGTCCCGAAGACGGCGGTCATCACGCCATTCGGACTCTTCGAGTTCCTGCGCATGCCCTTCGGTCTGAAGAATGCGGCTCAGGCGTTCCAGCGACTGATGGACAGCGTCCTGCGCGACTTGGATTTTGTCTACGTCTACCTGGACGATATCCTCGTTGCCAGCGCGTCCCGCGAAGAGCACCTACGCCACCTCCGCACGCTCTTCGAATGCCTGGGCCAGCATGGCCTGATTGTGAATCCCGCAAAGTGCCGGTTCGGCGCCGCCACAATCGATTTTCTGGGGCACCATGTCACCAGGCACGGAGCCGTCCCCCTGCCGGCCAAGGTGGAGGCGGTGAAGGGGTTTCCGCGCCCCCGCACGATCAGAGGGCTGCAGGAGTTCCTGGGCATGGTGAACTTTTACCATCGGTTCCTGCCCCATATCGCCCAGCTCCTGCGCCCCCTGCACGAAGCTCTCCGAGGTAAGCCGGGCAAAGGCGACGTTACCTGGACCGAGCAGATGGACACGGCATTCACGGGCGCGAAGCTCGCTTTGGCTAACGCCACCATGCTCGCGCACCCGGCGCCCGATGCACCGATCGCCCTCACCACCGATGCCTCGGACTACGCGGTGGGCGCGGTGCACGAGCAATGGGTGCGTGGAGCTTGGCAACCGCTGGCGTTCTTTAGCCGGCAGCTTCGCCCGCCTGAACGCCGTTACAGTACCTTCGACCGCGAGTTGCTCGGACTTCACTTGGCGGTCAGGCACTTCCGCCATCTGCTCGAGGGCCGGGCGTTCACTGCCTTCGTCGACCACAAGCCGCTGATCTTCGCGATGGGCAAGGTCACCGAGCCGTGGTCGGCCCGGCAGCAGCGTCACCTCTCGGCCGTGTCCGAGTACACGACGGACATCCAGCACGTCGCGGGGAAGGACAACCCGGTTGCGGATTGCCTTTCCCGGGCCGTCGCCCACGCAGTCCACCTCGGCATCGACTATGCCCGGATGGCAGCGGACCAGGCCGCTGACCCCGACGTCCAGGCCTTGCGGACCGCCGTCACGGGCCTCCGCGTCACCGAGGTGCCGTTCGACGGCGCGGGCGCGGCCCTCTTGTGCGACGTCTCCCTCGGGCGTCCTCGCCCCATTGTGCCCGCGGGCTGGCAGCGCCAGGTGTTTGACGCCATCCACGGCCTGTCCCACCCGGGCGCGAGGGCCTCCCAAAGGCTGATCGCTGACAAGTTCGTCTGGCATGGCCTCCGGAAGGCCGTCCGCGGCTGGGCCAGGACGTGCCTCGCGTGCCAGCGCGCCAAGGTGCACCGGCACACCCAGGCCCCGTTGGCCCCGTTCACGGTGCCGGAACGCCGGTTTGACCACGTCCACGTGGACCTGGTGGGACCTCTGCCCCCCTCGCGGGGTTTCACCTACGTCCTCACCATGGTGGACCGCACCACCCGGTGGCCGGAGGCCGTGCCCTTGGCGTCGACAACGGCGGCCGATGTCGCGCAGGCTTTCATCGCCACCTGGGTCGCCCGGTTCGGCGCCCCCTCAGACATCTCATCCGACCGCGGCCCCCAGTTCACCTCGGAGCTCTGGGGGGCGGTTGCGCAGGGGCTCGGGGTCCGGCTGCACCGAACCACGGCCTACCACCCCCAGGCTAACGGCCTGTGTGAGCGATTTCACCGCTCATTGAAGGCCGTGCTCCGGGCCACCCTCCGCGACGGCGGCTGGGTCGACAGGCTCCCCTGGGTCCTGCTGGGCCTCCGGACGGCGCCCAAGGAGGACCTGCGCGCATCCGCGGCGGAGTTGGTCTTCGGGCAACCGCTGCGGGTGCCGGGCGAGTTCCTCCCCGACTCCACGGCACCATGGTCCGCGGCACAGCAGCGCTCCGCTCTGCAAGAGACCGCCCAGAGGTTCGCCCCGGTGCCAACGGCATGCCACGGGCACCCACCGACGCACGTCGCCCCGGAGCTTCGCACGGCGGAGTACGTCTTCGTCCGCCACGATGCCCATCGGACACCACTGCGGCCCCCGTACGACGGGCCTTTCCGCGTGCTGGAGACCGGGGCGAAGCACTTCACCCTGGACATCGGCGGTACTCCTGACCGCGTTTCGGTAGACCGCCTCAAGCCGGCCCACCTCGATGTGGACCATCCACCGCCAGTGGCCCGACCCCCACGTCGGGGCCGCCCTCCTGCGGGCGGACCCCCGGCACCGCCCAGCCCCGCCGCCACGGCGCCCCCCGGTCCTGCACCCATCCCAGGGGCAGCCAGGGGCATCCCACCTGGTATCCCTGCACCCCGGACGCCGCCGATCGCCAGGGGGCGCTTCGGCCGGGTCATTCGTCTGCCCCGCAAACTGGCCCTCCAGGTGCGCGGGAATTCTGGGGGGGCGCGTGTGGCGGACACAAAAGCCCACTGGCGTGGTGACATCATTCCACGCACGAAGTGGGCGGTGGCCACGCCCGAGGGTTAGGCGTGGCCTCATGATATACACCGGGCGACCAGCCCGGAAGTGTGACAGTGTAGTCTTACAATAAAGACATTTATATGTTACCGCTTGTCCGCTTCCTCCTTGCTCACAAGCAGCGCGCGTAACGCCGCGCTTTAATAGCTTATTTTGAAGTGTAATGAGTTTACTTGTCATGCAATCATCAATTACTTTACTGCAAGGTAGTTTATGTTTATGGAGGTAGTTTCTTTAACATGTTTAAGTACAAAAGTTGCATTTTCGCTCTACTGGATGGTGGCCATCTTGGATTTCTGGGTCAAAATAATGTCATAACGTCAAACTAATGTCAGATTCGGAATCCTCGTGGTCAAATTACCCCAAAAAGTGTCTTTGTACGTGATTCTAGGTGTTCTGGTTCAAAACTTAATTTTTCAAGATAGTGCCGGCGGTTATCTTGGATTCGGGCCTCTGGCGAAAAATGCCGGGATTTTTGGGAGGGACATAGAGGCTATTTTTGTTATAAAATGTCAATAGAAGTCAAATCAATCGTCAAACCTTACTAGCCAGAAAATGGTCACGGAATTGAAGTTTTGGACCTAACTAGTTCTTCATCGACTGTGTCATTCATTTTGGAAATGGAAGTTTCCACGCAACGCATGAATTGTCACGAGCCAGGAGGAAGTGTCTCGAAAGTGTATCAAGGGTATCAAGGGGAAGTGTATCTTCAAATGACAAATAAATTACGTTGTGAAAATTAAACATTTCAAATAAACCTATTTAAAGTGTATGCGCAAATAACTAATAAATAAAAAAACGAAGAAATATCTCTCGGTAATTTCCTGAACCATATTTTACTTCCGGCTAATAATGTTGAATGAAATAAAAACGAAGAAATATATGTCGTTTTGTGACGACTGTCATCAAAAGTAAACGGTGAATTCACTCGGTTTATTCGGTTCGGCTCGGTTCATTCGGTTTAAAGAAAAAGCGATAATGTAGAAATGTTGCCGTCTGTGTCATGTTGGGCGGTGTATGATACCAGTTGGCTGTTGGGCGGTGATATATTTCCTGAACCATATATTACTTCCGGATAATAATGTTGAAATAAAAACGAAGAAATATATGTCGTTTTGTGACGACTGTCATCAAAAGTAAACGGTGAATTCACTCGGTTTATTCGGTTCGGCTCGGTTTAAAGAAAAAGCGATAATGTAGAAATGTTGCCGTCTGTGTCATGTTGGGCGGTGTATGATACTTGTTGGCTGTTGGGCGGTGATATATTTCCTGAACCATATTTTACTTCCGGCTAATAATGTTGAATGAAATAAAAACGAAGAAATATATGTCGTTTTGTGACGACTGTCATCAAAGGTAAACGGTGAATTCACTCGGTTTATTCGGTTCGGCTCGGTTCACTCGGTTTAAAGAAAAAGCGATAATGTCGAAATGTTGCCGTCTGTGTCATGTTGGGCGGTGTATGATACTTGTTGGCTGTTGGGCGGTGATATGGTGTATTTTTTTAAATATATCTCTGCGTTTTCCCGCGTTGCTGACACCGAGTCTAAAACCATGATGGTGAGTTATATTGGAGATAAAGGCGTGAGAGAGACTCAATGGCCTTGAAGTTACAGGCGTTTGAGAATTCATTTCGTTCTATAAAGGGCAACTTTCATTGCATTTTCTTCCCGTTTTTTTTCAACCGTGTCTAAAACTATGTTAGCGACTGTGAAAAATGAAATGATATATCGAATTTGATTTGAAATAAAACTGGGAGATAGAGCAAGACACCACGGGCCTACAAAACAGGCCTCAAAGCTATGCGAGTTAATAAAATGGTGGATATTTGTTTATAATTATATGAAGCCACTCCCAGAATGGGTGGAGCTATGGGTGGAGCTACTCTGCAAACCGAGTAAGCCACACCCCGGACAGACACCCAACAGACAGACAGACAGACAGACAGAATCATCTACGGCTATTATAATATAGATTGATACTATAACAAAATAAAACAAAAAAAATCTATCAAAAATGACGATTGTATTGAGATATTATCAAAGCAGCTTATTGTCATCATCTGTTAAATCACAGACTGGGCAAACAAGTGGAACATGTCTTTCAATCCTGACAAATCTCACACTCTTACGATGTCTCTCCGAAAAGACCGACTGGACAACCCTCCCATCCACTTTCTGAATAAGCCTCTCCAAGAAGTTCTGTCACTCAAGCTTTTGGGTCTCACTATCTGCCATGATCTTTCCTGGGAAAACCACATTTCGAATCTGGCCTCCAAAGCCAGTTGCCGACTGGGCATCCTCCGTCGTGCGAAGTCCTTCCTTGGCACACCTGAGCTCCTCACCACATACAAGGCTTTCATCCGCAGCTCAATGGAATACTGCTCTCCCCTCTGGGCTGGTGCTCCTGCCTCACACCTAGCTCGTCTTCATGCTGTTGAAACCAAAGCATTCAGAATCATTGGAATCTCCCGCGATGAAGCTAACTCCAAGGGCCTCTCACTCACTCACCGCAGGCAGGTTGGTGGTCTTTCCGTCTTCTACCGACTCCTCTCTGGCCTTGCCCCCCCAGCTCTCTCTGGGCTCTGTACCGCAAATATTCCTACAGGTCGCACAAGATCTGCCTGCAACCCTCTTATGGTTAAACTGCCAAAATCTAGGCTCTCTGCTCACCTTCACTCCTTCATTCCTCTTTTCTCCCACCTCTGGAACAAACTCCCTCACTCTCTTCAATCCCACTCCACCCTCCAGGTCTTTAAAACAGCTGTTCACCACCATCTCTTATCTTCCCCACTCCAAAACCTTGATGTTTTCTATCCCCGCTAATTTCACCCCAATTCCACTTTTTTGAAATACCAACTTCTGTCCTGGAACTCCTTGGTGTCCTTGTGTTTTATACTTCTCCCACCCCCCCCCCCCCCTTCCCACGCCTCCTCCCCCCAAGCCCTCTTCCTCCCACACATCTCCCTGCTCTTAAATGTTGTGTGCTCTCAAGTGTTTGTGTGCTTCCCCTTCTCTTGTCTTCCGCTCCCTCTTTTTATATATTTTGTTTGTCTGGTTGATTTGTTTGTGAAGTAAATGTGAGCTCTTTCACGAGCCTCGATTCAGTATACCAAAAAAAAAAAAAAAAAAAAAAAAAATCTGTTCACTTCTGAATTCGGGGCAGGCTCGTATGGAGTTAATTTCAAAATCATAATTGTATTGAGGAATTTCTGAAACCTCCTACCTATATGACACCCGCTGGGACCCCAAAACATTCCACAGAAGTTTATTAAATTTACTTTTAGTAAAATAAGCAACTGTAATAGTTAAGAAACACATCCCCCTGTCATATGACCAGATCGTCAATTCTGAATGGTGTATATTTGTGTGGACATACGGACAGACAAATGCTGTTCAAGACAGCATAGCCTGTAAAAATTCAACTGCATCATAAATTTAAAGATGACAATGATTGTACAATGTATGTATTAATGAATGTCACATAATGAACAAACTCTCACTTCTCGCAATTGTCCTTCAGTACAGCTTTCCAAAAGTTTGGCTGCCACCTGCCTCTATCTTCCTTGGATCCCAATAAAGGTCAAGGTCAGTATGGAAAAGTAAACAAATTGGCTCTTTTATTGTTCTGCCATAGAGGGGATTCAGTGTAGGTCGATTACATCGATTCCAGGACGAGCAAGACTAGGCTATGAGAAACAGCTAAGCGAGGCAACACTTTTTGCATTAGAAAGGAGACGATTCCAAGGAGATTTTATTGAGATGTTTAAGATAATGAAAGGTATCTATATTATAATAGCCGTAGATGATTCTGTCTGTCTGTCTGTCTATCTGTTGGGTGTCTGTCCGGGGTGTGGCTTACTCGGTTTGCAGAGTCGCTCCACCCATAGCTCCACCCATTCTGGGAGTGGCTATAAACAAATATCCACCATTTTATTAACTCGCATAGCTTTGAGTCCTGTTTTGTAGGCCCGTGGTGTCTTGCTCTCCCCCAGTTTTATTTCAAATCAAATTCGATAAATCATTTCATTTTTCACAGTCGCTAACATAGTTTTAGACTCGGTTGAAAAAAAACGGGAAGAAAATCCGATGAAAGTTGCCGTTTATAGAACGAAATGAATTCTCAAAGGCCTGTAACTTCAAGGCCATTGAGTCTCTCTCACGCCTTTATCTCCAATCTAACTCACCATATGATTTCATTTTTATCGATGGTTTTACTTTTAGACTCGGTGTCAGCAATAATTGAGAACAATCCACACACGCGGGAAAATGCAGAGATATATTTTTTAAAATCGCGTCATGGTGTATCATACACCGCCCAACATGACACCGCCGGCAATGTGTCGATATATATTAAAAATTCGCTTTTGCTTTTCCGTTATGATATATTACTATTTCGTTTGATGATAGTCGTCACAAAAACGTCAACAATGATGCCGACATATATTTCTTCGTTTTTATTTCATTCAACATATTAGCCGGAAGTAAAATATGTTTCAGGAAATTACCGAGAGATATTTCTTCGTTTTTTTTATTAGTTATGTGCGCATACACTTTAAATAGGTTTATTTGAAATCTTTAATTTTCCACAAACATTCCACACACGCGGGAAAATGCAGAGATATATTTTTTAAAATCGCGTCATGGTGTATCATACACCGCCCAACATGACACCGACGGCAATGTGTCGATATCTATTTTAAATTCGATATATCATTTCATTTTTCACAGTCGCTAACATAGTTTTAGACTCGGTTGAAAAAAAACGAGAAGAAAATCCGATGAAAGTTGCCGTTTATAGAACGAAATGAATTCTCAAATGCCTGTAACTTCAAGGCCATTGAGTCTCTCTCACGCCTTTATCTCCAATCTAACTCACCATATGATTTCATTTTTATCGATGGTTTTAGAGTCGGTGTCAGCAATAATTGAGAACATTCCACACACGCGGGAAAATGCAGATATATTTTTTAAAATCGCGTCATGGTGTATCATACACCGCCTAACATGACACCGACGGCAACGTGTCGATACATATTAAAAATTCGATATATCATTTCATTTTTCACAGTCGCTAACATAGTTTTCGACTCGGTTGAAAAAAAACGGGAAGGAAATCCAATGAAAGTTGCCGTTTATAGAACGAAATGAATTCTCAAACGCCTGTAACTTCAACTTCAAGGCCATTGAGTCTCTCTCACGCCTTTATCTCCAATCTAACTCACCATATGATTTCATTTTTATCGATGGTTTTGGACTCGGTGTCAGCAATAATTGAGAACATTCCACACACGCGGGAAAATGCAGAGATATATTTTTAAAAATCGCGTCATGGTGTATCATACACCGCCCAACATGACACCGACGGCAACGTGTCGATATATATTAAAAATTCGCTTTTGCTTTTCCGTTAAGATATATTACTTTTTCGTTTGATGACAGTCGTCACAAAAACGTCAACAATGATGCCGACATATATTTCTTCGTTTTTATTTAATTCAACATTATTAGCCGGAAGTAAAATATGTTTCAGGAAATTACCGAGAGATATTTCTTCGTTTTTTAAAATTAGTTATGTGCGAATACACTTTAAATAGGTTTATTTGAAATCTTTAATTTTCCACAATATAATTTACTTGCCATTTATCATTTGATGATTACGAGACAAATTCCTCTTGAGGATCGTGACAATTCATGCGCTGCGTGGAAACTTCTATTTCCAAAATGAATGAGACGATCGATGAAGAACGCAGACTTGAACAGGATGCAGCAAGAAAACGAATGAGACGGGCGAACGAGTCCATCGACGAACGTCAATGCAAACTTGCGGGGTCACCCGTGGGAATCCCACGGGCATGGATGTGTGTGACATTTCGACATATTGAGTTAGATGCTGCACATTCATTTTTACAAAATGGTTACTGGCAAGTCATCAGATCCAGAAATGGTGTAAAAACCACCGTTTAGAGGCCATTTTTCCCCGCAAAGCGGGGGTTGGCCTTTTCGGGGACCGTGGTAGTTGTTGTTTTTTTGTCCCCTTTTTGAAGCAATGTTTTACGGCCGGATGCCCTTCCTGACGCCAACCCTTTTTGCCGCCTTCAACGACAAACAGGGAATTACCAGTGAACTGGTACTCAATTAGCCGACCTCGGAAGGATGACAGGCTGAGTCAACCCCCCTGGCATTAATTCGGCGATCGACCGAGATTCGAACCCAGGATCCTAAGCCGGCACCCTAGCCGCTAGCCCAACACCAGAAATGGTGTCATGAACACAATTTATTTACGCACAAGCACAAAAGCAAGACGGGCCGATTTCCGATTCCGACGGGCCGACGGGCGAGACGGGCCGATTTCCGATTCCGACGGGCCGATTTGGAGCAAGAAAAAGAACGAGACGGGAGAAAAAGGAGAGAAACGAGACGGGGAAAGCCGATTGGAGAGGCGAGTGAGGCGCGATTGGAGAGGAGTGTGAGGCGCGATTGGAGAGGAGTGTGAGGCACGATTGGAGAGGAGTGTGAGGCGTGATTGGAGAGGAGTGTGAGGCACGATTGGAGAGGAGTGATTGGAGGGGAGTGTGAGGCACGATTGGAGAGGAGTGTGAGGCACGATTGGAGAGGAGTGTGAGGCGCGATTGGAGAGGAGTGTGAGGCGCGATTGGAGAGGAGTGTGAGGCGCGATTGGAGAGGCGTGTGAAGGATTGCAGAGGAGAGGAGTGTGAGGGATTGGAGAGGTGAGGGATTGGAAAGGAGAGGGATGTGAGGGTTTGGAGAGGAGAGGAGTGCTAGGTGGAGAGAGGAGAGTGTCAGGTGGAGACAGGAGAGTGTCAGGTGGAGACAGGAGAGTGTCAGGTGGAGAGGAGTGAGGGGTCACATATTATGTGAAATAACTAAATTCACACCATTTCTGGATCTGATGACTTGCCAGTAACCATTTTGTAAAAATGAATGTGCAGCATCTAACTCAATATGTCGAAATGTCACACACATCCATGCCCGTGGGATTCCCATGGGTGACCCCGCTTGTATATTATAATAGCCGTAGATGATTCTGTCTGTCTGTCTGTCTGTCTGTTGGGCGTCTGTCCGGGGTGTGGCTTACTCGGTTTGCAGAGTAGCTCCACCCATAGCTCCACCCATTCTGGCAGAGCCTTCGCTTCATATAAACAAATATCCACCATTTTATTAACTCGCATAGCTTTGAGGCCTGTTTTGTAGGCCCGTGGTGTCTTGCTCTCTCTCCCAGTTTTATTTCAAATCAAATTCGATATATCATTTCATTTTTCACAGTCGCTAACATAGTTTTAGACTCGGTTGAAAAAAAACGGGAAGAAAATCCGATGAAAGTTGCCGTTTATAGAACGAAATGAATTCTCAAAGGCCTGTAACTTCAAGGCCATTGAGTCTCTCTCACCCCTTTATCTCCAATCTAACTCACCATATGATTTCATTTTTATTGATGGTTTTGGACTCAGTGTCAGCAACGCGGGAAAATGCAGAGATATATTTTTAAAAATACACCATATCACCGCCCACCGGTCAACCGCCAACAACCGCCCAATTGTATCATACACCGCCCAACATCTATTATACACCGCCCAACATGTATCATACACCGCCCAACATGACAGACAGCAAAATATCGACATTATCGCTTTTTCTTTAAACCGAGTGAACCGAGCCGAACCGAATGAATTCACCGTTTACTTTTGACGACAGTCGTCACAAAACGACATATATTTCTTCGTTTTTATTTCATTCAACATTATTAGCTGGAAGTAAAATATGGTTCAGGAATTTACCGAGATATTTCTTCGTTTCTTTATTTATTAGATATTTGCGCATACACTTTAAATAGGTTTATTTGAAATCTTTAATTTCACAATGTAATATATTTGTCATTTGATGATGACGAGACACTTCCTCTTGACTCGTGACAATTCATGCGTTGCGTGGAAACTTCCATTTCCAAAATGAATGACAGTCGATGAAGAACGACTCGGTGTCAGCAACGCGGGAAAATGCAGAGATATATTCTTAAAAATACACCATATCACCGCCCAACAGCCAACAAGTATCATACACCGCCCAACATGACACAGACAGCAACATGTCGACATTATCGCTTTTTCTTTAAACCGAGTGAACCGAGCCGAACCGAGCCGAACCGAACCGAATACACCGAGTGAATTCACCGAGCGAATTTCATCCAATTCCACCGAGTTTCATGAAACCGAGAGATATTTCTTCGTTTTTATTTTATTCGTTACCAGCAGAAGTACCCAGCGTTTCCGGGCGGGGGAGGGGGGGAAGGGGGGGAAGGGCACGTACACTTTAAACATGTATATACATGTGGGATGTGGGATATATACATGTAGGAGATGTGTACGTGTGTGTGTGTACGTGTGTGTGTGTGCGCGTGTGCGCGTGCATATGTGTGTGTGTGTGCATATATGTGTGTGTATGTGTATGTAGGCTAACCCCCGCTCTAGCAGGGAAAATGGCCTTAAAATGCATGTTGTTGTATGTGTATATATATATGTCTCTGTGTGTGTATGTGTGTATATGTATCTGTACGTGTGTGTGTGTGTCTGTTTTTGTGTATGTGTATATGTGTGTGTGTGTGTGTGTGTGTGTGTGTGTGTGTGTGTGTGTGTGTGTGTGTGTGTGTGTGTGTGTGTGTGTGGAGATGTGTATATGTGGATACATATGTGTATACATATTTG
This sequence comes from Myxine glutinosa, assembly GCF_964187855.1. Classification (NCBI taxonomy): domain Eukaryota; kingdom Metazoa; phylum Chordata; class Myxini; order Myxiniformes; family Myxinidae; genus Myxine; species Myxine glutinosa. The sequence continues at coordinate 121,009,047 of NC_136261.1, read as the reverse complement.
CATATGTGTATATGTGTATATGTGTCTGAACGTGTGTGTGTGTGTGTGTGCATGTGTGTCGATGTACGTGTGTGTATGTGTATTTGTGTGTGTGTGTGTGTGTATATGTAAACATGGGCCGGTGTGTGTGTAAAGTGTGAGGAGGTATTGGAGAGGAAAATGCAGAGATATTTTTTTTTTAATCGCGCCATGATGATAAACGAAAATACACCGCCTAAAATAACAGTCGACATATATTTAAAATTCGTCACACACATCCATGCCCGTGGGATTCCCATGGGTGGGAATCCCACGGGCATGGATGTGTGTGACATTTCGACATATTGAGTTAGATGCTGCGCCTGCACATTCAGTTATATAAAATGGTTACTGGCAATTGATCACATCCACAAATGATGTAATCCACACAATTTATGTACTTTACATATCGTTAATAGGAATACATGCCCGTGTAGATGGGAATGACATATAATTCACCGAAAACGTTGAAGCAACCACATAATATTATGGTGATGTTTAACTCTGAGTGAGAATAGTTCTAAATTTTAAAAACTTTCTTCTGATATTTGTGATTTATTTCAAACAAACTGTATTCCCATCTACACGGGCATGTATTCCTATTAACGTTATGTAAAGTACATAAATTGTGTGGATTCCATCATTTGTGGATGTGATCAATTGCCAGTAACCATTTTATATAACTGAATGTGCAGGTGCAGCATCTAACTCAATATGTCGAAATGTCACACACATCCATGCCCGTGGGATTCCCACGGGTGACCCCGCTAGTATTTGAATATTTTGTCATATAATCAAAGCACCAAACTTGCATCATGTGCCATGTGGGTATTCTCCACAAAGCCAAGGCATTTGTGAACTGCACCGAGCTCATCAGAGTATACAAGGCTTCCATACGGAGCTCCATGGAGTATGACTCTCCTTCCACTCCAGGCTGAACCTTCTTTACATCTTACACCTCTTGAGGCAGTCAATAACAAGGCCTTTCACACCATTTATATATCAAGACAAGAGGTTGTTTCAAAAGGATTCTCTCTTCCACCAGCAGCAAGTTGTTGGGCTGAAAAAATTAATTTTAGATCTGTCATTTCTCTTTCTGCCTTCTCCTACCTCGACCCTCCCCAAGTGACCCCATGTCATGTGTTCCTCAATAAATCCTCACTTGTGCACCCTCCCAAAGACTCGTCTGGTTGCTCACCTGCATTAATTTGTCCCCCTTTTACAGCAATCGTGGAATTGTCTCCCTGTGTTTCGCAGGCCGCGAAAAATTTGTCCGCCTCTCTGGCCAGGGTGCGGGGTTCCATTATGGCCGAACCGGCCAGCGCGAGCCGTACCTGCGCAGGTAGCTGGCGGAGGAAAAGCGCTCGGAAAAGGAAATCCGGGCGTTTGTCACCAAGAAGGGACAACATATAATCCATCCGAATGGACGGTCGTGTGTCACCGGGGGCGGGAAGGTCGAGGAGGCAGTCGGCGCGGTCGGCCTCCGTGAGCCCGAACGTGGTGAGGAGAAGACGTTTGAGCGCCGCGTACTTGTGGGCGCCCGGCGGGTGCTGAAAGAAGGACACGACACGGGCGGCAGTGCCGGGCCCGTGGGCGGCGACCACGTGAAAGTACATGGTGTCGTCCGCTGTGATGCCTCGGAGCTGGAATTGGGCCTCGGCCTGCACAAACCAAACGTCGGCTCGTGCTTCCCAGAACTCCGGGAGCTTGATGGCGACAGCGTTGGTAGCCATGGCGCATTCAGGGGTCAGCTACGGCTGAACCCATCGGGGTCACCAGTGTGGTGCTATGCACACACAACTCGTTTGCCAAGAAGGTAGGCCACCACGCGTTGAACAAAACCAAACACTTTATTCAATGCTCGCACGTAAGCACTGGGTGGGCTCGACTTTCGAGCCCGCGTATATGTCCCGAGGCCACGCCTTGACCTCAGGCGTGGCCGGTCGGCCAAAAGGCGGGGCATGTATTCCAGTTCAACCCTGCGCCTCATGACGCCTTTGCTCCGGGCGTGGCCCGAGCCGTGCTTCCACACCCGGTCGCTCGCGTCACCCACTGGTGCGCGGAATTATTACCCGCTGGCGTTGTGTCCGCCACAACCTCAGGCTCTCCCTGCAAACTCAACTTAACACTTCCCGCCAAATATTCTTCCTCGAATTTATAATAATCTAATAATCATTCTTTTTTTCTTATTCCTCATATAGTAAAGCTTTTAACTAAAATGTATTGCAAATATTATTAATATCTACCCCATCACATGGAGTTTTGTTAGTTGGGTTGACTGCGGCTGGGTGCCGTTGTTTGCAGTCATGTGGTCCTACTTCCGGGTTCTCGTCACACTTTGGTGGGTGTTTTGCCGTTCCCGAATAAACTCAGATTGTGTGTGTTACCTAGTTGGTGTTCCCGGCTGATCCTCTTCACATTGGCGTGGTGGCGAAATTATCCAAACCTGCGTCCTTCTATCTGTGAGGTGGATTGTTTTAACTATTTTTGAACAGCCGGAGAACTTCGCACTTCCAAAATGGTGGCACATCGTGCTCCTAAACGATGGAGTCTGATGAAGCAGGAAACGTTTACATCTTTCGAGAAATGGCGACAAATCTACAGTAAAGTCTTTATCTCGATCCAAACCTTTCATATTTTCTTAACGATGGCTTCACGTGGAGAAATAAAACCAACCAGTCATCTCTTCGAGGTTTAGCAGATGACGAGAGGACGACCCTGTTTCCGTGCGACGCAATGCACAACAGAAGGTGGCACACTTGGATGTCATGCTGAATCAAATCGCTAATTGTTGACGCATCTCCAGAAACTCCATTGTGAAGGCCTCTACGTCTGTGGCGTCCATTCGTCTCCATTTCGGATTTCGGATTTCAGATATCTGGGGCCCATAGGTGACAAGGCCCCCATGCCACCAGGAAAACGGGAAAAACCCGGGAAAATATGAATATGGATACTACACCGATAAAGTAAGGAAATTTCTGGGGTTTTTGACAATCAGCCGATGTAACAACGTTCGGAATCATTCGCGAGAGTTTCGGAGAGGTTCAGGACCGGTCCATTTTGTTATGGTGGAAGAGGATTTTGGAGAGGTCCTGGAACTGTCTGTTATATTATGGTGCACGTGGGTTTTGGAGAGGACTGGGAACAGTCTGTTTTACTATGGTGGATGAGGGCTTTGGAGAGGTCTGGGAAGGGTCCTTTTTGTTATGGTGGATGAGGGTTTCGGAGAGGTCCGTTTTGTTATGGTGGATGAGGGTTTCGGAGAGGTCTGGGAATGGCCCTTTTTGTTATGGTGGACGAGGGTTTAGGAGAGGTCCGGGAACTGTCTGTTTTATTATGGTGGATGAGGGTTTCGGAGAGGTCCGGGGACTGTCCGTTTAATGATGGTGGACGAGGGTTTCGGGGAGGTCCGGGAACGGTCTGTTTTATTATGGTGGATGAGGGTTTCAGAGAGGTCCGGTAACTGTTCGCTTTATTATGGTGGATGAGCGTTTCGGAGAGGTCCGGGGACAGTCCATTTAATTACGGTGGATGAGGGTTTCGGAGAAGTCCGGGAATGGTCTGTTTTATTATGGTGGATTTTGGGTTTCGGAGAGGTCCGGGAACTGTCTGATTTATTATGGTGGATGAGGGTTTCTGAGAGGTCCAGGGACGGTCCGTGCTATTGTGGTGGACGTTGGTTTCGGAGACGTCTGGGAACGGTCCGTTTTATTGTGGTGGCGTGGGTTTCAGAGAGGTCTTGGAACGGTCTGTTTTATTATGGTGGTCTCGGGATTCGGAGAGGTCTGGGGACAGTCCGTGTAATTATGGTGGACGAGGGTTTCGGAGAGGTCTGGGGACAGTTTGTTTTGTTATGGTGGACGACGTTTTTTTGTTTTGGTTTTTTTGGATACAGAATCGAGGCTTGTGTAAGAGCTAACACATTGAACATGAAAACATGCAATGAAGGGATGGGAGAGAGGGAAGCACACAAGCACAACAACAGAAAAGAACAGCGACGCCGGTAGATCTGTCGAAGGGGGAGGTCTGGGGGAGGAGGGAGGGGTACACGGTACAAAGCAAATGAACACTTATAGGAACCCCAGGAAAGAAGCTGGGGGTTCAAAGAGGCGGATTTGGGGAGTTTTCACGGGGGTAGAACAGATCAAGGTTTTGGATGGGGGAAGATAAGAGATGGTGGTGAACAGCTGTTTTAAAGACCTGGAGGGAGGAGCGGGATTGAAGAGAGTGTGGGGAGTTTGTTCCAGAGGCAGGAGAAAAGAGGAGTGAAGGTGGGCAGAGAGTCTTGATTGTGGCATTTTCACCAGAAGAGGGTTACTGGCAGATATTGTGTGTCCTGCAGGAATATTTGGGGGACAGAGCAGGGGGAGCAAGGCCGGAGAGGAGTCGGTAAAAGACAGAAAGACCACCTACCTACCTGCGGTGAGAGAGAGAAAGGCCCTCAGAATCAGCTTCATCGCGGGAGATTCCAATGATTCGGAATACTTTGTTTTCAACCGTGTGAAGCCGAGCTAGGTGTAAGGCAGGAGCACCAGCCCAGAAGGGAGAGCAGTATTTCATTGAGTTGAGGATGAAAGCTTTGTATGTGGTGAGGAGCTCAGAAGTGTCCAGGAAGGACTTCGCACAATGGAGGATGCCCAGTCGGCGACTGGCTTTGGAGGCCACTTTGGAAATGTGGTTTTCTCAGGAAAGATCATGGCAGTTATTGAGACCCAAAAGCTTGAGTGACAGAACTTATTCAAGAGGATTGTTCAGAAAGTAGATGGGAGGGTTTTCCAGACGGTCTTTTCGGAGAGACAAAGTGAGAGTGTGAGATTTGTCAGGATTAAAGGACATGTTCCACTTGTTTGACTAGTTTGTGATATTGTCCAGGTCTGCAGAGATTGAAGAGGCTGCTGCCTGCCGATTTGGGGGTTGGGATATGGAGCGGCAGAGAGTGGAGTCATCAGCAAAGAGATAGAGAGGATTTTCCAGAGAGTTGGAGATATCATTAATGAAGACCAGAAAAAGCACAGGGCCAAGAACACTGCCTTGAGGAAGTCCAGCCTGAACAGGAAGGGGAGAAGAGAGAATTCCATTCAGTGCCACAAGTTGACTGCGACCAGAAAGGAAGTCTGCCAGCCATGCTTGGAGGTTTCCATGGATACCATGCGAGGAGAGTTTGGTGAGCAGGGCGGGGTGTCGGACCATATCGAAGGCATGAGATATATCCAGGGAGACAGCTCTGATTTCCTGTTCGGCATTGAGGACCTCCATCCATTGTTGAGACAGCAGAAGCAGCATGTCCAGAGTAGAATGACCTGGCCTGAATCCAAATTGATGATCTGAGATCAAGCCATTGGAGAAGAGGAAGGATTTGATGTCAGAAGCGATGATCCATTCCATGACCTTGCAGATAATTGGGAGCAGGCTGGTTGGTCTGCAGTTTCAGGATCTGTTTTTGCACCTTTCTTGTTTAAAGCGGTAATGTTGGCTGATTTCCAAGCAGATGGCAGTTGACCTTGAGCAAAATAGAGGCTGAAGAGAATTGAGAGAGGGTGTGAAAGAGAGGCAGAACAGGATTTTAGGACCCATAGGGCTGATGCTGTCTGGTCCAGTTGCAGAATCAGAGTCGAGGTTTCACAGAAACTTTTCCACCTTGTCAGGAGAGAAGGACATAGAGACCAGGAGCAGCTGGGTTCGACTGGGTACGGTGGGTACAGAGAGAGATGGGTTTGGGACACAAGATTTTGAGGCAAACACAGAGTTGAGGCATTCGGCTTTGTCACGTGCGGTGTCAGCTGTTTAGCCATTTGAGGTAAGGGAGGGGATGGAAGGGGAACAAACACCAGAAACAGATTTGACCAGACGCCACCAGGATTTGGAGGAAGGAGACAGGTTGGAGAGTTCAGTCTTGAGAGTAGAGAGATAGTGCTTCCTAGCTCTCCTGAAGGTAGACACACACTTGTTCCGAGCTTTGTGAAGAACTGAGATTGCCTTCATTTGGATTTGCCTTCCAAGAGGCAAAGGCAAGTTGTTTCAGGGCAACTGCCTCACCACAAGATTCAGTGTACCATGGACGTGAGGAAGGGTATGACAACTCAAGACGAGATGGGATAAATCTGTGCGTGGGAGAGAGCAGTTTACTTTGGAAGAATTCCCAGGAAGAGTTGATGTCAGAGGCAGTGGAGATGGCAGACCAGTCCAGATGATTGATAGCTGCTTGAAGACCATGCCAGTCGGCCTGAGTGAAATGCCAGACTCGTCGAAGCTGAGGATGCTCTCTGAGAATGGCCAGAGAGATATCCACTTTAACAAGCAAAAAGGGTTTTGGAGAGTCACGGAACAGTTTGTTTTGTTATGCTGGACGATGGTTTCGGAGAGGTCCGGGAACAATCAGTTTTTTTTATGCTTGACAGGGCTTCTGGTCGAAAGGTGCCATTTACTGTTTTCCTTCGTGGTCTCGCAATTCAAACTGCCATCGTTGAACGATTTGTTTGTGCTGATCATATTACAATTGCATTATGAGTTTGTATTTTATATATAATTTTCATTAAATTTCATCCAATCACTTTGATTCATGTTTAAATGGCTATTTGTTTGTACAGACAGTATTATATGCAGAGTGTAGGTCCTACTGACAAAAAAACAACCTCTGTTTTGTTCCCCAACATCCGATATTCCTTATTACCCTGCGCTCGCGAAGAGAAAAGTGGGGTTAAGCGATAGTGTGCGTCTGTACGTACATATGTCGTGCGTACGTACATATGTCGTGTGTGTGTGTCTGCATTTTTATATTTAATTTTCTTGGCAACCTTTGGTCTGGTTGACACGAAATTTTCACCATAGGAGCACCGCCACCTGTATAATTCATAATTACATCATAGATCACGTGGTAGGACGCCATCTTCGAAAAACTTTGCACCACTTTATCTCCGATATCGCCCCATGAAAATATTGAAATATGACTCATTGTGAAGCACTCCCCATGGGGAACAAGATATGTTAATGCTGATGTCATCGGTGCCTTCAATATGACGTCATAATTCGACAAGTGTAACGCTTCCTTCGATCAGTATGAAGTTTTTTTTTTCCTCTACAACTGTTGGTCAGTATGATTTTCCCTTCATGGAGCCACGCCCGCGATGGTCTTTCGTCAGCCCTGGTTGGCTGGTTGGGGCTCGCTGGCCCGCCTCGGGTGGTGCGTCGGCGTGCCACGCCCGTGATCTGGCGGCTCCTCCCCTTTCTCGGTTTGACCGCATGGCTAATGGCGGTGTGGTGCCAACTCGAATCAAGGCAAGGAGCAGCGAACGCTGCTGGCAAACGAAGTACTGGGGCCTATCTTATTTGATTAATGCAACGCAGATTCAACGACTGGGAACAGATCCTTAACTGAAACACATAATAATGAAATAACTACGAAGAGGTCCTGTGGTTCACTACGTATTGTTCATGGACTAACTAGGGTGCGATCTTTAACAAGCCAATTGATGGGGATATTTACAGGGGAACATTTATAAGGGATGCATTTACTAAAATTTACTAGTGAAGGTTCTAAAAACCGTAACACAGCACCCGTTTTTCTTCTAGGGTCGTCTCGACCCGAACTAACTTTACTTAATGTGACACTCAGGTGTAGTAGCCCTCTACTATTAACCTTACCCTGAGTGCGACAGTTTTAAAACAATTAAATATGTCCCCCTGCTGCGTTTCATCCTACCTAACAGACTCACACCCACAGGATAAACGAATTGCGGAATGGTTTTCAAACTATACATTTACGGTGGGGAGCATTATTTACAAGACACTAATTTGTATTTACACGGCAAACCCAGGACCTGTCATTCTGGGAGACAAAAAGAAAAGGTCTGAAAAAGAAGAAGAGCATGCACTGCACTGCACTGATACACCATACTCAAATGCCTGGGGATGCACAATTGATATTGCAGTGCACCCCCGAGCATCACAAAGCACCAAAGCACCAAGAAGCACCATGATCCAGTGCTCAATTCACACATTTCAAATAAAAAAAAACACAAACTGTTGACCGGTTCTTCTTGTTGTTCTGCTCCCTCTGCTCTGCTGGTCCGATGTTTCTTCCTGTTGTTGTCCTTTCTTGTGGCTTGCTGCCTATTTGTAAATAATAAAAAGGCACACAACGCGTCCATTTTTATTTAGGGCCCACAGGGGCCAAGTATGGGTGGTCCACCTGTAGGGCAAAAGGGGCCACCTCACCATGGTCCGCAAGCCAACTCTTCTCTGGCCATCATGGCCGGTCCCAGCAGAGGTGCCAGGCCCCAACACATGGGGTCCATAAGGGTGTGGTGCTTGGCCACAGAAGCGTGTGGTCCATATGGTGGTGCTAGGCCACAAGTCGTGCGGTCCATAAGGTGGTGTATCGATCCAGGCAGGCTGTGCAGCGGCGGCTCGGGCACACAAGTGTGGCTACCTGCACACTCCCTCCCCCACCCCCCCCCCCCCCCGGACCCAAAATAACAAGCCGTGAGTGGGGAAGGAAGGAACACAGCAAGCATCGGAGCAAGGTCACAAGGGTACACATCCAAACAAGGTAATGCAGAGGTGACGTGCGCATGGGAGCGAGCGGAGAAAGCTCGTCCCTACCGTACGTCACCCCCCTTGTCACCTACCCTACCCTTGCCCTTACCCCGTATTTACACAAAACTCTACACATTTACAAATTCGTCACTAATGTCCCGTCTTCCCCATATCTCCCCTAACCAAATTAGTTACCAATCCCTCCAACCAAATTTGCCATCAAGCCCAATTTCTCATCAATTCCTCATAAGGAGGAAGAGATGGAACAACCAAGCACAATGTCACCCACACGTCATGATGCGTCTCACCATTCCAAAACATTTGCAAAAAAAAAACCCGGTGGTGTGGAGTCTTGTCACCTTGGTGAGTGGATGTAGATGGTGCGAAGAGAATTCAATCCTAACTACCCTCTAAATGACTTTAACATTTTTACTCTACCCGGGGTCTTTCCCTGCCAAACCATTGGCCATCTTACACTATGTGGTTCTAAGAACCGAACTTCCATTGACCAAACTGTGGTGCTCACCAATTTGGGGTCTCACTCCCCGATTCAACTCCCTGTGCCTTCGCACAATTTCCCGGCTGGGTCGTGTGGCTCACCAGCAGGTCTACTCATCTGCACACCTCCGCCACTGTAGTTGCCTCCGAGCTTACCTGCTCCTTACCCTAACCTATCTACCTGGGGAAGGCCCTCTGGCGCTCTCCCCACTCGGTGCCCTCTCTGGCACTGGGCTACCCGGGTCCGTCCTCCGGATCCTCGGGCCCCACTGAACAACTCTACTGGCTCCCAGAGCCCACCTGCGGCCTCACCTGGCCGACATCCTAACAGTGGCGGAGTGCCCATTTAACCACACACACACTAACAGGCCACACGCCCAGCCATTTCCACTTCACTAATAATAATAATAATAATAAAGGAGTCTTATATAGCCCCATCTAGCAGAGTAAACTACCCTCATGGTGCGTTGTTGTCATGCGAACACACACACACCGCACACACACACAAAAATAAATACACACACACAGACACACCTTCACTCTTGCCCTATTCCTCTCCCTCCCCATTCAAAACCCACAGATGTGTACTCCCCTTCCTCCTCCCCTCCCTCCCCCGCACATGTACACAGACATACTCTCGATCTCTGTCCCACCTCAAACCAAAGGGAAAACAGGACTTAGACTTTGAAAGACTTGTGAAAGAGATAGGTTTTAAAGGCGGGAAGGGAGTCAACATGTCGAACAGAGGAAGGCAAGTCATTCCAGAGCAGAGGTGCAGCAAAGGAAAAGGATTTCTCACCAAACGACTTGGTGCTGGTAATAGAGGGAGTAGGTAATGCACCCATCCAAACACCATTCTACCACACGCACCACAGATGCCAATATCCAACCACAATTTACCTATTCCCGCTACCTACTCTTAAACTACCCTCCCCGGGTATTCGTGAAGGGGGTCCATCTTCCCCATCCACTCCTTTCGCACCAACCACTCTACTCCGCATATTCCACACTACTCACTCCACACCATCCATTCCATACTCCATATATTCCATACCAGCTATTTCACACAACCATTCTCCATACACTCCATGCTCCATGCTCCATTCACTCCAGACCATCTATTCCATTCAACCATTCTCCATTCACCTGTGCTTTGCTTGCACACCCGTACCCACACACCTGGTGTCACCTGTACACCTGGTGGCACATGCACCCGTCTTCCCTCCAGGACCATTCGCTCAATACAACTCACAATCGCACTTTTCACCATACGCTGCTCAATCACCTCCTTCACACACACTGCACCATTCACGAGCATTGCCTCTCAATTCCTAATTTCAATATGCTCACCAGCAAGAACTTCCATACACAATGCCTCATTCAATAAATCACACCACAAACACACTGCATCATCTGATCTAACTGGTTTTCCCTCTAACTTAGTGCTTCCCGTCTTCCCTTATACTATTGCACATCCCACATCATTAACAACCATCTAACTTATTCTACGTCCCCGACTACCTGTACATGTCGCTACTTAAATCTACCGTTACCTATTGTCATCTTTCTAAGTCCCTAACATCTTATCCAAACCCTCCCTGGCTTGGTTTGCACCGCCAAAACCCCATAACTAATGCTCATGTGCCCGGGTGGATGGGAGGGATGGTGGATTTACCATCCCTCTACATCGGGCATCTCTCACTATCAATTTTGCCCATCCAATTTTTTTTTCCAATCAAATTTGCCAATCATTACTGCCAATCAAATTTACAAATCCAATTTGCCAATCAAAATTTGCCAATCATATTCCCTATCCCTACCATCGTCCATTAAACTTCGAGCCTCGGTGCGTCATTACATTTGCAAAGCTCAACTTCGCAAAGCCGCGCAATGCATACAGGTGGTTTGGTCTCCTGCAGGTTGGGTCCGTCCGGCATTCGGTTCAGGGGAGGAGGTTTGGTTGGGCCAAGGTTTAAAGCACCATCCCGGCGCGGGGCCCTTCGCTCACATGCGCGGTGGGCCAACCTTGCCCGGCCGGAACGCCGCAACCACAAGGGGGCGCCGTTCCGATCCCTCCTACCTTCCCTCGAACCGGGCCGGTCGCCTTGCCCGGCAAAGCACGGACTCGACCGTGTGGGGCGGGGCCCGGCCTGGATCGTGCACGGCGCTCCGAACAGGAGCCACGTGGCACCGATCCCCGCCGGCTCCCGCAATACACACAGCCTGGCACGGACCGAGAGCTCGCGTCGGTTAAACGTCGGTCTAACCGCTATCCCGTTTAACGTCGATGCTCCCCGTACATGCTCAAACCACTCGTTCTGTTCGTTGCTCATACATCCCATACTCTCCGTCAATCCCACCACCGCACTCTCTGCTACACACCACTCGCTGTCCGCACACTCCATAACACACCTTGATGCACACTCGTCGTTCGCACACTTCTCGCGTGCACTCTCCCCCGTTACGTACTCCGTAACCACCACGGGCGTGCACTCTTCCGTTACATCCCCTGTGACACTCCCCATCACGCGCTCCGATGTGCCCTCCCGCACATGCGCCACAACCAACCCAGGTGTGCGTTCTCGCACCCTCTCAACCATTCCAAGTGTGCATCCTCACACCCGCTCCTCATCCATCTCACTCTCCGTGTCACTCTCATCACACATACACTCTGATGTGCATTCTCACTCGCACTCGGTTTCACTTCCATACTCTACCGTGCACTCTCCCTCGCACCCGGTATCACACTCGCCCTCCGACGCCATTCGTACATGCGCGCCGTTCCCCTTCACACACCTTTTCCTCACATGTGCGCCATTGCCATCCACACAGCGCACCACGGACCTTTCACGAGCGCCCGGGGTACGCAGGAATCCCAAGCGCACGAAAATTATATTCGCGGCAAACACCTTCCCGCAAAACCTCTTAGCATCATATAACACCTTACTCACCTGGGTGCTTCTTCCTCCTCGCTCCAACACCACCTGCAAACTTTCCATTTGGTTAATAAGCACAGCATCACAATGCGAATCCAGACTTTGTGCATTATCCACCTCTCCCTTCAATTCCTGGGCTACCTCCGTCGTCTTTTCAATTTCGATTTCGACTATTTGTTCGGTTTCTTTGCCAATTTGAATTAATTCTTTTCCTTTATCTTCTTTTCCCTCGACGACCGCTGGCTCTAATACAATTTTCTCTCCTACCTCGGCGGTCGCCGGCTTCCCCATACCCCGGGTCGCGATTTCTATCCCGGTCATTTTAACCGCGCTCTGCTCCGCCTTGCTCAACCCGCGCTCCTCGACTTGTGTTACCTCGTCGTGTACCCATGTGCCTTTCCCGCTCAACATGCGATCCATGCTCTCCCCACATCTTTGTATGCTCTCACCCATTCTGTCCCCAAATTTACCTATTCGCTCAAATTTGCTGTCTAACCCCTCAAATGTGTTGTCTAACCCCTCGAATTTATTGTCTAACCCCTCAATTTGGCTTCCTAGGCCCCCAATTTGGTTTTCCATTCTATATTCCAATTTACCCAATCCTTCCTTCAATTCCCGAGTGGACTTATCGCTTTGGGTGTCCAACTTTGCCATCATTTGAATCGTAAAGACTCGCATGTACTCTGGCATCGCGGGTTCGGCTGCAGCGACCATGTGCGAGGCGCCGCCATCTTGTGTGCCTGCAACCCCCTCTACCGCATCCTCATTGCTTTCCTCCTCTCTCTCTCCCAATTCCTCCCTGGGGTCCTGGGTCGATTCTACCCCCTTTTCTATCTCCCCCCAGGGATCTGACCGCCTTGACCATCCATGACACGACTTCAATTTGGGATATTAAATAAAATTTCGGCCGCTCCAAATTTTGACCAAATTTTTAGATGTTCTTAAAAATTTGGTTCGGGTCCAAATCCCAACTCCTCGACACCAATTGTTACGGCCAATAGCACAATTGGTGTCCAAAATTTGGTCAAAATAAATTTAGTCCCAGGTTCCAGATCCCACTCCTGTCACCAATTGTTATGGATCTCAGAGATGGCACTCCCCTTAGCAAGGGGGGGTTAATCCCCTTGGCCTGTTAAGCTGGCCGTCTCTGGTCCTGGTACTTATAACGCTCTTTTGCGGGGTGAAATTGGTCAGGGTTATTGATCAAGGTGTTCTCCCGAATACCTTCACCAATCCCTCTGCAAAACAGGGAGACAAGTACCACTCAAACCACGGACAAGATGGTATTTGCCGAGCGGTTTAGCAATCCGCAGCTCGAGCCATTAACAAAGGACTAAACCCGACTATTGCGGTTGGCCGAATCGTGCCACAGGTACTCAATCGAAAGAAGGGACTAAAGCGATCGGGGGAAAGAAGAAACCAAAGTAAGAAATAACAGGCATTTATTAATTATTTACAAAACCAAAGAAGAGGAGGAACGCAAGTAATACACAGAAGAAGAAGAAGAAGAAGCCACAGGGCAAACCTTAAAACAATCTTATATTATTTCCAAGGACAACAAACAGGACAGACAAACAGACTTACACGACAAGGGAATAGCAGGCAGGAATGACTGGAAGAAGGGGATGAGAAGGCCCAGGCAGACGGTAGACGTCGAGGTCCGGCTCCAGGAGTCGACTCGCGTCGTGGCGGGAAACCCTGGCAGGCAGCGAGCGTGTATCGTTCACCGCAAGCGGACGTTGCATACAGCGATGGGATTGGGATGCTCCGTCTTCTTACGCGTCTCTCCCTTGTTCATTCAACGTTCATCTCCCAACCGTGCCTTCTTCCCGACTCTGGATCACGTCTCTCTCTGCCTTCTTCGTAAAAAGGCTTCGCACTCGTCTTTATATTACGCGTGTTGCAATCAATGCGCACTTCATGGAGCCACGCCCGCGATGGTCTTTCGTCAGCCCTGGTTGGCTGGTGGGGGCTCGCTGGCCCCGCCTCGGGTGGTGCGTCGGCGTGCCACGCCCGTGATCTGGCGGCTCCGCCCCCTTCTTTCTCGGTTTGACCGCATGGCTAATGGCGGCGTGGTGCCAACCCGAATCAAGGCAAAGAGCAGCGAATGCTGCTGGCAAACGAAGTACTGGGGCCTATCTTATTTGATTAATGCAACGCAGATTCAACTACTGGGAACAGATCCTTAACTGAAACACATAATAATGAAATAACTACGAAGAGGTCCTATGGTTCGCTACGTGTTGTTCATGGACTAACTAGGGTGCGATCTTTAACAAGCCAATTGATGGGGATATTTACAGGGGAACATTTATAAGGGATGCATTTACTAAAATTTACTAGTGAAGGTTCTAAAAACCGTAACAATATGATGATTCTCGAGTCTGATAACCGACCTGATAGGATGAGGTCAGCGGTATTACGCAATCTTCTTTGACTTGTTTAGGGGGTTGGAGGGATGAGTGTGTTGGGGCGTCGCAGAAGTGGGCTGAGCTGGGTATAGGATAGGGGGTGGAAGGTGGGTTTTTGGAAGCGATACCGTGCCAGCAGCACACTTGCTCTTCCAGAAATTATCCAAACCAGCAGCCAGGTGTTGCATCCGCAGGGATGAATAACCATTTTTCAAGAGTCACATAAGCCACCTCCCTTATGATGATTAAGTGCAATTTACATTTCTTCAGGTTGTGTTTTGGAATCTTGGGTTATCCAAGTGGTTATCCAGTGTGCCAAGTAACTTGGCCTATTGCATATATGCTTGTCTTTGTTGTGCGTGTATGCTTTTCTCTTATAAGGAACTTCAACACAGGAGACCATTAGACCCATCAAAGCCTGCACTATTATAACCAGGTTATGGTTGTTTGACCATGCTCTATCCTTTTCATTGCTGAATGTCATGCAAGGAAGCAGCACATAACATTTTAAAAAGGCTTTGGTATCACTCGCCAGTGTTTGAACCACCGACCTCCCAGACTCGGAGCTGACTCTATAAGCATGACACCACCGAGTCTGAGTTAACAGAGGTTCCTTGGGTTGTATCCCAGACTTGAGCTGACTCTCTAACCATGACATCACCAAGTCTGGGTTAACAGAGTTTCCTTGGGTTCTTTCACAGACAGACTCCAATCTGAAAAATATTTCCTTTGGGTTACCAATTTGTGGTGCTGTGTGACCCTGAAGTGGATCTGGTGGTTTCTGAAGGAATATTAATCATACACGTGTAGACCTATAGTATCTTCACAGTATCTTTGATGCTTCCTTCATCCACATATGGGTTTCTCATTGCTTCCCATGTCCTGTTTAAAACCACGACCTATACAAGTAGACTTTTCTTTTTTCAGTGTATGGATCATAATAACCAATTGTCATTGATTTGGTCACCATATACAAGTCTCTCCACGAACCTTCAATATTCACTGATAGAAGAAAAGTAGCACCGCGGGTGCTGAAACTCGCCCGGATCAGGAGCAACAGTCTCTCAAACCCCCCACAGACCCCCTCAGACCATGATATTTTTAATGCTGTGAACAAACTTTGATACATCATGAGTGATGAAGGTTGTGATCAAGTTTCATTGAAATAGTGTGTGCAGTTTTGGTGAAGAGAGCAAATGCCTATTTTGGGTGGGGTCAAACCCCCCACAGGCCACCTTAGAAGACTTTGTTTGTTTTATGCCATGAACAAACATTGGTACATCACGGGTGATGAAGGTTGTGGGCAAGTTTCATTGAAATTGTCTGTGTAGTTTCGGATAAGACAGCAAATACCTTGGGGGGGGGGGGGGGGGGGGTCAAAAACACCCTAATAGTTCAGTTCCCCTTCATAGGCAGATTTGATGTGGGCAATACACCGTCATTATGCATTATGACCCACCTTTCCCAGTCGAACCCAGCTGTTCCTGGACTCTGTCCGAACCCAGCATGCTGCTTCTGCTGTCTCAACAATGGATGGAGGTTCTCAATGCCAAACAGCAAATCAGAGCTGTCTTCCTTGACATATCGCATGCCTTCGATACGGTCTGGAACCCCGCTCTGCTCACCAAACTCTCCTCCTATGCTATCCCTGGAAATCTCCACGCATGGCTTGCGGACTTCCTCTCTGGTCGTAGTCAACGTGTGGCCCTGAATGGAATTCTTTCATCTCCCCTTCCTGTTCAGGCTGGAGTTCCCCGGGGCAGTGTTCTGGGCCCTGTGTTTTTTCTGGTCTTCATCAATGATCTCTCCGACTCTCTGGAAAATCCTCTGATTTGGTTTGGCGATGACTTTGCTCATTCTCTTTGCTTTGCTGATCCTCAAAATCCTCTTTGCTGATGACTCCACTCTCTGCCACTCCATACCTCATCCCTCAGATCGGCAGTCTGCAGCCTCCTCACTCTCTGCAGACCTGCAAAAAATCACAGACTGGTCAAACAAATGGAACATGTCTTTCAATCCTGACAAATCAATCTCACACTCACGATGTCTCTCTGAAAAGACTGTCTGGAAAACCCTCCCAATCTATTTTCTCAACAATCCTCTCGAAGAAGTTCTGTCACTCAAGCTTTTGGGTCTCATTATCTGTCATGATCTTTCCTGGGAAAACCACATTTCAAATCTGGCCTCCAAAGCCAGTCGCCGACTGGGCATCCTCCGTCGTGCGAAGTCCTTCCTTGGCACACCTGAGCTCCTCACCACATACAAGGCTTTCATCCCCAGCTCAATGGAATACTGTTCCCCCCTCTGGGCCGGTGCTCCTGCCTCACACCTAGCTCGGCTTCACGCTGTTGAAACCAAAGCTTTCAGAATCATTGGAATATCCTGCGATGAAGCTAACTCCGAGGGCCTTTCACTTACTCACCGCAGGCAGGTTGGTGGTCTTTCTGTCTTCTACCGACTCCTATCCGGCCTAGCTCTCCCAGCTCTATCTGTGCTCTGTCCCCCAAATATTCCTACAGGTTGCACAAGTTCTGACAGCAACCCTCTTCTGGTGAAATTGCCAAAATCAAGACTCTCTGCTCACCTTCACTCCTTCATTCCTCTTTTCTCCCACCTCTGGAACAAACTCCCTCACTCCCTTCAATCCCACTCCTCCCTCCACGTCTTTAAAACAGCTGTTCACCACCATCTCTTATCTTCTGTTATCCTGTCATCTCTTATTGTCATCATCATCATCATCATCATCATCATCTTATTATCATATATTATATTATCTTATTATTAAAATGGCTGTTGTTGTATATTATCTTATTATTATTATAATCTCTTCTCTTATCCCCCTTCCAAAACCTTGATCTTTACTACCCCCTGTTAATTCACCCCAGATCCACTTTCTTGAAATAACGACTTCTTTCCCGGAATTCCGAGCAGTGTCCATGTGTTTTATACCTCTCCCATCCCCCCCCCCCTCCCTTATTCCCACGCCTCCTCCCCCCAAGCCCTCTCCCTCCCACAGATCTCCCGATGTCCCTGTTCTCTGCTGTTGTACTTATGTGCTTCTCTCTCCCCATCTTATCTCCCGCTCCCTTTATTATATGTTTTATGTGTCCGTTTGTTTTTTTTCTGATTAATATTAGCTCTTACACGAGCCTCGATGTTGTATCCAAAAAAAGAAATTTTTTGTCAAAAATGTGAGTAGTTCCTCAGAAGAGAACAAATACCTATTTTGGGGTGTCAAAATCCCAACTCTTCCCCCCTGCCCCCCAATTCGTCGATCCGCTTAATGAGGACAGATTTTGATGCTGTCAATACACCTTCGTTAGGCATCAGATATGAAGTTTTATGGCCAAGTGTCATCAACATTGTGTGTGTAGTTTCAGAGAAGAGGGCAAAAACCTATTTTGGAGGGTCAAATCCCCCTTCCCCCATAAACCCTTTTAATGAGCACAAGTTTTGATTCGGCCAATACACCTTCGTTCGGCATCAGATATGAAGCTTTATGGCCACGTTTCATCAAAATAGTGTGGGTAGTTTCAGAGAAGAGGGCAAATACCTATTTTGGAGGGTCAAATTCCCCTTCCTCCATAAACCCCCTTAATGAGCACAAATTTTGATTCGGCCAATACACCTTCATTGGGCATCAGATATGCAGCTGTGGCCAAGTTTCTTCAAAATTGTGTGTAGTTTCAGAGAAGAAATAAAATACCTATTTTGGGGGGTCAAACCCATAGACCCCCTTAATCAGTGTTGATTTTGATTCGACCAATACACATTCATTAGGCATCATGTATGGAGCTGTGGCCAAGTTTCTTCAAAATTGTGTCTGTAGTTTCAGAGAAGAAATAAAATACCTGTTTTGGGGGATCAAACCCGTAGACCCCCTTAATGAGCGCCGATTTTGATTCGGCCAATACACCTTCATTGGGCATCAGATTACAGATATGAATATTGTGTCCAAGTTTCATCAAAATCGTGTGTTTGGTTCAAGCGATAATGACTGAAGTGTTTACGGACTCACTCGCTGACTGACTTACCTCCGGACACTAAGTCCAAGTGAGCTGAAACGTCTTACCTACGGACACTAAGTCCAGGTGAGCTGAAACGTCTTACCTACGGACACTAAGTCCAGGTGAGCTGAAAACGTTTTGAAATGAGAAAGCCAATTCATCTGTAGAGACAAATGAGCAGCCAGAGGATAATTTTGAGAAACACGAGTCGATCGTAAGTTATGTGAGATTGGTTGAATTAAAAGCAGTTGGAGAGAGGCGCATAACCTTGAGTGAACCGGTGTGCAACGATGTGTTGAGCAAGTACTAACAGAGACGAAGCATGTAGTTTCACCCACGATGGACGTGTACGTACTTCAACAAAAGCGTCAAAAGAAAAAAAAAAGAAAGTGAGATTGACCACGCCCGCTTCAACGTGGCGAGTCTCGACCAATCGGAGATCAGCACAGTGACAGCAGAAACCCCAATCGCAGAGCACGGTGAAACCACCACATTTATCCAATCGGTGTGGAGGATCGAGTAAGTGACGTCGCCCAGACGAGCTTGCTCATTGGCTCGTTGTATAGTTTCCAGGGTT
This sequence comes from Myxine glutinosa, assembly GCF_964187855.1. Lineage (NCBI taxonomy): Eukaryota > Metazoa > Chordata > Myxini > Myxiniformes > Myxinidae > Myxine > Myxine glutinosa. The sequence continues at coordinate 120,990,065 of NC_136261.1, read as the reverse complement.
AGGGCATCATCACGTGGTTTTGAAGCCCTAAAAAAAAAAACGGAGCTGCACGTAAGAGTGCATGGAGAAGCTGTTTTGCACTTCTTACCTGGTTAACGGTTTTGGGGCAAACCAATCGGCGTGAGTGGGTAGAAGTGGTTTATTTATTATCGAGGTGTTCTCAAGTTTCTGTGCTTTTGTCGATCCTTGATTGAAGAACTCCCGCAAGTCGCGTGGTGAGTGAATTGCTCGTTTCTGGCACTGAAAGCAGAATACCGCAGCATAACTCCTGGAACAAGTGTCATTAAGAACAAGTAACAAGCGTCCGTTCTTTAAAATTAAAAGCCGATGATACTTTACAAAGCAGAGTTGATATGATAACATGTTCGTGAATTCTACTTGTCGATTATCGGTTATTGGCTATTATTATTGGTTATTGGTTATTACCAGTGCACAATGTTATCAATCATGAGGGATTATGGTCAATGTTATCCAGTGCACAATGTTACCAATCATGAGGGATTATGGTCAATGTTATCCAGTGCACAATGTTACCAATCATGAGGGATTATGGTCAATGTTATCCAGTGCACAATGTTATCAATCATGAGGTAAAAAAAAAAAAAAAAAAAAAAAAAAACTACATTATCAGAGAGTACGCTAGTACCCTCTAGTCTATCCTATGTGGGGATGGTTGCCTTTTTAATTTAGCATAATTTTTTTTTATTCACTTGTATTAATATCTAATTAAGGCACAAAGGGGGTTGATCAGTAAGTTCGTAGCTTAACATTCTTGGAGAATAATAAGGATTATTGTTTGCTTGGGAAATCTTTATGATCCCTTATGGCCGGAGTGGCTTGCGCTCATCACAAGTGTTGCGTGCGCAATTTAAACCGATGGGTAAGTTATATATTTGCAAAGTTAGCAGATATCATTCCAAGTTTTGATTATGCAATAAGCCTCATCCGTTCTTGTATGTTCATTAATCATTACACTGAATATTTTCATGCGAAATTGCCTGCAATGTACCATCAGCCAGAGAGCTCTCTGGTGTAGATGTTTTGTTTAGGATACTGTGCCATAAGCCCATAATACAACCCAGGACTTGATAGGATATCAATCAGCATTGATCTATTTGCTATTTTATTTTTTAATTTTTTATTTGTTTACAATATCGAGGCTCGTGTAAGAGCTAACATTAATCACAAAGAACCATAAATGGACACATAAAACATGTAATAAAAGGTGTGGGAGTAAATATGGGGAGAGAGAGGGAAGCACACAAGTACAACAGTAGAGAACAGGGACATCGGGAGATCTGTGGGACTGAGAGGGCAGGGGAAGGGGAGGGGGTGGGAGAGGTATGAAACAACTTATTTTGGCTGACTAGCTGACCTTCATGACTCACCTTCAGGCCGTTTCGGACAAATTAGCCCAGGTTTCTTCATAAAGCAGTATCCTTTTCGTAATAATAATGATCATAGTAATAACATAAATAAAAATGATACAGTAAATATAATTGTAACACTGCAATCCCTAATATTGAACCAATTTGCCCGATTTCATACTATTTGGAAGTTGTTCAGGTTTTGGTGATGACTCGCCTACCGTTCGTGAAAGACACCTAGCAATATTTGATGTCCACCTAGAATCACCACTTGCAGGTGAGTCTTCCGACTTGACGTCCATCCGAGGGATAACGCACACATTGATGCCTTGCCATGAATGTGATACATCATGATGACAGTTTATAGTTGGGTTGAGGTTCAAACCGAGGATAGACTGCTTGAAGTCACATTGCACATACATCTAAACTATACGGTGCTGCCAATCCATCCATTCTTGGATGTGCAAATAATTGTTAACCAGAAACCTACAATTTCAATCCATTCATTTCTGAACCAGATTTGCAAGTGTTACGTGGTCCTCCCGGTAACTACCTGGTCTCGGTGACCCCCGGACCGTGGGAGGCACCCCGCCAGAAAGATATATGATTTTTACGCTTTCGCAACACAATCAATATGAAAGACACAAACAATTCAAGTCAATAGGAAACCCCTACACCAAGGATCCGGATTAATGGATAATGTATTCCCAATCAATCAACAATAATCAATGCTCAATCAACAACATTACTAAGATGTAAACTCATCTACAATAGCTCTAAGATGGCCATCTTATACATTCCTCACGTGAGCCCCACTCCCAACTCCCTCCATGGTCAATGTCTCTCACAATGTCTCCGTACTCCTGTAGTTCGATCTCCGCACGTGGGCGGTTGAACGGACCCTTCCTGACGTGCTTCCACCGTGCACGTCCCGTACCGGGAACGGCTGCTGCCGCGGACACCTCCTCGGCAGCCCACCGAGGTCGGTGCTCGTGATCGCGGCTTCGGGGCTCGCAAAGCGTTTTAGGCCCAAGGCACCTGCCATACGCGTCCTTGTAGACGTTGAGGTAAACGGTGCTGGACGCTGGGTTCCGTGCAGGAACCCACGGCAATTTGACGCGTAACCGGTAATTACCCCGCGCCGGTAACTCCTCTCGCCAGACGGGATTTTCCAACGCAGCGTTCCCAATGCTGATCAATATCGACCCCGCTCTTCTCGGCGCTGGGCGAGGAAGAAGAAGATCGCCGCTTCTCCAGGACCTCGTGTCTTTTCTTCTTCCGTTTCCGGTCTCCTTTTCCCCAGAAGGGCTCCTGACCCTTTAATCACAACAACCTTTAATCGACTACACATTAATAAGCAAAGACCTGAATAGTAATTCACATAAATCCGTAACACTCCCCCCCTTCAAGAAAGAAAGTTTGAACCCAGCGAAAACTTTCTTTGCCGGCCAACTTGGATAAACAAACCAGATAACTCACACCCCCAAATCATCAGTTCCCCCCGGGCACAATTATCACTTTAAAATAAAGCAACAAAATTTCACCAAAACCCCTAGATTAATTCCCTCTGGACCAAGCGTCAACCACTTCTAGTTTCTCTTGAATGACGGTTAAGAGGTGGTGACCAAAGCCCCAAAGTTAAACCTCTCGATAGCACTTTTTCGGGAGGCCCAGCTGAGTATTCCCTACAGGGACGCCTTAAGGAATGTGGAGTTCACGGTTAGTCCGGGGAGGAAAGTTCATTACATGGACGCCTTTAATAACGTAGAGTTCACGGTTACTCCGTGCAGGAAAGTTCCCTACCTGGACGCCTTTAAGAACGTGGCGTTCACGGTTAGTCCGTGTAGGAGCCCCGGCTCGGCGGCTCCACCGTATATAGTGCTTCAACTTCTCCAGACTCCTAACAGTTACGGTGGGACCCCTTGTCCCAGCCGTTACCTGACTGGCGGTCTCCTTCTCGGCCAGTGCTCTGACATTCATTCTTTCGGGAGGTGCCGTAACTCTGGGAGCCTCCATAGTAATATCGGCTGCTGCCAACCCCAAAACTACCGCCAAGTTGTCCTCTTCTGTAGACCTCTCGACGTCTACGAAATGCCTTCCCTACGGTTATGGTCCGACCCTCCAAATCCTTACCATTCCAAATCTTCTCTGCCTCTCTGGCGTCTCTTGTGCTTGCAAACGTGACAAAGCCGAACCCTCTTGACCGTTGCGTTTCCCTGTCTTTTACCACCCGCACTTCCACCAGCGACCCATATCTGTTGAAGACAGAGGTCAGAACTTCTTCCTCTGTGTTGAAGTTCAGTCCCCCTACAAATAACTTGGAACTTTTGTCGCCATCCCGAGCGGGGGTGGTGTTATTTCCCCTGCGGGGCTCTTTATCCACCCTCGGGTTACCATAAATTTGCCCCCCGGCCAAATCATTCCCGATAATCACAGATACTCCCTCTACAGGAAGCGCGGCTTGTAAACCGACGGTGACCGGTCCTGACACCAAATCGGATTCCAAATGGATGACATGAAGTGGGGCACTAACACAGCCACCGATCCCTTGTAACCGAACACTATCACCAGTTGCGGTACTCTTTGACAATGGCAAAATGCCTTCAAGCATTAAGGATTGATGGGCTCCTGTGTCCCTCAAAACCCTAACCGGTCTTGGGTTAGTCCAGTCTCCCTTGAGTGAGACCAACCCCTCATAAATAAATGGTTGGTAACTCTTCTGTGGGCGATTTCTTACGCTTGCCATCGCATTCGGAGTGGTAATAGTCGGACTCCGCTCTGGGTTTTCCCTTTTCATGAGGTAACAACTGGACATCAAGTGTCCAGGTTTCTTGCAAAAAGCGCAGGTAGGCCCGGAGGAAAAACCCGTGGTCTGCCTGGGGCCCCCCGAAAAATAAGTTTCTCTTGGGCCCGTAGCCCCCTGATTTCGAACAGTTCGGGTATCAGCGTTGTCCCCATAATCATCTCGAGGCCGCCGCCATGTATTGTCGTTCTCCGCACCTGCTGTTCCACACCTCCCCTGCGGAGATCTAGGCGAGGAGTTAGGTTCGTGGACCCCTATCCGGTGTGTTAAGGCATAATCATCTGCCATGGTGGCTGCGTCCCACAACTTCAGTACTTTCTTTTCCTGCAGGTACACTTTGATGTCCTCGTGGACACACTGTTGAAATTCCTCCACCAGCATCAGGTCACGCAATGCTTCGAAGTCGTTCCCGACTCCTTTTGACTCACACCACCGATCAAACATATTTTCTTTCACTCTAGCAAACTCCACATGGGTCTCACTCTCCCTCTTCCTGGCATTCCTGAATTTCTGCCGGTAAGCTTCCGGAACCAACTCATAGGCTTTGAGGATGTGCTTCTTCAATACCTCATAATCTGCACATTGGTCCATTGGTAGTGCCGAATAAATCTCTTGAGCTTTACCCACCAGCACACTTTGCACTAGTATGGTCCAGGCCTCCTCCGGCCAGTTTAACTGTCGAGCCACTTTCTCCAAGTGTGGAAAAAATTTAGCGGCCTCCTTTTCACTGAAGGGTGGAACCAGCCTCACATGTCTGCCCACATCCCAGGTGTTCTGGCTAGGTGTCGACCCCGTCAGCAAGGGTGGTACCTCTCCCCGTTCTCTCATTAAATCCAGCTCCTTGAATTTAATCTCTTGCTGAAGCGCCAGATCACGTTCCTTCAACTCCCTTTTGGCTTTTCTCTCCTCTGCTTCGAGTTCCCTGTCAGCTCTCCTCTCCTCTGCTTTTCTCCCTTCTAACCTTTCCTGGAGTTCTCGTTCCACTCTCCTTTCCTCTGCTTGTTTCTCTTCTCTCCTCTCTTCTGCTTTCCTTTCTTCTTCTGCTCTTTCCTTTTCTGCTTTACTTTCTTCTTCTGCGAACCTTTCCTGGAGTTCTCGTTCCACTCTCCTTTCCTCTGCTTGTTTCTCTTCTCTCCTCTCTTCTGCTTTCCTTTCTTCTTCTTTAATCCGTTCCTGGCTCCGTAATTGCAACTCCAGTTTCCGGAGCTCAACGTCTTCTGGTTCTTCAGGTAGCCACTGCCAGGCTAACCTAATCCCACCATAGACTGTATCACCGTGGTCTGCAACTCTGCCTTCCTCAAATTAGTTCGGACCTCCAAGTTAAAATGTTTGGCCAATTTCAAGAGGTCTGCTTTTAGTAACGCTCGGAACTGCCTCACTAGGTGTTACCGCAAAGTTCTGTGCAACAAACGCCATGGTGACTATCGTTAACACCTGTTAACCTTCACCCAAGACTTTACCACAATTTCTCAAAAATTTACCAAATAATAATTATTAATTAATAAATTTTAATTAATAAAAATTATTATTTTATTATGTTATACAATTTTAAATCCCGGACGAGCCCCCAATTCTGTTACGTGGTCCTCCCGGTAACTACCTGGTCTCGGTGACCCCCGGACCGTGGGAGGCACCCCGCCAGAAAGATATATGATTTATACGCTTTCGCAACACAATCAATATGAAAGACACAAACAATTCAAGTCAATAGGAAACCCCTACACCAAGGATCCGGATTAATGGATAATGTATTCCCAATCAATCAACAATAATCAACGCTCAATCAACAACATTACTAAGATGTAAACTCATCTACAACAGCTCTAAGATGGCCATCTTATACATTCCTCACGTGAGCCCCACTCCCGACTCCCTCCATGGTCAATGTCTCTCACAATGTCTCCGTACTCCTGTAGTTCGATCTCCGCACGTGGGCGGTTGAACGGACCCTTCCTGACGTGCTTCCACCGTGCACGTCCCGTACCGGGAACAGCTGCTGCCGCGGACACCTCCTCGGCAGCCCACCGAGGTCGGTGCTCGTGATCGCGGCTTCGGGGCTCGCAAAGCGTGCGAGGCCCAAGGCGCCTGCCGTACGCGTCCTTGTAGACGTTGAGGTAAACGGTGCCGGACGCTGGGTTCCGTGCAGGAACCCACGGCAATTTGACGCGTAACCGGTAATTACCCCGCGCCGGTAACTCCTCTCGCCAGACGGGCTTGTCCAACGCAGCGTTCCCAATGCTGATCAATATCGACCCCGCTCTTCTCGGCGCTGGGCGAGGAAGAAGAAGAAGATCGCCGCTTCTCCCGGACCTCGTGTCTTTTCTTCTTCCGTTTCCGGTCTCCTTTTTCCCAGAAGGGCTCCTGACCCTTTAATCACAACAACCTTTAATCGACTACACATTAATAAGCAAAGACCTGAATAGTAATTCACATAAATCCGTAACACTCCCCCCCTTCAAGAAAGAAAGTTTGAACCCAGCGAAAACTTTCTTTGCCGGCCAACTTGGATAAACAAACCAGATAACTCACACCCCCAAATCATCAGTTCCCCCCGGGCACAATTATCACTTAAAAATAAAGCAACAAAATTTCACCAAAACCCCTAGATTAATTCACTCTGGACCAAGCGTCAACCACTTCTAGTTTCTCTTGAATGACGGTTAAGCGGTGGTGACCAAAGCCCCAAAGTTAAACCTCTCGATAGCACTTTTTCGGGAGGCCCAGCTGAGTATTCCCTACAGGGACGCCTTAAGGAATGTGGAGTTCACGGTTAGTCCGTGCAGGAAAGTTCCCTACCTGGACGCCTTTAAGAACGTGGCGTTCACGGTTAGTCCGTGTAGGAGCCCCGGCTCGGCGGCTCCACCGTATATAGTGCTTCAACTTCTCCAGACTCCTAACAGTTACGGTGGGACCCCTTGTCCCAACCGTTACCTGACTGGCGGTCTCCTTCTCGGCCAGTGCTCTGACATTCATTCTTTCCGGAGGTGCCGTAAATTCTGTTACGTGGTCCTCCCGGTAACTACCTGGTCTCGGTGACCCCCGGACCGTGGGAGGCACCCCGCCAGAAAGATATATGATTTATACGCTTTCGCAACACAATCAATATGAAAGACACAAACAATTCAAGTCAATAGGAAACCCCTACACCAAGGATCCGGATTAATGGATAATGTATTCCCAATCAATCAACAATAATCAACGCTCAATCAACAACATTACTAAGATGTAAACTCATCTACAATAGCTCTAAGATGGCCATCTTTGGAGATGAATTCCTGACGTGCTTCCACCGTGCACGTCCCATACCGGGAACGGCTGCTGCCGCGGACACCTCGGCAGCCCACCGAGGTCGGTGCTCGTGATCGCGGCTTCGGGGCTCGCAAAGCGTGCGAGGCCCAAGGCGCCTGCCGTACGCGTCCTTGTAGACGTTGAGGTAAACGGTGCCGGACGCTGGGTTCCGTGCAGGAACCCACGGCAATTTGATGCGTAACCAGTAATTACCCCGCGCCGGTAACTCCTCTCGCCAGACGGGCTTTTCCAACGCAGCGTTCCCAATGCTGATCAATATCGACCCCGCTCTTCTCGACCTGCCTGCCTGACAACCTGACCTGACAGGTCGCCTGACAACAATTTTATAAATATCATAATGAAAATACCCTCGATGAAAATTTCTGCGGTATGCGTGAAACTTTTTTTATTTTTACATTAATTGGTATCATGTAGTCATGGTAGATCTAAGAAAGTCCGTAACCATAAAAGTTGATGATCATTCATTTTGGGAACTAGCAGAGTACGCACCCGCCCTATGTGCGATCTTGTTCCGAGCGTGCGATTGTTGCATTATTTCAAATATTGTTGCATCAAGATTCAAATTAAATTGTTTTATTAACATATATCCTGACAATTGAATTACAGCTGAAGTTTCCCCCCAAAAAAGGTCATGCACTCATTTTAATTTATGAAAAATGAAATCCGTAAAGTTTCTGCTGCATACATAAATGCATACCCCGCACCACCTGCCCAACTCCAAGTCCTTGCCCTCCCCCTCCTAGCCCTAGGGTGTTAATCCCCTCCCAACTCCAAACACTCCCCCTCAACCACAAAACACCCCCAACCCCCTCTCTCCACCGATCTCAATCCACCTCACAAATCGTCAACATCCCCTCCCAACTATGTCCTATTTTTTGCTGTCCTCTCCCTCTAAAACCCAAGGGATCAACCCACTTCAAGCCTCAAACCCCCTCCCCACCCATCATGGTTTTGTCCAGCTCACAATCCCATGGGATATATGGAAAAAATAAAATGACCTGGGTTTAAGCCCTGCTTTAAAGAATGACACATAGTTATTTGGGCGGTGTGTAAGGCAACAGACTGCTTCCTCAATTGCTGAGGCCTATCTTCACAAGGCCCAAGATGCCTATCAGCATCCTTTTGACTGTCACTTTGGTCATTTTACAATGTGGGAAAAACTTGTAGGGAAGGCATGGACAGTGTGAATATGCCAGCTCCAAAGATGCTTTGACCGCATAGCAGTAAGTCCCAACATGTTGACCGTATTTTTTTTTTTAGCTTATCTGGAATTGGAATTCCACATACGGTATTGTTATCATGCGCAGTCCGTCCGTCGCCTATTTCGACTTTTCCGGCCAAACCGCTGGGCCAATCTTGTTGAAATTTGGCAGCAAGGTTCTGCTCCTGACAGGTAACGGGGTTTGAAAAGCTCATTCTGGTCACCTGACCGGAAGTGTGTTAAAATGGCGAACTTAGTAAAATCCTTCAAATATCTTTTTCACCAGACCCACCAGTCAGAATGTTACCAAATTTGGGTTACAACATTATGACAGGGTCCTGATGTTAAATTGTGGAGGCCATGTCAATCGTGTGACCGGAAGTGTGTCAAAATAGCCGACTTCATCAATTTTTGGGAAAATCGCATAAATTCCTTCAAAAATCTTATCCAGACCCATCAGTCAGAATCCTACCGAATTTGGGTTACAACATTAGGCCAATAAGCTACAGGTCCAGTGTGTTTTTTTTCCAAGTGGAAATTGTGTGTGGAGCCAGGCAAACTGTCCAACCAATGGGTGGAACGGAATGTTACAGATATAGATGAGCAAGCGTGTTATTATAAAGACTAGCCGAAACCCGTGGAACATCCACGGAAGGGAGGATGTGGTGTATGGATAGAGTGTACCATTATGGATGGCATAGGGGATTTGCTTGTCCGAGTAAGAGTTAGGAAGAAAGATGAGAATGAAGAGTGCGTATATGAACAACGATCGCCGACACCGGCACAAATGCATGTTCTGGATTGTCCACTCAGTGGACGGCTTGCTTCGCCTTCGCCTGTCCAATCAGCGGACGGCTTGCTTCGCCTTCGCCCAGCAGACGCCAATACGATGGCGTCGTAAGATGGCGTCGTATCGGCAGTTAATCGGATGCTTTTGGGCCCCAACGTCGGCTAATTCAGATTTTTCGAGTATGGCTGTACGTGATAAACAGAGTGCGGTTCGTAGATCGTAAATCCATTAGTGCCGTGGGCATCGGGTCACTGGGTGCGGCGTAAAAGGGATAACAAAGTTGAGTCCTTACGCTATTATTATATAGACTAGCCGAAACCCGTGGAACATCCACGGAAGGGAGGATGTGGTGTATGGATAGAGTGTACCATTATGGATGGCATAGGGGATTTGCTTGTCCGAGTAAGAGTTAGGAAGAAAGATGAGAATGAAGAGTGCGTATATGAACAACGTATTTATTGCAATCTACTTAAATGACAACGCTATGATATACTTTTGAAAAATGAATGAATTCGTAATAGGAATCGGCATAGCACCACTCTGGGATTGTCCACTCAGTGGACGGCTTGCTGTCGCCTTCGACTGTCCAATCAGTGGACGCCTTGCTTCGCCTTCGCCCAGCAGACGCCAATACGATGGCGTCGTAAAATGGCGTCGTATCGGCAGTTAATCGGATGCTTTTGGGCCCCAACGTCGGCTAATTCAGATTTTTCGAGTATGGCTGTACGTGATAAACAAAGAGAGCGGTTCGTAGATCGTAAATCCATTAGTGCCGTGGGCATCGGGTCACTGGGTGCGGCGTAAAAGGGATAACAAAGTCGAGTCCTTACGCTATTATTATATAGATGATGTGGAAGCTGGGGCAATGTTCAGGATTAACATGGTGCAAAATGAGAAATAATTTGTTCACAAGAACATTAGGCTGGTCTCCATCTACACGTGTATAAAGAATAGTAAAAAAAACAATAGGAAGATTGAAAGATACCTCTTATAAGTTGCAGTGGTATGTCTTCCTCTTCTCCTTCTCAAAGCTGTCGATCATTTGCATTTCAGGATGTGGAATTTTTGGGAATATCTGCACAATTATCATCTGTTGTGGTTTAAAGATTAGAAACATTTTGAACAAGAATATATTTGCAGATAACAGTAGTTTATTGTAGCACTTGCATGTTGAGTTAAAAATCAAAATAGCAAATCTGGATGTCACCCAACAGCACCATAAAACTGTCTCCAGCATGGCTGCCATCACAAAATCCGTAGCAAAACTGTAATGGGGAAAACTTGTGTATCCAAATTTTCACTGGTACCTTTTATTTTTTTTCTCTGATCTTATCAATCTTGATTTTTTTTAATTTTTTTTTTAATGTATAGCAGTCCCTTTTGCTGTTGCTTTATTCCCTTGCTTATATATGAGGATGGAGATTGTCGTTGTATTTTGCAGCCTGAACAACATATTGCACAGTGCTTCCAAGAGGGAGTTTTCTTTGATTTTATTTCTGGAGTTATTGCAATCTCATGAGATTGAATCCAATCATTTGTGTGTCGAAGACAACCTCCAAATTTGAGTTCTGAGTCATTTGTAAATGATGCCTTTGCTTGCATGCTCTGCCAACGCACTCCTCTATCATTGCTGCCTTTCAGGTGTTGTATGCTTAGGATGACAACATCATTGTGTGCAATCCATTTGTGAAACTGTTGAGAAGATATTTATTTAATTAATGGCCTCAATTATTCCCACCTTATTGAGGGGTCTGGCCAGGAAAGTTTTTGGTCAAAGTTCTTCAAGAACTGTTTGGCTAGGCCTGACGTTCAACTGAAGCTGATTTCAGCAGCAATTTGCAATTTGTTCAGGGTGCTGGCCATAATTTGCCGACTCTTCACAAAAGACCCCATGTGATCTTGAACATCCCCCAACTAATGCTTGTGGATGAGACGCCCAGTTTAACGTCCACCTGTGAAACGCCGCACCTTGTGATGAAACACTCTACCTGTGAAGCAACAATCTGACAGTTTATCGTCTGGACGAGAATCGATCGCAGATTAGACAGATCAAATGCAAGTGTGCTACCTCTGCACCATCCTGTGGACCAAAAGTGTTGATGCATGATAATTACCAGGTGGTGCTCAAACATGTTTTGTTAGGATGTTTTAATATCATCACAGCTTTGTTTGAAGTTCTGTGCTGTGTATTAGGCTTGTGAAACGGCTTTGGTTTAAACATGTTGTAAAATGATACTTTTGCGCAGAAAGTTTTTTTTTTTTTTTTTTTTTTTTTAACCCGTCCAGTACTTTATATACCCTCTAACGGTCATTATGAAGACTACGGACAGGATAATCATGCGATAACCCGAGAAATAGTACAAACCTGTGATTTTGCCATATATTTTTCTGAGAAAAGTTCATTTATTTATTTCTTTATTTTGTTTTATTGAAAAGGGCTGGTATATTTTGTTTACAGCCTCTGTGTTTTGTGTTGGTCCCACACAAAGTTCAAGATGTGCTGTTTTGTGTTTAGTTGACGATGGAGAGTCTGGTCCTATGGATTACCACTCTCATGTGCATTTGCATCGTGCTGTGCACTGGTCCTGCCCTAACAAAACCCATGTCAGAGAAAAAACGGGTACACGTTGATGAACCACTGAGTAACAAGCCGCATGATGATGATGGGAATTTTGACTATGACCATGAGGCTTTCCTGGGCACTGAAGAAGCCCAAAACTTTGATCAGCTGTCTCCAGAAGAAAGCAAGGAACGCCTTGGGTGAGTAGCACCATTGATGTTTCTGCACTTTTGTATTTTCCATTTTTCTTCATCTTCTGAGCATGTTGGGCCGCTAGCCCAACACCAACCCTGGTGTTGGGCTAGCGGCTAGGGTGCCAGCTTAGGATCCTAGGATCCTGGGTTCGAATCCCGGTCGATCGCTGAATTAACACCAGGGGGGTTGACTCAGCCTGTCATCCTTCCGAGGTCGGCAAATTGAGTACCAGTTCACTAGTAATTCCCTGTTTGTCGTAAAAAGGCGACAAAAAGGGTTGGCGGCAGTAAGGGCATCCGGCCGTAAAACATTGCTTCAAAAAGGGGATCAAAAAAACAACAACAATCACGGTCCCCGAAAAAGGCCAACCCCTGCTTGCGGGGAAAAAAGGCCTCTAAAGGTGGTTTTTTTTCTGAGCATGTAGGTTCTACGTTTGAAGAACTGGATGTTATTTTTCTAGCTCTTGTTCTTCCGTATGTCTACCTTACACTGTGCTAATCATCCTAGGATACCTGATTATGGCTTGTGAATGCCATATTGATACCATTCTTTGCATTCTCACCTCAATGAAGCACTACTGTGAAATACCATAATTTTTTTTTGTATGCAAAGTTGAGGATCATGGAAGAACTAGAACACAGTTAACGTTTTGTATCCACAGATAGGCCGCATCTGGATTTTGACCTGAACCAAAATCGAATTGGCTTGTTCTTGTGACCTAATCAACGTATCCACCAAGTTTGGTCATAACTCATCTACAGCTTTTTGACATATCGGGCTATATATATCATTTTTGGCCCCATCTCTCAATGGTGAAGATTCACTTTCAAAATTCTAGGACCCGAATCTTCACCAAAATCTAATCATTTTGTCCTTGTCACATACCCAACCTATCCGCCAAGTTTTGTCTGAATCCATCCACAACTTTTTGACCCATCCTGTTGACAGACAGACAGGGGTGAAAACATAACCTCCGTCTACCTTCGGTAGCAGAGGTAATGAAACTGTATCAAGATTAGACATTGTATAATTGTCATTTAATAGACCTGAAATGATGGAGTGTGGGGGACAAGGAAGTAAAAGTGCTCACAAGAGCAGCAAACACCCCGTCTCCCTCCTTTTTCGCATTCTGCTTTGTTCCTCACCGTTGTATTGTATTTTGATTGCATGGTTATTTATATTCCCGAATGCCTTGCTTGTTTTTCAAGTCCTCTCCATCATGATCTCATGCCATTTAAATGTCTTTTCAATGCGTTTGCTTTTAAACATACCAGATCTTGTTTTCACGTTAAAGTTAGATTAGAGCTGCTTTATTTGTTGCCCTCCCAGCAACATTTACAAATGTCCTTTTCCCCTTTGTTGAACTTTCATTCTTTGTCCAACTATTGCCTTTTTTTTCAAACGTATCGAGATGTCCTTTATCCATACTGTTGTTTCTTTTGTACCACAGGGAGATGGTACTGAAAGTTGATGCAGATGGGGATGGATTTGTAACGAAAGAAGAATTGAAAGCCTGGATCAAGCACTCGCAGAACCGCTGGGTATATGAGGATGTCGAGCGACAGTGGAAGAGTCATGACCTAAACAATGATGATTTCATCTCGTGGGAGGAGTACCACAATGCTACCTATGGCTTTATGACTGGTAGGTTACAAAACAAGTGTTTCTGATCAAGGGAAAAAATTGATTCTGCTGGAGCTCAAATTTGACCTTTCACAATTTACATTAATGTATGAAAAAATTCCCAAGCTTTCCGGAGACATGTAGGTTCCCAGATGAGCTGTGTCATTAATTACTTTTGTAGGTTAGATTCGCTCCCCGTGTCTAGAGGGTTGAGGCATACATATGCATTGTGGGGCTTTAGCTAGTACAGTACTTCCCTTTATTCATCCAGTGTCCATCCAGTAATTTATCTAGTATCCCGTAATTTATCCAGCATCCAGTAATTGATCCAGTAATCCATCCAGCATCCCACACCCAAGGGTGTATCAAACACCTCGTTTTTGAAAAATGTTCAGAATAAGTGGCATCTCTCATGATTAGGTAGAAGCACAAGGCATATTTTCTCTCGCATGTGGGCAGGTCCGTCGCCTCTAATTTGTACCGCCTCTCCTATCCTGTGGTTTAGCTTCCTCTTCGATCCCAACACCTCCAGGATGCACGTGTTCTTCCAGTAACCCCTCCAGATTAGACTTCCAAAATCAAGGCTGATTGTGCACACCAACTCTTTTGTTCCTTGCCTTCCAGAGGCTGTGCTATCCCACTTTTCCCTCTATGGTTTCAAGCAGGTGGTGTTCCAGCACCTCGTGTCATCCCCCATCCTTACGCACAGTCATTATTACCGCGTTCATTCTTTCTAACCTAACCCCCTATCATGCAGGTTGCTCTCTCCCTTTTGCTGTTGCTTTATTCCCTTGCTTATTGTGTCCATTAATTGCCACGTGGCCTTATTGTCAGTTGATACCCTCCGTAACCTTGCTTTTTCCATGAGCCTTGTTCTTGTATAGATAATTTTTTTTGCCACTGGCCTCACTCTAAATAGGAAAGAACCTTGAATATAATCGATGGCATGTTAAGTTTTGTTGTGTATTTGACAATTTCTTGTAAATTTTGTTCTGCATTTGGTTTAAACTCAATTTTATTCATTTTGATGAAAACTGTTGAGGAATGGAGATCCTGACACACTGCACATTGTGGTACTCTATATGTATTCTGTTAACAGCTACCCTGCGGCCATTCCTGGCCAAACCTTTGAACTCGATTTCTATCCGTTTGATTTTTCCTTCAGTTGGCGGTGCCTTGTCATTTTCTTTGATTGTTTGGGTTTTTGTTTTTATGAATCTAAATGCAAATGAAAGTTGTTTTATATATATATTTTGCATTATGCTTATTCAAATTAGTATTTCAACACCTCCCCAAAAAAGTTTATGCTGCCTTTAATTTTTGAATTTGCTGGTGGACATGTACCCTTTAAAGCAGTGATAACATAGTATGCATATCAGGACATTTGAATAATTTGTTAATATTTGAGTTCTCGGTGGTGGTTATATTTAACAGTTATGCAAATATGCTATAATTATAATAATAATAATTTTAGTTATTTTACCCTTTTCACAATTAGATGGAGCACACGACTTTGATGGCAATGGCTATAACTACAAGCAGATGCTAGCTCGTGATGAGCGGCGCTTCAGGTCGGCCAACCCTGACGGTGATATGCTTGCCACTAAGGATGAATTCATGGCGTTTCTGCATCCTGAGGAGTTTGATCATATGAAGGATGTCATTGTGATGGTGTGTACAGGCTAAATGCAGAGATCTAATACAGACTTGGCATTTAATATGGAATATTTTTTTGTGGGGGTGAACTTACTTTTCAAGATGACTGAGACCCAAAAGTTCATTGGAATTATGTTGAAATTATTCTAGATTTTGTTAATGTGACCTTTAAAAGAAACAAAAACCACATTTGACATTTCGAAGCAAATAAATTGATCCTTGAAAGTGATGTGAACTGATATCGAACTCAATTCACGGACAGTACTGTGAAACTTCTGTGCGTTTTCCAGAAGTATCTCTTTATTTTGCACGTTAGCCAAAAATGTTTTTTAACAAAAACAAAAGTTAAATTACGACTGGGATTACGGACAGTAAAATTACAATTCATTACTTCGTGTAACCCCCACGAGCATTCAGGAGAGCACGTACACGTTGAGGCATGCTGTTCACGAGATTTGCCAAAGTTTGGACAGGAATTGCTTGCCATGCAGTGACAATAGCCTGCTGCAATTCACGCACAGAGGCAGGCTGCTGGTCCAAGTTGTCGATTTGACGCGTTAATTCTGCCCACAAGTTCTCTATCGGATTCATATCCGGGGACATGGCATGCCACTCCATATGCTCTACACCACGGTCAGCAAGAAAGTGTTGGATCATGCGAGCACGATGAGGCCGTGCATTGTCATCTTGGAAGACAAAGTTTCCTCGAAAGGCTGCATGAACAAATGGAAGCAATGTTTCTTCCAGAATGGCCCTGTACTTGAACTGGTTCAGGTTTCCATTCAGAACAACCAGGTCAGTTTTGCCCCCTGCATGAAAAGCAGCCCAAACGGTCACCCCACCACCTCCAGCTTGGACTCTTGGCACTATACAATCTTCGTTGTAGGCTTCATGCACTTGTCTGCGCACTCGGACACGGCCATATTGACGATAGACCAGAAATCTAGACTTGTTACTGAAGATCACGTGATTCCAGTGTCCTGGCTGCCATTGACGGTGCTCTCTGGCCCACTGCAATCGGCGCTGGCGGTGTTGTCTGGTCAGACGTGGCTTTCTCAGGGGATGCCTGGCACGATAGCCTGCTTGAACCAGTCGTTGGTTGACTAGCCTTCTGGATACAGGCACATTTGTCAGTTGCTGCCAATCAGCCCTAAGCCGATTAGCTGACTTGGTACGGCCATTGCGGACTAACCGGTGCAGCTGGCGATCATCCCTCCTTGTGGTTCTGCGGGGACGTCCTGACCTCGGTATTGGAGTAGGGACACCCCTCTGAGCATTTCGTTTCAGGATCTTTGACACCTGACCTTGAGTGATGCCATACTGCCGAGCAATAGCACGCTGTTTCATGCCGGAATTTCGTAAAGCCACCACTAAATGACAAACAGCATTGTCGAGTTGACGGACCATCTCCAGGGGAAGCGGCAATAACTTTTGTAGACGTGCAGCAGTTGTTTTCCACTAATACAGAACGCAACAACCCTTATATACCCGATTGTGAAGCCAATCATCAAATGTACCTGTCCGTACATTTTGTCACGCCACCTGTGATATAATCCTGTTATTGACTTCTTGCTGCGACAGACAATCAGTGACATGGTTCTTTCAACAAAGAAATCACCGAAGCGTAAAAGAAACTCACCAGATTGATATACCAAGTTCAGAAAGTAAACCCAAGTCAAGAAAAAAAAAATATTCCATATTAAATGCCACGTCTGTATTTGGCACCTTTCCCAGACTTGGGGTGGTAACTCATAATTTTTAATGTTTCATTGAAGTGCAGATTTGGTTGTCCTGGTGTTTGAGGCAATGCCTTATTGTACACCACTTCTTTCCTATGCCATCTCCAGGCGCTGCATAACGTCATTGCCGGGCACCAAAGGGGGCCCGGTGATGACGCGCGCTGAAAGGGAGTACCCAGTTTTCACTCCAGTTTTTGTTTGTTTGTTTGTTTGTCCGGGTGATATCTCAGCCATCCTTTGAGCTAGGAAGCTGAAATTTTGGCACAATAGTAAGCAAGTGCTTTGGCAAAAACAGTATTTTTTGATTTTTTATTAATCAATTAATTGCTTTTTAGTTACAGTTTCGGATGAAACGGTGGTGGTTTAGGTATTCTATTAGCCAATTGATTAATTCTTTAATTATTTTATGATTATTATTTATTTATTTTCATTATTAATCATTTATTTATTTTATTTCTCATCTGGGCAATATCTCAGGCACCTTTTGAGCTAGGAAGCTGATATTTGGACATGGTAGTGACCAAGTGATGTGACTATAAAGGATATGTTTGATTTATTGATTCATCAATTAATCGATATATTATTTATTGATTAATCAATTATTAATTTTTTTTAATTAATGACTTATTTAATTATTTTTCAAAATGTTACAGCTTCGGATGAAACACTGGTGGTTTCGGTATGCTATTTGCCAATTGATTAAGAAAATATATTATGATCACTATTTATTGATTTTAATTATGCAGTTAATCAATTATTGTACACCTCTCCCTCCCAATACAGTCTCTATGGCGCCCGGCAATGCCGTGCTGGAGGATATTTATTTATTTGGCATGGGAGCAGTGTACTTTGAATGTATCTGTACTTGTTAGTTATTATTATTATTATTATTATTATTATTATTATCATGTGTGCAGCCTGTGGCTGCTGGTTGCATTATTGCTGAGAGCATGGCTGTGCCACTGTTGAAATGGCCCCCTATTCCCAGTAAGCATGTTCTCATTTTGCCACCCTCGGAAGGATGACAGGCTGAGTCAACCCACCTGGTGTTATTTAATGGCAAAACAGGGACTCAAACTCAAGACCCTAAGATCTTAAGACAGCCACCTTAACGTTCAGGGATCACCAAGCTGCCTTATTAGTATATGGCTATTAATGGTTTGGGTGAAGTCTTTATTGGGCTGAATATGTTTTTGTGCCACAGGAGACTCTAGAAGACATTGACAAAGATGGAGATGGGATGATTAATCTGCAGGAATATATTGGTGAGCACTTTTACCTTCAGACCTCTGGCCATTTTAGGTCATATCTCGATTCTCGAAGAGATTCCATTATAAAATGTATCGTGATGTCCAGATGTCCGTCCGGTTGGCCGTTAACTTTTTGCTATTTTTGCTACTCCATTATCACATGGCTGATTGTTCTGAAACTTGAGACATGAATACAAGACAGTGGCCCGCACAATCACTCAGACTTCAATTTTTCGATTCCAGATCATGTGGGATCCGGAGACATGTATTCTTTGCATTTGACACCCTGCACACTCAGGCCAACTGGCACGGTAACAAATTGTATTTGTTACACGTTACATTGTCTGTAACCCTACTCGAAGGAGTTACCCCCTGAAACTTCGGATCCCGACTCATCCCTTATTTACCAAACGATAGCTCTCAAACCTGATGCAATCTTTCTGCTCTGGTCTGCTGGATCGCTCTGTCTTGGATTTTTCGATTTTGGATCAGGGGAGCTCCCAGCAGGATTCCACCAAATCTCGCTCTGTAGCTTTCAACGTCAAGAGATGCCCATCAGCCCAGTCGGGGCTATTTATTATACATATATTGTTGCAGTGACCCTGGACTCAAACTCAAATCGAGGTTATCATCCTGTGCCGGTGGCTATCAAATCATTTTAGCTACTCTAGTCTTTCACCTTACCTCTACCTCCCAGATAACATGGGTGAAGTTGGCTCATCCAGGGACTGTCACAATTGTTGCCAAACAGTCAGACCAGGGGGCAAAGATTTACATGGCCCAGATAAGTTGTATTCTTTCATTTCTTTACTTTGCATAATGTGCAAAAACTCCTATTACTTTCTGTTATAACAGTGAAAAATCCAGCTTGGTGTTTTTGTATGGTAATGAATTGGAGCACAAAACCTGGAATAAGATACCCATGGCTTTACATTTACCGATGCTTGAGTTGTCCAATTTCTCAAGGGATTCAAAACGAGATAGCAAATGTGCAATGTACATGAAATGTATTTAATATACAACCCTAGCTGGCTCACTAATAACCTGGGTATAGAATCTGGCTGTTCTAGATGTGTTATTCATTGACATTTTGTAGCTGACTTTTATATCATTCCCCCCTCATTGAATTTGATGAATTTTATTACAATCTGATGTCATAGGTGTTCTCATCAAATATTCGTGCAGGTCGTTCAATATTGACATTACCTAATCACTTTGCAGGAGATATGTACAACCAGGATGAAAGTTCTGAGGAGCCAGACTGGGTGCAAGCCGAGCGTGAACAGTTTTTAGAGTTTCGGGACAAAAACAAGGATGGGAAGATGGACAAAGAAGAGACGACTGCATGGATTTTGCCATCTGACTATGATCATGCCGATGCTGAGGCCCAGCATCTTATTTTTGAGTCAGACAAGGATAAGGTTTGATCAAAATTTTTACCATTGTGAAATGCAGCCTGAGCAATGACTAGTAATTAACATACAAGTTCATTCATTAATTTGTGACTGGGTTTTTTGTTTCTTCTTCTTATTTTCTCTTGCATTAATTTTTGTTTTCTGGAACCCTGGGTTTGAAAAAATATGCATCACCACAACTTCATATAAAGTAGTGGTGTAAAAAGAATTGTTCATACATTTTGCCAATGCCATTTTATAGTAGATCCACAACATACAAGGATCAGCAAACAGTAGCAGGTTAAAATGCTAACTTTTCTGTTAATGCTGGGTATACTGGGTAGGTATGCTGGTAGTCAAGTTTAAGACACAAGTCTGGCTGAGAAAGACATATTATGGATTTGTTTGACACAAATAAGCTCAGGAAAATTACCATGTTATCAGATTTTTTAGGATAAACTTAGCCTTGCTCAAATTTAGCTAGGTTGTTTACATGCATATTGGACCAGAAGTCAATTGCATGTAAGCCCATATTTCCAAGTTGTGCACCATTTTATGAAGGCTGCATTTATGCTAATGATGCAATGCCTGTGGTATGTGAGGAACAGATTGGTCGTCACGTCACGATTGGTCGTCACGTCTCTTCAAAGCTGTCCCCGCGGGCACGCTTTCGAAGTCAAGTAATTTTTCACAATTGTGTTTTTGTCGAATCTGTATCTTTCTTTCGGTGTATGTACCTATTTGGGTGACTTTAATAGGTTTCTCGGTGTTGGTTTTTCATACATATGTGTACAGAATCGTCGGTTTTTTCGTATCGTGTATTCTGAGGCCTAGTGTAGTACTAGTAGGCTACCGTGTCAGCCCTTGGCTTGAGGCTTTTGTTTTTGTCTCAGCGGTTCTTCGATCGCGCTGCAATTACTTTCGGTCTCTGTTTTTCACGGTCTTTTCACCCCATACTTCCTTGTTTTAAAATCTCAAAAAAAAAACCCCAAAAAATATTTTCCTTCTCTGTTCTTATCCGTTTGTTCGTTCTTATTTGTTCGTTCGTTCTTCGACCACATTGTTCGTGATCACGTTGTTAAAAAATGTTTCATCTGTCCCCTGAAGAACTTTATTTTGTCATATTCTATAACACCTTTTTCTTATTTTTCTATAAAAGGATGCTTTCGACTTGCTCACCAAATCTATTCATTCCAAAAAAAAAATCCATCTCTTACAGTGCATCTTTCATTCATTCCCTAAACTCTCCAGAACTCCACCCATCCTTCAGCGTCCTCAAATGTATTTTTGACTCGAATGTCTCAAGAAACTCATTTTGCAATAAATGTTCGTTTCCCATTAATCGTACACTTTTCAAAATCCAATCTCACCCCTTCCCTCCAAATCTTCCCCATCACCCATCCCTTTCAAATCTCCCCCCCTGCCCCTTCCCTCCTAAACTCCCCCCACACCCCTCCCCTCTGAGACTCTCCCTCACTCCTCCCCTCCGAGACTCCCCTCTCACCCCTCCTCCTCAAAGCGTCCTCCCCGCTTCTTGCCCCTTCCAACTTTCACCTTCTTCTCCCTCAACCTTCTGCCTCACTCTTCCCCCTCCTCAAATAACACCTCATTGCACCTCACCCAATCACCATCAAACCTTTTGTCCGCCCCATTCTTCCCTTTCTCCAAGCTATTCTGTAATCTCTGACACACCTTCAACAGCTCTCCCTACCTCTTCCTCCTCTTCCACATCTTACCCTACAGCTCCCACCCCCCCCCCCCCTGTTCTGTATCCGATGCTCCCCCTTCCTCTTCCTTAACAGTATGGACCTCAAACATCCGGGGCCTTCGCTCAAACTTATCTGATCTCTCCATACAGGTTGCTTCTGACAAACCAGACGTGATCTGCTTAACAGAAACTTTCCTCCTTCATGATGTCTCTGATTCCTTGGTATCTTTCCCAGGTTACTCCCTCCTCCGGTATGATAGACCTGAGCCTCGTCCTGGAGGTGGGGTTGCTATCTTTATAAAAAAACTCTCTTCCTCACTCGCCCTGCACTGCCCTCTCTCCACCTCACCCCCAGGAATACCTTTGGCTACGGCTTCCCCTTCGCTCCCACCTTTTGTTCATATGTGTGTTGTACCGTCCACCAAACAGTGATGACTCCATCTACATCTCGATATCTGATAATATGGACCAACTTCTATCGACCCAACCCAACTCTCTCTTCCTCATATGTGGTGATTTCAACTGTCACCATGCCAGTTGGCTGGGGGTGGGTACCCCTCTCACCAACCGTGGCTCTTCAGCAAAGGACTTCTGTGACTCACTGGGACTGACACAATCTGTCAATTTCCCAACCCGGATCTCAGTCAACGGAGCATCTTCTCTTCTGGACTTGGTTATGACTAACTTCCCTGAAAATGTCTGCTGCTCTTCTTCTGCTCCAATCGGCTCTTCTGATCATGTGCTTGTTAAAGTGGACATCTCTCTGACCATTCTCAGAGAGCCTCCTCAGCGTCGACGAGTCTGGCATTTCACTCAGGCCAACTGGCACGGTCTTCAAGCAGCCATCAATCATCTGGACTGGTCTCCCATCTCTACTGCCTCTGACATCAACTCATCCTGGGAATTCTTCCAAAGTAAATTGCTCTCTCTCATGCACAGATTTATCCCATCTCGTCTTCAATTGTCATACCCTTCCTCCCATCCATGGTACACGGAATCTTGTGGTGAGGCTATTGCCCAGAAACAACTTGCTTTCGTCTCCTGGAAAGCAAATCCAACAGAAGGAAATCTCATTTCCTTTCACAAAGCCTGAAACAAGTGTGTGTCCACCATCAGGAGAGCCAGGAAACAATATCTCTCCGTTCTCAGGACCGAACTCTCTTATCTGTCTCCCTCTTCCAAATCCTGGTGGCGTCTGGTCAAATCTGTTTCTGGTGTTTGTTCCCCCTCCATCCCCTCCCTCACCTCAAATGGCCACACGGCTGACTCCGCACGTGAAAAGGCTGAATGCCTCAACTCTGTGTTTGCCTCTAAATCTTGTGTCCCAAACCCATCCCTCTCTGTACCCACCATACCCAGTCGTACCCAGCTGCTCCTGGACTCTGTGTCCTTTCCTCCTGACAAGGTGGAAAAGTTTCTGTCAACCCTCGACTCTGATTCTGCAACTGGACCTGACGGCATCAGCCCACGGGTCCTAAAATCATGTTCTTCCGCGCTTTCACTCCCTCTCTCTGTTCTCTTCACCCTCTCCTTTGCTCAAGGTCATCTTCCATCTGCTTGGAAATCTGCCAACATCACCGCTTTGCACAAAAAAGGTGCAAAAACAGATCCCAGCAACTACAGACCAATCAGCCTTCTCCCAATTATCAGCAAAGTCATGGAATCCATCATTGCTTCAGATATGAAATCTTTCCTCTTCTCCAATGGCTTGATCTCTGATCATCAATTTGGTTTCAGACATGGACACTCCACTCTGGACATGCTGCTTCTGCTTTCTCAACAATGGATGGAGGTCCTCAATGCCAAACAGGAAATTAGAGCAGTCTCCCTTGACATATCACGTGCCTTCGATACGGTCTGGCGCTCCGCTCTGCTCACCAAACTCTCCTCTTTTGGTATCCATGGAAATCTCCACGCATGGCTGGCGGACTTCCTCTCTAGTCATCGTCAACGTGTGGCCCTGAATGGGTTTCTCTCATCTCCTCTTCCTGTTCAGGCTGGAGTTCCCCAAGGCAGTGTTCTGGGCCCTGTGCTTTTTCTGGTCTTCATCAATGATCTCTCTGACTCTCTTGAAAATCCTCTCTATCTCTTTGCTGACGACTCTACTCTCTGTCGCTCCATTCTTCATCCTTCAGATCGGCAGTCTGCAGCCTCCTCACTCTCTGCAGACCTTGACAAAATCACAGACTGGGCAAACAAGTGGAACATGTCTTTCAATCCTGACAAATCTCACACTCTTACGATGTCTCTCCGAAAAGACTGACTGGACAACCCTCCCATCCACTTTCTGAATAATCCGCTCCAAGAAGTTCTGTCACTCAAGCTTTTGGGTCTCAATATCTGCCATGATCTTTCCTGGGAAAACCACATTTCAAATCTGGCCTCCAAAGCCAGTTGCCGACTGGGCATCCTCCGTCGTGCGAAGTCCTTCCTTGGCACACCTGAGCTCCTCACCACATACAAGGCTTTCATCTGCAGCTCAATGGAATACTGCTCTCCCCTCTGGGCTGGTGCTCCTGCCTCACACCTAGCTCGCCTTTACGCTGTTGAAACCAAAGCATTCAGAATCATTGGAATCTCCCGCGATGAAGCTAACTCCAAGGGCCTCTCACTCACTCACCGCAGGCAGGTTGGTGGTCATTCCGTCTTCTACCGACTCCTCTCTGGCCTTGCCCTCCCAGCTCTCTCTGGGCTCTGTCCCGCAAATATTCCTACAGGTCGCACAAGATCTGCCTGCAACCCTCTTATGGTTAAACTGCCAAAATCAAGACTCTCTGCTCACCTTCACTCCTTCATTCCTCTTTTCTCCCGCCTCTGGAACAAACTCCCTCACTCTCTTCAATCCCACTCCACCCTCCAAGTCTTTAAAACAGCTGTTCACCACCATCTCTTATCTTCCCCCATCCAAAACCTTGATCTTTTCTACCCCCGCTAATTTCACCCCAAATCCACTTTTTTGAAATACCAACTTCTGTCCAGGACGTCCTTGGTGTCCTTGTGTTTTATACTTCTCCCTCCCCCCCCCCCCCCCTTCCCATGCCTCCTCCCCCCGGGCCCTCTCCCTTCCACACATGTCCCTGCTCTCGGATGTTGTGTTTGTGCGCTTCCCCTTCTCTCCCCATCTTGTCTTCTGCTCCCTCTTTTTGGGTATTTTGTTTGTCTGGTTGATTTGTTTGTGAAGTAAATGTTAGCTTTCACGAGCCTCGATTCAGTATACAAAAAAAAACAAAAAAAAAAAAACAGACCTTGGGATTTAGCTTAAATATGCCACAGAATATGGAGAGCCTTCAAATTGATTGCCTCCAGAAGAGCACAGCTGCACCAGCACAGAGTGCCGACCCATACTACATGATACTTCTCATGAAGACCTTTTAAACTGTAAAAAGCACTGTACAACCTGGAATGGGCTTACCTCTGTGGACAATACCAAGGTGTTGACCTGCCGTGGAAGACAGTTTGGTCATTTGTTACACGTAAGACCACTTTTGATAGATTGAGGCCTACACTTCTTGCAGCAAATGGCCAGAAAGTAGGCTGGGGATGTTGAAAGCCATTCTTGTAGTGGGACACAGTGAAGTATGGGAATTGATATACCACTGCTTTTAGGTCATCTCCTCTCGATTCTCGAAGTGATGAACTTATAAAATGTGTCGTGATGTCCGTATGTCTGTCCATCCGTCCATTAACTTTTTGCTATTTTGCTACTCCTCCCTTATCACCTGACTGATTGTTTTGAAACTAGACACTTTGATACAAGAGCGTAACCTGCACAATCACTTGGGCTGCGATTTTTCGATTCTGGATCGTCTGGGCTCACTCCTAGGAGGGATTAACCCCTAAACTTTGGATCCCTACTCGTCCCTTATTTACCAACCGATTGCTCTGAAACCTGATACAGCCCTTCTCCTCTGGCCTGCACAATTGCTCAAGCTTCGATTTTTTTTGGGGAGGGGGGTTCATGGGGCTTAGCCCCTCCTCCCCCCTTAACTTTGGATCACAAATCCATTATTTCCCAACCAATTGGTCTGAAACCCGATGCATCCCTTCTACTCGATGGTCCGCAGGATTGCTCGGTCTTAGATTTTTCGATTTTGTATTTTTCGAATTCAAACACATCCCAGTGGGGATTACCGTACCCACTAAAACTTCGGATCCTTACCCGTCCCTTATTTACCAACCAATTGCTCTGAAAGCCAACTCAGGCCTTCTACTCGATGGTCCAAAGGATTGCTCGTTCTTAATTTTTTTGATTTTGGATCGAGGGGCTCCCGGGGGGGGGGGGGAGGGGAATGGGGGGGGGCGGAGATGGGGGGGGGAGGGGAATGGGGGGGGCGGAGATGGGGGCGGGGAATTCCCACACATCAACAGAAGTCTGAACTACAACCTCAACACATGACATTCAGCCCACTCGGGGCTATTTATTGGTAATGGAGGCATGGCTACCACTAATAAAAAATACATTTTGGGGAATAATTGCAGAATTAAAGTGTGCCAATAGATGAGCATATGTTACTTTCCTATCTGTTAACCTACATTATTATGAACTTTACATGAGTGTAATGCACAAATTTACAAAACGTAACGTGTCATTGATTATTTTGGCTGCAGGAAGTAACATAATTCCCCAACCAATGTTACGGCTTACTATTAGGTAATTTATTGCACGATCATTGAGCGTTCTCATCCACAAACATGAAGTTAGGGCCTTGTTATTTGGCTAAAGGGACAACTGCAAGTGTAATGATCTCATCACTGTATCTGACCCCATTTATATTTTATAGCATCATCATACTAAAATATGCAGTTTGGTGTCTGTCTGTCTGATGATTTTTTGACCACGATACATTCCGTCGTTACTTATCCAATCTCGACTAAACTTGACAGATTGACTATGGGTTACATAATGAAGGTTGTAGCGCATTCATTTTCTCCCCTCCCCAAGGGGCTTTCTCCCCCAAGCAGGTTATCCCCGCCATTGCCGTCAATGGTGTTGCATGTTGAGGTGTATATCAATGTTAAGTTATCTTTATCGTGGCGTTTTTCCAATGCCGCTTCAAATAACAAAACTAACGATAATAGCATAATATTAATGTTATTACAAAACAATATTAATACCATTAATATCCCACCTCCCCAAGGTGGTTTTCCTCTTTGGCCAAATGTTGTGTTAACATGTATAAAATACCTTATCGTGCCGTTTGTGTTGGAGCACCCCTACCAGAAGTAAAAATATTATAAATCACAAACACGTTTGATTGCCTTTTTAAACGGTCGCTAATGCTGTTTAACACGAAACTGAAATATATTTGGAGGAATCCGTACATCAGTCAATGCTTATCACGACGACGAACGCACCTGATCGAAGAGCTACAGAAGTCTGTATATCCCACAAGGGATAATAACACGACCCTTCCTGCCGCTAACGTGGAGTTCTTCCAAGGAGTTTTTCATGGCGTTTTTTCAAAGCCACTTCTCATTGCAAAAGTAATAACAACACCCATGATAATAGCGTGATATTAATGATGTTAAGAAGCAATATCCCCACTCCTCAAGGGGTTTTGTGACTTGCGATAATTTCCCCAAACCCCTGACACCCTCATGGAAGTAAATTTTATTATTGGGAATTAGAATGGTGAGGCACGGTCTGATCTTTTCAATGACTTGATCTAACATAAGTTATAGTAATAATAATTGACAATAATAACATGACACCCCCTGCCGCTCCCGTAGTGAGCGGGTGTACTAGTCCATTCAAATGATGATAAAATTACTTCAGTCAACTTGAATGCCACCTCGTACCATCAAGATGCCCTCACCAAACCATTCTATTGCACAAATGGTAAATCATACCACACTCTGGCAATCCATTGTTGAAGTCTAGGCAGGTTTTGGGGATGTCAGTGGCAATGTTCACCCACCGCTTGTGATGTCACTTATTGTATGTCGTTGTTGATCATAGTGCTATGTTAGAAGGATATTGAGCAATTGCCTACTGCAACTCATACCACTTTCGCATTAAACCTGTTCCACACTTTCTTTATTAAAAGCTTATAGTTTATTCCTCTTTGGAGGTCATTCGCAATTTTGCTGCTGTTGAATCGCAGATATTTCTGGCAAAAGTGACAAGATAATTATCCTCACAACAGGTTGTAACCATTGGGCGATTTTTATGAGGTCACAATGAACTGTCCGGTCTGATGTACTGTACTTTCAGTGTTCTGGAAATAACATTGCCATGTGAACATTGTACTGTGAAGCAGTTGGAGTTGGAGTCATCCCCCTTTGAACCATCTCATCGTTGATGTTGAATTAATTTGATGTTAAATTGTGTATAGTGTTACGGATTCGTCACTTCCGTTGTTGTGGTTCTCATCCACTGTAAACATTTTTGGTTCCATGTACTATTATTGTTATCGTTTAAGTGAAATAGAGATTACTGTTTTCAAAAGGTAAAAAAAGTTAATGTTTTAAAAAGAAACCGGAAACCGAATCGGGAACCGGACGAGGAAGAAGAGGAAGAAGGAGAGGAAGAAGAGGCGGAGCGAGTGAGGTGGACAAGGAGCCGAGCTGCTTGGAGGTCTGGAGCAAACGCTGGCGAACGGAGGTCACCAGCGAACTTTGGGGTTTCCTGGGAAAGGGATTCCTGCGACAGAGTTGTTATCGCTGTGACAGATAAACCTGCGTGACAGGTTTTGCGGTTGATTCCGTAGAGAATCATTGGAGTGTCGTTACGTCTCGAGAATGGACCGTTGGCCATTTTACCTCGCGCCTGATTTCGCATCGCTCCAGGTTTCTCCCCTCGCTTCAACCATTTAAACGCATCCAGACGTTAACCTGGTGTCTGTGTGTAACGTGGATTTTGAGTGTGAATTTGCGGTTCGCCGATTGGGAGCCGTTGAACGTCCATACCCGAAGGTGTGATTTCCCAGCCGCCTCTTGAGGACACTTTTGCCTATCGTTGGCAGTGTGACTGTCAACCGAGCGGGATTCTGATCTCGATACAACATCGTTCTGACGATCACTGGAGCGTGGATCGACTTTGATTTGAAGCTGGGACAGAGACATTGGGAATGTTATTTTCGCTCACTTGGAGCACAGTGAGTTATATTGTACGAAACTGATGGTACCATCATAGGAATGATATATTGGTTGTACAATTGATTAATATTGTTATTGTACTGTTATTCTTGTGTGACCTTAATACAATACTTGTTTGTTGGTAACAATTGGTGTGGTTTCACCATTGATCTGTGACATACAGAATAACACATCTTTCTGCCGTGACTCCTCTCGGGGCTCGGAGGTACACCGTGACCAGGGTTTGTGGAGGAGCACATAACAATAGTCATCCCTAGACTAACTTTAACCGCGTAGGTAACCATTTTACTTTTTTGGGGATTATTGAGATGCGTTGTGTGCTGACATTTATGCAGATTCTGTGGGAAATGTGATGTGTGCGATTTTTCCATGATCGAATGATTCAAGTGGCAATTAGGGCAACATTGCAGGTTGCAAAGCCAATTTTCTGATTTGCTTTCTTTCCTCAATAGCCATGGTTTTGCAAACATATGGCTAAAGATTTATGAACTTTGAATCCATAGTTTGTTTCAGTGTAATAGTTTAAATTATTATTTTTTGTGACAAGTGTGTCGTAGCTTGTTATCTCCTTTTGCGGGTTTCAGAAGGTGGAACAGAGCTCTCCTCGGTCTCTCAAAGTATCCGCCCCCGTTAATGTATTTTTCCCCATTAAAGAGTAATTATGTCTCTTCTATTGGAAGTGTTAGATGGTGGCTTGCAAACCAAGCCTCAATGGTGGTGTACAGAAGCGTAACAGACAGAGCAAAAGCAAACAAAGTTTACAAACTTTGTAAACAGAGCAAACTGAAGTTTGTTGTTGTCACCAAACTTATTTTTTATTTTTGGAGATGTTGTTTTTAACAAAAATTGCAGATGTTTTCTGAGAATAGCATTTCAACCCCATGTTCATCTTTTCATCTGTGTTGTGCTCATTTGCAGGATTCAAAACTGACAAAAGAGGAGATAGTGGACAGCTGGAAACTGTTTGTTGGGA
This sequence comes from Myxine glutinosa, assembly GCF_964187855.1. Lineage (NCBI taxonomy): Eukaryota > Metazoa > Chordata > Myxini > Myxiniformes > Myxinidae > Myxine > Myxine glutinosa. Next base: position 120,960,399 of record NC_136261.1, on the reverse strand, counting down.
GCCAAGCTACAAACTTTGGGGAGGACTTAAAGAAGTTTCATGCAGAGTTGTGACATCATGGAGCGTAATGTTGCATACACCATCTGTTCCAGTGTATATTCTTACTTTGTAAATTTTTCTTGCTTTTATGCAAGTCTTTGTGCAATTTTGCATTGCAGTAATTTGATGAGGTTGGCGCAAAGTTATTTTGAAAATGTATGTAAGTGAGGATGATAAGTTACTGACACACAAAGTATTGATACCATGATTTATTTTTGGGCTTTTGATACAATATTTGCCGGGTTTTTGATACAATTTGGTGGCTACAGCAGTAAATTGGTAAGTGATAAAAGATGGCGTACTTTCATGTGATGCTTGGCTGCACTCTACCAAGAGGAACAGATATTATGCTTTGTAAAGTTAAAAAAGACATCGTCTCTACCTAGTGAAGATATAAAGCAGGCTTAGGCTCCATGTAGCCAGACTTTGTATTATTAAGATTGTTATGATTTCCCTGCCGGCCACATACCGAGGGAATTTGTGTGACTCGCGGATTATTATTGGTGGGTGGATAACACATTTATGCGATGTTTGCTTGTACAATGAATGCGCACTTGCATGAATGCCAGTTTTTTTCCAGGTGAAATTTGAATGCATTGACATAATTTCCTGTGCTTAAAAACACAAGGCTTCAAAGCAAATTATTTAAATACATTGAATTCCCAACTTTGATTTTTTTTCCCCAACAACAACAACCTAACAACATTGAATTCCCAATTTTTCTTCATTTTTTAAAAAGATGGGTTGTTCATTATGAAAAAGTCAACTCTGCCAAACTGTCCAACATACCCCTACTTGATGGGGCACCTGCTGTACAGAAAGCTCCTATAGTTATGGTGGGCAAACATCGATGTGAAATTGACAGCTTCTGGTAAATCGCCAGCAATTCCACTTGATGAGGAGACCGTGTTCTCAGCGGCTATTTTTATATTTTCCTTTTTAAAAATCGTATGCAAGTTGTACACTCCGCCTGCAGCATGCTGTCCACTTGCAGACATGCTACCGGGTGAGTCTTGGTCAAAGCTCCAGTGACATTGCTGTCAATTGCCTCGACGTATGGCCTGCTCTCGGCCCATGCACTGTCTGAATTTTTTTTTTTAATGCTGTAATTCACTGGGAAACTAATCAAATACAATATGAAATGTAGTCGATACACACTGCCAACAATACCTGCAATTGTATACACTGTTGTAGTTGACACCTTGAGCAGATGTCGTGTGCAAGTTACACACCGACACACACACATTGGTTATTTGCACATCCATCAATAAAAGTACTAGTCTTGTACACGTGCACATTTTTTTAAAATCCTGCCAGTTATTTTGGGTTCAATCCAAATGAGAATCTTTCATTGTATTTAAATCTTTTATTCGTTTTAGCCAATCAGAAATTGGATGTTGACCTTGAAGCAGAAATGGATTTTAATAAATCAACATTACAAATGTTTTATTCCTTCTTATATGAGTTTGTATTAAGATAATTGTGATTTTATTATGCTGCTAGCAGAGCACCCATCCTCTGGGTGTGCAGAGTTTGCACATGACTTGCTGAAAAGAATTTAGTCTGTGTTTTGCGAGATGGATGTTCACGTGGTGTGCGCATAAGGCTTTGAGATGGTCTAAAGGGTACGTTCCATGATGATGATTTCGAGTCTCCTCGGGCAATGATGGCATTGCCTTTCTATGGCTGGTACACACGGGTAAGTGTGTGGTATAGACGGGGGGTCGCTACTCCTCTCCGTCACTCTGCTGGCTGTTGGGGAATTCACCCTCTTCCGCCCCGTGCTGTTGGAGTCGACTGGACTCTCATCCACCAGATGGGCAGAGCCATCTGCCGTTTAAACCGCATGGCTGCAGACCATTACCCTGGTAAGGGGGGTTGACAGGTACTACACCTTGCCCACAGGTGACCTGTGTTTATGCAACGCAGGGGCATCCATCTCCCTGAGGTATCAGCAGACACCTGCAAACCCACGTTCCAAATAGTAGTTGTCGTCTACGGGGTCAAAAGGGTCTAATCTCTCAAGCATGTAAAAGGGGTTTTAAAAGGTACAAGTGGTCTAAAGCTCTGAATGATCGAGGGTCCAAGTTGTCTAAAGGGTCTTAAAGGTAAGATGGGTCTTTAGGGTCTTGTGGTTTTTAGGATATTGATGGTCAAAGGGATCTTGGGGATCTTAAAGGGTCTTCAAAGCTCGAAGGGATCTTAGCAGTCTAAAAGGTTGAAAGGTACATTCCAATACTACGTAATTAATAGATGTACATGTAGTCAGAATGCAACTGATGTTCAAACAGTATGTAATTAATAGACATATAGTCACACGGACAGACCGTGTTTTTTGTTTTTAGGTTATTTTCCAAAATAACCTCGGAGTGGGTCCTGTTGTCCGTTTATCTGTCCGTACATAAGTCGGCTAACATTTGCCGAAAACATCTCACAAACTACCTGACCGATTTATGGACAAAATTTGGTACTATGCATCAGGACATCAAGGTCTCATGGGGTTGTGCTCCCCATCTGGATGTGCTCTCTATAAATGGGGGATTTGCCCCAAATATTGGTATTTCATTCAGAAAAAAAAAAAACAGCTCGGCCAATCCACCCAATTTTGTGAATGTGCTGGGTCAGGTCATGGACACACAAGAACAAAAGAACAAATCCAAACCCCCACTTTGACCCTTAAGAACAGGAAGGAGGTGGTGGAAGACAGAGAGACCACCGACCTGTCTACGATGGCGAAGTGATAGACCTATAGATTCAGCTTCATCGCGGGAGGATTGTCTCCAAATACCCTGATCGAGTAATTGGACCATTGTGCGGTTGAGCATTGCCAATGCTCTCTCCAGTCTGGCTCATTGGATGGTAAACTGATTGAGGAACTTCTGAACACAGACGTGTTTGTTTGAAGTCAAGTCATCAACTTTGAAGCATTTGTCGGGCATGATTAATTTTGAGGAAAGAAGCCTGTCTGGTGTCTGCTTTGCTTGGTCATTTACCTTCACTTCAGTTAATGCTCTTCTTTCCTGGCAACTAAAAATGCCTCTGAGACCCTCTGGAATCTGCATCTCAATATCTTGTACAACGGATTGACAGGTTAGTGAGTAATGACGAAATCTAACTTCAGTGCTGTCTGAATCTTTCTTTTTTCCTGATTGGATATTAGTCAATGATGTAATCTACTAGATAAGATAGATGTCTGTCTGTGTGTGTCTGTCTGTCTGTCTGTGTCGCCATTTTTCTCAGAGATGGCTGAACGGATCTTGATGAAGTATTCTTGAGAGTATATATACCAATCAGCACTACTGACAAATAATCACAGTTTGTTTTGTTTTTGAAATGGCAAAAGTTATCACAGTTTTATTTTGAAATACGAGTGTTTTGTGATTACCACTTGTAAACAATTGGCACACAAGGTATGGAAATCAATGTTCAATAAAAGTCATGGTGACAGCTTGAGAAGTTATCTAAATAAAGACCATAAGGTAACTATGGAACTGCCTTTCGAGGCCATTTTTCCCCGCGGAGCGGGGGTTGGCCCTTTTTGGGCACCATGGTCCCCTTTTTGAAGCAATGTTTTACAGCCGGATGCCCTTCCTGCTGCCAACCCTGTTAGTCGCCTCTTGCGACACACAGGGAATTACCTGTGAACTGGTACTCAATTTGCCGACCTCAGAAGGATAACAGGCTGAGTCAATTTTTTTGGCGTTAATTCAGCGATCGACCGGGATTCGAACCCAGGATCCTAGAATCCCAAGCCAGCACCCTAACCGCTAAGCCAACACCAGGCTATACCATAAGGTAACTATGATGCGAGGATAAAAGCTTCACTTCGTGCCTGCGTACACAGATTTAAAAATATCAGAGATTGTAATAAATGTACAAGTGTGTTATCTCCAGCAGCGGCGATTTCTTAGAGCCGATGGCATGAAAAGCAAGATTTCGGGTTCAGGGCGAGGGTGAAAAATTCCGTTATTTTTGCGCACATGATAGGTAGGACCTTCCTTGCAATAGAGCAGATGTCATTTAAAAATACCTTTCCACCTTCAAAAAAATACAAAAGTCAGTTGGTTGGACAAGATAACAAGCAGAAGGAGAGAACAAGGATTGATTTGATGATGGGCGTGGATAATACGACAAGCTGCTCAGTTTGTCTTTTTGAGTTGCTCATGCCAACTTTGTTCAAGGGGCAGTTGAGGGCACGCTTCTGCGATAGAAATGCAATTAAAGCGCATTAATTTGTCTGCTTTATTTTCAAACGCATAACATGGCTTCAATTAATCGGGTCATCGGTTTCCATTACTGCCATAATTACCTGCAAACATGCGAGGCCTCCAAATATGCAAAGACATTCTCATGAGACTTTTTGCACATTTTGCTAATCTCGCCATACAAGTTTTAATTGGGACGGTTTCATACGTTCCGCTATTTATGAAGTTCGCTTGTTCGCTCCTTGGGCCTTGGACCTCGAGGATGGAATCTCAAAATCTGAATCCAATTGGTATATTGAGTCATTTTCATTGAATACATTTGTACGAAAAATGTATTTTTTTGAAAAGTTATGCAATGTCGTCACTTTTGTATAAATCTGCCATATTGGAATGAAATAAAAGCCAGATATCAATTAGCCAGAAACCTGGCTGAGCTAAGCTATTTTGTTCCCCATGCAGAAAACTCATTAATAACCAGACATAATCCACCACTGAAAAAGATTCTTAAAAACATGCAATTGCAACACAGGTGCCCTCATTTTGGTGTATATATATATATATATATATATATATATATATATATATATATATTGTTGTGGATTTGAGAATGGTGTTGTAGTTTTTATTATCGTTGTAAGTGTAATGAAATTATTGTAAATATCACCCTCCTTCCTCCAGTTGTTGTGTATAAAGGGTCAAAAGGTCGTTCCCGTAGTTATTTCATATACCACACGTAGCCAATCATATATCCTTGTTCAGTAGTTATCTCCTTATTATGTGTATTAGATTAAGGCTGTGTCTTCCATTAATTAACACTCAATTGCACCAACGTGGAATAAGGTAGATTCCATGCACATCCCTTTCGTCAATTGCCAACTGCATTTGGTGGTTTGTCTGCAATTGCCGCCATTAAGCATGTGCTCTGTTAGGGGAAGAAAGGCGTGGCACCTCATCGTCATCAAAAGTTGGAGTCAGAGAGCCCTTAACCACCAATCAGCACCACAGTGAGCGAACCGGTAGGCGTGCCCTCGTAGCCCGCGGCTTGATTCCGGGGAGGGCAATAAAAGGAGGAGTGAGGGACTGCTTACGGAGATGAGTAAGGGATCCCCACGAGCAGATGCGTCAGGGAGAGAACCCGTCACGCAACGCCCCCACGAGATACGAGAGAGAAGGCAGATGAACTGGTGGAGAGCATGAGGCGGAGGAATCCCTGAAAGAGCAGCGGCACGCAGCAGCTTCAGCCACAGCACCTTCGGGTTTCACCGGCAGTATCGACCGTGGCCGCGAAGGAACGCGCTGTGCGAGACCGATCAAGAGGGCGGCGGCTGCCCCCTCCCGGCCCGACCGTGCTTCAGTCCGAGCTGAACCTTCCTCTCCCTCCAGCCATCCACCTCCTGCCATTCCTATCATCATCCCCCGTGTAAGTGTGCTCGTAGTTTGTCTTTGTGTGTCTTGTCCCTGGGTATAAGTAAGACTGCCATCGGTAAGCTAGCGTTGCACGGTGTCTCCTTGCTTCTGTCTGTCCTTTATTTTATTATCCTTCCTTCTTCCTTGGTTTCGTTAATTGTGTAAATAGTAGTAATAAATAGTATTCGTATTCCCAACCATTTGCCTTTGTCTTCTTCTTCTTCTTCTTCTCATCCGTCATCTTTGTCTTTTCCAAATTGAATACATGTGGCACGATTTGGCCAACGTTCAGGAATCGGGTCTAGTCATTGTTAATAGTTCGTGCCGCGGTTGCTTAAAACCGCTCGGCAATTAACATCTGTCCGCGGTACGAATGGGGCTGTGCCACCGGCCTTTCCGGAGGTCGCGGTACAGCGTCAGGGACCACGTCGGTCAGTCATATAAGCGAGGGGATTAATCCCCCCTTGGTAAGTGGGGAAGGCCGACGTTGGATTCCGTAACATTTGGTGTCGGGAGCGAGATTCGGACCTGAAGCGCGAAAAGCGCGCTCAAAATTACGAGTGGCCCAAAAATTGTGTTTTGTAAAATCCTAAATTTAAAAAATCGTGCCATGGATGGTCAAGGCGACAGGATGCCGGTGGGGGAAATAGAAGAGGGGTTAGAGTCGACCCAGGACCTCGGGGAAATGTATATGGGGGAAATGGAGGAGGAGAACAATGAGGAAGTGGTTGAGGAGGTATCAGGTGCACAAAATGGCGCTTCGCACGTGGTCGCGGTAGCCGAGCCCGAGATGCCGGAGTACATGAAAATAATTATGATACAAATAATGGCCAAGTTCGACACCCAAAAGGAAGAAACGAGGGCAATGAGGGACGAAGCGAGGTGTACCAGTGAGCAATTGAGAGACGGATTGGGTAGTCTAGAACAAAGGATGGGGGAGCGATTAGAAAATCAAATCGGGGGGCTAGAAGCTAAATTTGAGGGGTTAGACAACGGGATAAAAGAGGTAAAGAATGGGTTAACGGGGCTAGAAGATAAGATGGAAGGCAAATTGCGGGAAATAGGGGAGCAATCCGCCCGTGAAATCAAACAGATGGGGAACCAGATAGAGGAGGTGAAAATCGGGTTGGAAGGTAAATTGGATGCTGAGAGGAATGCATTGGGACAGATGAGGGCGGAATCTACTAAAGAGATGGAGTAGATGGGGGAGGAAATAAGACGAGGTGGAAGCGAGGAGGTCTCGGGGGTACGCGAGGAGGTAAGGAGCATATGGAGAAAGAGGTGAGGAATAATACGGCGAGGTTACAGGGGGGCATAGAGGACCTGACACGGGGAGTAGAGCAGCTGACGGTGGGACAAAAGGAACTAGTGGAGCAGGTAGAAAAGAACACTGCGGTACGAGGAGGGTTGAAGGCGACACAAAAAGAACTCAAAAATGAACTCATAGCGACAAAGAGGGAATGTCAGATGGTACGTTAGGGACTGACAACGAGGTTGGACGAGGTGACAGAGGTAATAGAGACGAAGGACCGGGAGGTAAGAACGCACATAGAAACGGTCAAGGTGGCCTTAGAGGACAAAATTGAGACGACGCACCGGGAAATAAAAGAGGTGAAGCAAAAGTTAGAGGACGTGGAAGGAGGGGGTGAGTGAAATTAAGAAGAGACGGAGGGAAACTAAGAGGGAGATAAAGGAGGAAGTGATGGAATATGTGCAAGGTCGGTGCTCAAATCGTGATGGTGTGCTTGCTAACCAAATAAAGAGTTTGCAGGTGGCGGAGGAGGTACGGAGACGAGGTGCCAAGGTGAGTGGCGGTATACTCGGAAATGTATATAGTGTGAGGGGAGATTCAGTCGGCTTGGGGGTTGGTTTGGACCCGGGTGTTCGTGAGAGGCTGCTGGTGAAGTGTGCGACAGGTACGGAGTGTATGGACAGAGGAGGTGTGCGAGAATGTCTGACTATGGGGGGTGTGAGGAAAAAGCGCGCGCCGAGGAGTGAGTGTGCTGTCGAGAGTGAGTTGGTCGTAACGCGTGTGCGGGGGGGCACATGGAAGCGTGTAGTGGGGAGTGTTACAGGGGATGTAACGGAAGCATGCACACCTGTGGTGAGTGTTACAGAGGGTGTAACGGGAGAGTGTGCGCAAGAAGATGCGCGAGAAAGGTGTGTAGCGGCGGAGTGCATGATAACAGAGTGCGCTGTCAAGAGTAAGGGTGAATGCGCGACCGAGTGTGGTGGTGAAAGTAGCGAGAGTGACACAGAGCATGAGTTGGTTGTGGCAGGTGAAAGAGGATGCACACCTGGGATGGAAGGAAGCACACCTGGAATGGTCGAGCGCGTATGGGAATGCACACTGGAGTTAGTAGTGAGGCACGTGATTGGGTGTGCAAGTGAGTGCACACCCGTGGTTGTCATAGAGGAGGTGACCGAGGAGGGGGCGCGAAGAGGTGTGTTGGTGAGGTGTACGAACGACGAGTGTGTGCCAAGGTGTGCGGTGGTCAGGTGTGTGACAAAGTCTGTGAGCGGAATGAGTGTACCTGGGGGGTGTGTCAGAAAAAGTGCAATGACGAAGAGCATGGAGACAGCTGGATGTGTGAGCAAGGAACGGGCTGCGGGGTGTAAGCATGCAAGTGGAGCATCGACGCTAACCGGGTTAGCGGTTAGATCGACTTATAGCCGAAGCGGGCCCTCGGTGCGTGCCGGGGTTTGCGTGCCGCGGGAACCAGCGGGGATCGTAACCACGGCGGTTTCGAAAGAACCGCCGTACGCGATCCACGCCGGGCCGCGTGCTGAACGGTTGCGTCCCTGCTCCGCTAGGCGGAGCGGGCGGCCCGGTTGGAAGGGTCATCACGGCAACCCCTTGTGGTTGAGACGTTCCGGCAGGGCGAGATCGGGCCATCGGACGGCCCCATGCCGAGATGGTGCGTGGAATCTCGGCCCGGCTAAGCCCCCTGCCCTGCACTGAATGCCGGACGAATCCAACCGCCGGCACCGAACAACCCGCATTCATTGCTCGGCTTTGCGAAGCCGAGCTTTGGAAATGAATTGGCGCACCGAGAGGCTCAAGTGAGTAGACGTGTGATGATGATCGTGTTTTGGACCCGAAATTGAAAAGCAAAATTTGATGATTGGCAGATTGATGATTGGTAGAATGATTGGCAGATGATCGGCAAATTTTTGATTGGCTGAAATTGGATGGGCCAAATTGGTAGTGGAAGATGCACGATGTGGTGGAATCGCAACTCTGCCATCTCTCACAGCGGGGGCAAAGGAGCACTAGTTATGGGGTTGGCAGTGAAAACTAGCCCGGGAGGGTTAGGATATCGTGTGTAGGGATCTAGAGAAGATGACCATAGGTAACGGTAAGGTTAGGTAGCGACTTTGGATAAGTAGTGGGGACTTAGAGAGGGTAGTTGGATTATAATGACGAGGGAGCGCAATAATATAAGGGGCGACGGGGAAGCGCGAGTTTTAGCCGGGCACCAGGTAGATTAGATGATGCCGTATGTATGAGTATTGATATCGAGCAAATGAGGAATTGCGGGGCAATGCTCGGGAGAGATGTGTGTGTGAGCGTGGGAAAATCTGGGTGCCTGAGGCAATGGTTTTGAGAATCGAAAGTGTATGGAGCAGTGCATGAGTGAGTAATTGGTGATTGAGTGTTGTGTTGACCAAATGGTCCAGGGAGGAAGGAGGGTGCAGGAAGCACCAGGAGTGATTGCACAGGTGTGCAACTGAACAGGTGTATGGAGTATGGAATATATGGAGTATGGAATGGATGGTATGGAGTGAGTATGGTGGAAACTGGAGTGGAGTGGATGGTGTGAAGGTGTGAATGGGGGAAGAGTGGACCCCTATCACGAATACCCGGGGAGGGTAGTTTAAGAGTTAGGTAGAGGGTACAGGTAAATTGTGGTTGGATATTGGCATCTGTGGTGCGTGGTGGAAGAATGATGGTTGGATGGGTGCATTAGTGTCGTGGAAATGGCTGGGCGTGTAGCCTGTTAGTGTGTGTAGTTGGTTGAGCACTCCGCCACTGTTAGGATGTCGGCCAGGTGAGTCCGCAGGTGGGCTCTGGGAGCCGGTGGAGTTGTTGTGGATGGGGCCCGAGGATCCGGAGGATGGACCCGGGTAGCCCAGTGCCAGAGAGGGCACCGAGTGGGGTAAGCGCCAAGGAGGGCCTTCCCCAGTTAGATAGGTTAGGTCAAGGAGCAGGTAAGCTCGGAGGCAACTGCAGTGGTGGAGGTGTGGAGGTGTGCAGGTGGGTAGACCTGCTGGGAGAGCTACACGACTCAGCCCGGAAATTGTGCAAGGGCACAGGGAGTTGAACCGGGGGAGTGAGACCCCAAATTGATGAAACACCACAGTTTGGTCAATGGGAATTTGGTTCTTAAAACCGCAAAGAGTAAGTTGGCCAATGGATTGGCAGGGAAAGACCCCGGGTAGTGTAAAGTGTATTAAAGTCATTTAGAAGGTAGTTCGGATTGAGATCTCCTCGCACCATCTACATCCACTCACCTGAGGTGGCAGAACTCCACACCATGCCATGGATGTTTTGATTATTTTTTAATGTGCAAATGTTTGGAATGTGAGACGCATCATGACGTGGGTGTGACATTGTGCTTTGTTGTTCCATCTCTCCCTCCTTATGAGGATTGATGATGAATTGGGTGATGGCAAATTTGGTTAGAGGGATTGTGGGGACGAATTTGGTACAGGGGAAATATGGGGAAGACGTGACGGTAGCGACGGATTTGTAATGTGAAAATTGTTGTACATATGGGGTAAGGGCAAGGGTAGAGTAGGTAACAGGGGGGGTGACATACGGTAGGGACGAGATTTCTCACTTCGCTCTCCGTACGCACCTCGTCTTGCATTGCCTTGTTGATGTGTACCCTTGTGACCTTACCCCTCGCTCACCTGTCTTCTTCCCTCCCCCCCCCCCCCCCCCCCTTGTCTCCCACCCGAGGACTGTGCGCCACTGGGCGCCGAGGGGAGTGTGCGGGAGTCCGCCATTGTGTGCCAGAACTCTCGCAACCACAGCTGTCTGCATCGATGCACCACTTATCTGTAGCTGAGCACCACTTATGGACCCCATGGGTTGGGGCATGGCCCCTCTGCTGCAACCGGCCATGAAGACCCAAGATCTTGCTGGCGGACCTTGGTCACAGGGCACCTATGCCACACAGGTGAACCACACATAGTCGGCCCTGTGGCCCATAAATAAAAATGGACACAGTTGTGCACTTTTATTATGTCCAAATTGGCCGCCAGCAAAGAAGTTGACAACATCTGGAAGAGCATTAGCCAGCAGAGGGAGCCGAAGAGCAAGACCGGCACCAGGGGTTTGTTGGTTTATTTTTATTATGAACTGTGGTGACTGTGCACCGATTGGTGCTTGATGGTGTTTTGGTGCGTTTTTGGTGCTTTCTGGTGCGTCGATGCAGCACAGGCTTTCTCCCCCCCCCCCCCAGCCCCCCCCAAAAGAACAATCGCAGGTCCTGGGTTGCGTTTTGTAAATACAAGTAGCGTCATTGTAAATAATGCGCCCCCACCGTAAGTGTTGTAGTTTGAAGACAATTCCGCAATTCGGTTAGCTGTGGGCGTGAGTCTGTTAGGCAGTTTGCAATGGAGCAGCGGGACATATTTATTTGTGTTTTAAAACTGTCACACTCAGGGTCAGGTTAAATGTAGAGGGAACTACACCTACGTGCCACACTAAAAGTAAAAGTAATAGGCCCGGGACATGCCTAAGAGGAGGAGGGTGCAGTGTTGTGGATTTGAGAATGGTGTTGTAGTTTTTATTATCGTTGTAAGTGTAATGAAATTGTTGTAAATATCACCCTCATTCCTCCAGTTGTTGTGTATAAAGGTCAAAAGGTCGTTCCCGTAGTTATTTCATATACCACACGTAGCCAATCATATCCTTGTTCAGTAGTTATCTCCTTATTATGTGTATTAGATTAAGGCTGTGTCTTCCATTAATTAACACTCCATTGCACCAAAGTGGAATAAGGTAGACTCCCTGTACATCCCCCCTTTCGTCAATTGCCAACTGCATTTGGCGGTTGTCTGCAATTGCCGCCATTAAGCATGTGCTCTGTTTGGGGAAGAAAGGCGTGGCACATCATCGTCATCAAAAGTTGGAGTCAGAGAGCCCTTAACCACCAATCGGCACCGCGGTGAGCGAACCGGTAGGCGTGCCCTCGTAGCCTGCCGCTTGATTCTGGGGAGGGCAATAAAAGGAGGAGTGAGGGACTGCTTACGGAGATGAGTAAGGGATCCCCACGAGCAGATGCGTCAAGGAGAGAACCCGTCACGCAACGCCCCCACGAGATACGAGAGAGAAGGCAGATGAACCGGTGGAGAGCACGTGGCGCATGAGGCGGAGGAATCCCTGAAAGAGCAGCGGCACGCAGCAGCTTCAGCCACAGCACCTTCGGGTTTCACCGGCAGTATCGACCGTGGCCGCGAAGGAACGCGCCGTGCGAGACCGATCAAGAGGGCGGCGGCTGCTCCCTCCCGGCCCGACCGTGCTTCAGTCCGAGCTGAACCTTCCTCTCCCTCCAGCCATCCACCTCCTGCCATTCCTATCATCATCCCCCGTGTAAGTGTGCTCGTAGTCTGTCTTTGTGTGTCTTGTCCCTGGGTATAAGTAAGACTGTCATAGGTAAGCTAGCGTTGCACTGTGTCTCCTTGCTTCTGTCTGTCTTTTATTTTATTATCCTTCCTTCTTCCTTGGTTTCTTTAATTGTGTAAATCGTAGAAATAAATAGTATTCGTATTCCCAACCTTTTGCCTTTGTCTTCTTCTTCTTCTTCTTCTTCTCATCCGTCATCTTTGTCTTTTCCAAATTGAATACGTGTGGCACGATTTGGCCAACGTTCAGGAATCAGGTCTAGTCATTGTTAATAGTTCGTGCCGCGGTTGCTTAAAACCGCTCGGCAATTAACATCTGTCCGCGGTACGAACGGGGATGTGCTACCGGCCTTTCTGGAGGTCGCGGTACAGCGTCAGGGACCACGTCGGTCAGTCATATAAGCGAGGGGATTAATCCCCCCTTGGTAAATGGGGAAGGCCGACGTTGGATGCCGTAACTATATATATATATATATATATATATATATATATATATATATATATATATATATATATATATATATATATATATATATATATATATATATATATTGTTACGTGCTCCTCCCCGACCCCCTGGTCACGGTGTACCTCCGAGCCCCGAGAGGAGTCACGGCAGAGAAGTGTGTTATCCTGTGTCAAAAATCAATGGTGAAACCAACCACACCAATGGTTACCAACAAACAAATATTGTATTAAAAATCACACAATAATAACAATACAACAATAATAGCAATTAAAAGTACAATCAATGTATATCTTATGATGGTACCATCAGCTAGTATAAGGTAACTCACTGTGCTCCAAGTGAGTGAAAAAAGAACATTCCCAAATCAACTCAAAGTTGATCCCCTCCAGCGATCCTCAGAAAGATGTCGAATCCAAACCCGAATCCCGTTCAGATGACAGGCCCAGTCACGCCACTAAAACTGCACAAACGCGTACGCGGCCAAAGCAGCGCAAAGAGTCACGCGGCCCAAAGCTGCGTAAAAGCGCACTCAAGGCGACTGGGAAATCACACCCTCTGGTATGGATGTTTTACAGCTCCAAATCGGCGAACCTCAGGTTTGCCTTCAAAATCCGCGTTGCACACACACATCCCAGATAGACGTCTGTTACGGATTTATGTGAATTTATGTGAATTACTATTCAGGTCATTGCTTATTAATGTGTAGTCGAGTAAAGGTTGTTGTGATTAAAGGGTCAGGAGCCCTTCTGGGGAAAAGGAGACCGGAAACGGAAGAAGATAAGACACGAGGTCCGGGAGAAGCGGCGATCTTCTTCCTCTTCCTCGCCGAGCTCCGACGCGAGCGGTATCGATATTGAGCAGCGTGGGGGATGCTGCGTTTGAAAGCCCATCTGGCGAAAGGAGTTACCTGCGCGGGGTAATTACCCCTTTACACGTCAAGTCGCCGTGGGTTCGTGCACGGAACCAAGCGTCCGGCACAGTTCGCCTCACCGTCTAAAAGGACGCGTACGGGTCGCACCTTGGGCCTCGCGCGCGTTGCAAGCCGCGCTTGGTTTTGCCCCGTTGCTTGGCAAGGAGGTGTGCGCTGCAGCAGCTGTCCCCGGTACGCGACGTGCACGTTTGGAGCACGTCCGCCCGGGGTTCGTTCAACCGCCCGTGTGCGGAGAAGCCGACCTTCACCTAGGTCTGGAGGGGCCCAGAGACATTGTGAGGGACAGTGACCCAAGGGGTCGTGAGTGGGGAACGGGGGGGACACATATATAAGATGGCCATCTTAGTAATATTGATTGTTGATTGTTGATGGTTGTTGATTGCTCGGGGAATATATTATTGATTAATTCCGGATCCTTGGTGTGGGGTTTCTTATTGACCGGAATTCATATTGATTGCGTTACGAAAGCGTATAAACCATATATCTTTCTGGCGGGGTCCTCCCACGGTCCGGGGGTCACCCAGACCAGGTAGTTACCGGGAGGACCACGTAACAGAATTGGGGGCTCGTCCAATTGAATTCCGGGATATAAAATTGTATAACATAATAAAATAATAATTTTTATTAATTAAAATTTATTAATTAATTATTAATTGGTAAATTTTTGTGAAATTGTGGTAAAGTCTTGGGTGAAGGTTAACAGGTGTTAACAAGAGTCACCATGGCGTTTGTTTGTACAGAACTTTGCGGTAACACCTAGTGAGGCACAGTTCCGAGCGTTACTAAAAGCGGACCTCTTGAAATTGGCCAAACATTTTAACTTGGAGGTCCGAACTAATTTGGGGAAGGCAGAGTTGCAGACCACGGTGATACAGTCTATGGTGGGATTAGGAACATGGGACGAGTTAGCCTGGCAGTGGCTACCCGAAGAACCAGAAGATGTTGAGCTCCGGAAACTGGAGTTGCAATTACGGAGCCAGGAACGGATCAAAGAAGAGGAAAGGAAAGCAGAAGAGAGGAGAGAAGAGAAACAAGCAGAGGAAAGGAGAGTGGAACGAGAACTCCAGGAAAGGTTAAAAGAAGAAGAAAGGAAAGCAGAACAGGAAAGAGCAGAAGAAGAAAGGAAAGCAGAAAAGGAAAGAACAGAAGAAGAAAGGAAAGCAGAAGAGAGGAGAGAAGAGAAACAAGCAGAGGAAAGGAGAGTGGAACGAGAACTCCAGCAAAGGTTAAAAGAAGAGGAAAGGAAAGCAGAAGAGAGGAGAGAAGAGAAACAAGCAGAGGAAAGGAGAGTGGAACGAGAACTCCAGGAAAGGTTAGCAGAAGAAGAAAGGAAAGCAGAAAAGGAAAGAGCAGAAGAAGAAAGGAAAGCAGAAGAGAGGAGAGAAGAGAAACAAGCAGAGGAAAGGATAGTGGAACGAGAACTCCAGGAAAGGTTAGAAGGGAGAAAAGCAGAGGAGAGGAGAGCTGACAGGGAACTCGAAGCAGAGGAGAGAAAAGCCGAAAGGGAGTTGAAGGAACGTGATCTGGCGCTTCAGCAAGCGATTAAATTCAAGGAGCTGGATTTAATGAGAGAACGGGGAGAGGTACCACCCTTGCTGACGGGGTCGACACCTAGCCAGAACACCTGGGATGTGGGCAGACATGTGAGGCTGGTTCCACCCTTCAGTGAAAAGGAAGTCGCTAAATTTTTTCCACACTTTGAGAAAGTGGCTCGACAGTTAAACTGGCCGGAGGAGGCCTGGACCATACTCGTGCAAAGTGTGCTGGTGGGTAAAGCTCAAGAGATTTATTCGGCGCTACCAATGGACCAATGTGCAGATTATGAGGTATTGAAGAAGCACATCCTCAAAGCCTATGAGTTGGTTCCGGAAGCTTACCGGCAAAAATTCAGGAATGCCAGGAAGAGGGAGAGTGAAACCCATGTGGAGTTTGCCAGAGTGAAAGAAAACATGTTTGATCGGTGGTGTGAGTCGAAAGGAGTCGGGAACGACTTTGAAGCATTGCGTGACCTGATGCTGGTGGAGGAATTTCAACAGTGTGTCCACGAGGACATCAAAGTGTACCTGCAGGAAAAGAAAGTACCGAAGTTGTGGGACGCAGCCACCATGGCCGATGATTATGCCTTAACACACCGGATAGGGGTCCACGAACCTAACTCCTCGCCTAGATCTCCGCAGGGGAGGTGTGGAACAGCAGGTGCGGAGAACGACAATACATGGCGGCGGCCTTGAGATGATTATGGGGACAACGCTGATACCCGAACTGTTCGAAATCAGGGGGCTACGGGCCCAAGACAAACTTATTTTTTGGGGGGCCCGAGGCAGACCACGAGTTTTTCCTCCGGGCCTACTTGCGCTTTTTGCAAGAAACCTGGACACGATGTCCAGTTGTTACCTCATGAAAAGGGAAAACCCAGAGTGGAGTCCGACTATTACCACTCCGAATGCGATGGCAAGCGTAAGAAATCGCCCACAGAAGAGTTACCAACCATTTATTTATGAGGGGTTGGTCTCACTCAAGGGAGACTTGACTAACCCAATGGTCCGAGAGCTGGGTGGATTTTATTTGACATGGAAACTACAAAAGCTTTGTCATGCTGTTGTGGTACAGGTAGCTTACCTGACCCCAGAAAGCCAATTCTTAAGTGCAGCTAGCGGTGGGTGGGGTAGGGGGCGCCACTCAAAGTACCCCCCAGATTGGTTTTATTTGACATAGAGACTACAAGACCAACTCATATGCCAAGTGGTAGGGTGATCTCCACCGACTACAAATCTGCAACTTAAGAAGAAAATTTCTGGTGGGGAGGTCACTTAAGAACAACATTAATTTATTGCTAATTAGGCCTTTATTTGACATATAAGCTACAAAACTGAAATCACATACAACATGTAGAGAATGGTCCCCTCATCAATAAACAACAACTTAAGAACAGAATATGTGGTGGTAAGGTCACTTAAGAAGGTCAAAGGTCACAGAATAGGGGTTTTCTGCACTTAATTACATGAGAAACTTGTAAACTGTGAAGACAATGTAAAAGCTGTAACATTTATTTTAACAATTTCTGCTAAATTAGTACAGGTAAAATTTCTTCTAAATTACTACAAGTAATTTCTTAGAATTGCCTGTACAAACTATACTTCAACAATTTCCGAGAAATTATATTTGAGGAATTCCCTGTCCAGCAATTTCCTGCAAATTATAAACTCCAAGGATTCCTCATCTAACATACTCGAAAATAATTCACCAAATTCCGAGAAATAATATTTGAAGGACCCCACCCACCGCTAGCTGCACTTAAGAATTGGCTTTCTGGGGTCAGGTAAGCTGCTGTACTACACCAGCATGACTAAGCTTTTGTAGTTTCCATGCCAAATAAAATCCACCCAGATCTTGGACTATTAGACCTGTCAGACATGTCAACGATTAACGACATACCTAATCTAATTTACATTACTAGGGCGTGCCCGTACTATATATATATCTAAAATTATATCCCCCCCCCTCTATTTACATGAAATGGTTTGGTCCATTCGCAAAGCCAAAGCGAACGGCTTGCGAGTACGGTGACTATCCCCCCCCTGTATTTACATGAAATGGTTTGGTTCATTCGCAAAGCCAAAGCGAACGGCTTGCGAGTACGGTGACCATACCTTGGGAACCACTTGTCCGATTAATTTCAAACCTTGAAAAGGCACATCCTCGGGTCCCCAGCAATATACCTGGCAAGTTTCAATTAGATCGGACCCGTGGTTGTCGAGAAACAGCGGTCACAGACAAACACACACACACACAGACACACAGAGATTACTGGAATTATAGATAGACTAGGGCATGCCCGTACTATATATAAGCTAGGACGTGCCCGTACGTGGGTGCCCGTTCCTTGCCAAAAAAAAAAAAAAAAAAAATTTGTGTAGGGGTGTGTGTGTGTAAACATCCTAGGGCGTGCCCGTACGTGGGTGCAAAAAAACATGCGTGCAAACAACAACAACAAAAAAAAACTTTGAAACCACGTGGCAGTAACGACCACAGAACCCCCCCCCCCCTCTATTTACATGAATGGTTTGGTCCATTCGCAACGACCACAGAACCCCCCCCCTCTATTTACATGAAATGGTTTGGTCCAAAGCGAACGGCTTGCGGTGTTTGGTAAAGAAATCGCCATAGCTCGGTAACTACTTGTCCGATTAATTTCAAACCTTGAAAAGGCACATCCTCGGGTCCCCAGCAATATACCTGGCAAGTTTCAAGTATATCGGACCGGTAGTTGTCGAGAAACAGCGGTCACAGACAAACATACACACATACAAACACACATACACACAGAGATTAATGGAATTATAGATAGATAATGCCCTTAAAGAGAGGTTTTGCGTTTCTGATTTCCACACAATCTGATAATAGGAGCATTATAATCGACACATGCAAAAACCTTCAGAGATCCATGTTTCATTTTCTCCATAAGAAATAACATGCCCCCAACTTTTGTTGATTTTCGAACCCACTAACATATGTCATTTTTTTATTTCAGGTGAGGCCTTTGCTTGATTATGGAGCATGCTAGCGGGGTAGCTCCTGACCCTGGCAGGAAGTGTATCCTCCATGTGGGAAAAGCAGATGAGACCACTGGCAACATCGCACCCATCACTGAAGACCATTGGTCATCCATCATCAATGTAGCAGCAAGGAAGAGACAAAAACGAAATTTTGTCACATCCAAGTACTACACGATAATTCAGTCGCTGCCAGATGAATCCGACAGTAGCCATGGCTATCACGTGAACTGTTACAAAAACTTTACTGCCGTGCCACGTGATGATACAACAGAAAAAACCCAGACACATGCATCAAGTGAGAAGACCCTGCGTTCATCATGTGATTTTGCCCCGTCAACGTCTACCTCGGGTATTTTCCCACGCATTTGCCTGTTTTGCAAGAAAGCTAGGAAGAAGAAGGGTGGTAGAGAAGAACATCTTGGTGAATGTGAAACTCTCGAAGCTGAGATAAAAATAAAAACTGCTGCAGCTGATAAAAAGGACAACAGCCTTCTTGGACTGATCTCTGGTGTAGACTTTCGATGTAAAGAGGTTCGGTACCATCACAGTTGCAGAAGTACTTACCTTTCCAATGCACAGTCTCTCCATAGGCCTACTGCTATTGCAGGTAGCATTTCTTTGTTAGGTTTATATGCTTACATCGAGAAATCAGTTATATTTGGCAAAAGGCCTGAACTTCTTACATCCATCTTCACTCGGTACCAAGAGCTTTGTGAAGACGCCGGTGAGACTCCAATTTCTACAGCCAGAAATTTGGCAACAAACTTACAGAATAAATTTGGTGACATAATTAGGGTAGAGTGTAAAGATAGGGCTAGAAAGGCAGGGGCCATTGTTTATCCCACAGGTTTAGGTGAGCACCTTATCCATACAGCCTATGATTATGCAGCATCGCCTGAAGCTGTCATTCATAAGGCTGCCTTACTCTTGCGTAAAGCAATCAAACATGCACAAATCACACCTCTACCTGAACCTCCCACTCTGCAAAACCTGTATGAGGGTGAAGTTACTGTCCCAGATATGTTGATAGATTTCTTTCAGGTCTTGTACGGGGGCCCCAATCAAAACTTGTACACTCCAAAACTCAAACGTCGTGCCTTGTCCTCAAGCCAGGATGCCTTATTCGTTACTCAAAGGGGGAAAGTAAAACCAGCCAAACAGATAATTCTCGGAATGGCAATCAAGTCTATGACTGGTAGCAGGAAGCTGATTGAAATGTTGAACAGATTTGGCCATGTTGTCAATTACCACACCATTGAGACACTGGAGACATCCTTAGGAGATGCCATTCAGAGTACGGAGCAGACCTGTCCGGAGGGAACCCTTCTTGATCAGGTGTTTGGTTTGGCGTTCGACAATTTTGATGAACTGTCTGAGACATTGTCAGGAGCCGACACTCTTCACGATACAATGGGTATCTTGTATCAAAATAAAGATGTGGTAGGGACAAGCAGACCCGTTAATCAAGTTGCGCCAACAACATCACAGCCAGAAAAAGTATCAAGAAAGAGAAAACTGCATGTTCGGGAACAGCCCCTTGAGCCATACCGTAAAAAACCCCGAATGGGCACATTTGATTATGAAACCACCGATGTTGACAACCGGCCTGCTAATCGGAAGCTAGCTCTAGACAAGGACCTTGCATGGATGATATGTCATGCCTTGCAGATGGCTAACATTCCCATGTGGGTAGGATTCAATGCTTTGATATGCCCAGACACAACTCCAGAACAAAATGTCTTGTATATGAAAAACTTGAACAAGCCGATAACGTCGCTTGATGTTATACAGGATACCCTAATCACCACACAGAATTGTGCGCAAGAGTGCGGTCAGCAGTATGGTGTTGTAACCTATGACCTCAATGCTGCCAAACCTGCCATGCAGATTCAGGTTACCGAGTCGCCCAGGTTCGACAAGGTCTTCATCATGCTTGGTCCATTCCACATAGAAACGGCTTTCTTTAAAGCCCTAGGGAAACTGATCGATGCATCTGGTGGCCCAGAAATGCTGCGAGACACAGATGTCCTAGCTGCTGGATCCCTGATTGGTTTTCTGAGTGGCAAGCACTTCAACAGATGCAAACGGTTGCACCCGATACTGGCCTTGGCATTTGAACTGATACACTTCCAAGCATTCCTTGAGACATTTGAAGGCAATGATGAAGTTGAAGATTTACTTTCAAGGTTACAAACAAAACAGGATGAAGAGACATGGACACAAATAGAATCATCTTCTGCGTTCACAAGATGTGTCACGTCATACAAGGAGTATGCTGTCCAAACCCGATCAGGGACACATGGACCAACTGCCCAATTCTGGATGATTTACATCGACTTTATCCACGACTTCCACCTTCTGGAGCGAGCAATTCGAACAAACGACGTGGACCTGTTCACTCATGCACTAACACCAATCATACACTTGTTCTTCGCCACAAACCATGTCAATTACTCACGGTGGCTCACGAAGTTTCAGTTGGACTTGGTAAACATGGACAGTACTCACCCAGGACTTCGTTCTATCTTGGAAAACGGTGTCTTTACGGTTAAAAGGACTGACAAGGCATTCAGTAGATGCCCAGTAGATCTTACACTGGAACAGACAGTAAATGCCGATTCTGCATCCAGACGGACTGGTATATCATCCATGACAAACAACTTCAGTGCACGTCTTCGCTGGATGTTAACCAAGTCCACCAGAGCAGCAATTATATCAAGGGCATTAGCAATGACCGGACTATCTCAAACGGAAGACATCACAGCTGAACTCCGCCCAGCCCGCATCAGAAGGGACACAAGCGATTTGCATAAGGTTGTAAACCAGATAAAAGACTCATGCAATCCATTTAAGTACACTGAAATATCGGATAGGCTGTACAACATCAGCACTGGTAAGGCAGCGACAGATTCCATCAAGACATGTTTGCTGGCCATCCGGGAGAAAGGACAAGCCAGATACAACGAATTTGTTGATGCCTGCATTGAAGATCCAAATCGGTTTGAATGGCCAATCAAAAGGGAGAAGCTCAGAACCTTCACGGAAAATGGCACAGTAAATAAGTGTAACAGAGACAAACGTGTTGCATCACTTGTGTGCACTCGTGACCTTATGGGACGCCTGGTTGTCATTGCTTGTCAGAGAAAACTTGATTTGAAACATATCTTTTCATATCCACTGACACCGGTTCCACTGTCCATGTGCAGCACAGACGGTTGTATGGTCAAGACGGAAAAGAGTGGCCTTCTGGAGCTGTTAGAGAGCAAAGTTCCCTCTGTCACACCAAGCTCAGTTGATGCCTATGTGGTTGATGGTATGTTCCTGCTACATGTTCTTCCACCCCACATTCCAGGAACGTATGGAGCCTTGGCAGCCGGCATTTTAAGACAAGTCACCGCTCTCTCCCGTGGAAGTGTGCATCTCATCTTTGACGCATATCCAGTCCTATCAATAAAAGACTGTGAAAGAGCAAGAAGAGGTCTGGATGACACAGACAAGAAAGTATACGCCATATCTGGACCTGAACAGCACCGCCCGAGAAATATCTTGGATTGTCTAAAGTCAAGATCATTCAAAGAGCAGCTACCAAAATTCCTGGCAATGGAATGGGAGGCCCAGCAATATGCAGACATAATTCAAGGACGACTTGTGTATCTCTCGTATCTTGGAGCATGCTACCTTTTCTACGTGAAAGATGGGAAAGTCATGAAGGAAGAAGTAGAGACCTTGAAAACCAATCATGAAGAAGCTGACACCTTGATCTGCACTCATGTTAGTCACATTGACAAGCAAAATGCGAAGAACATAGCAGTCAGGGCATCAGATACAGATGTCGCCGTCATTCTGCTGTATCACTGCAGGCAGTTCAAAGCACATATTTGGATGGATGTTGGGACATCGGGAAGGAATGACAGGCGATTCATAGACATCACTGCAATTAGCAAAGTCTTGGAAACCCCACTCTGTCAAGCACTAGCTGGCTTCCATGCATTTACGGGATCAGATTACACATCTGCCTTCTTCAAAAAAGGAAAGAAACGTCCCTTCAAAATTCTTGAGGGTTATAAGGATGCTCAAGACGCATTTGCAGAGATGGCAACGGACAACTTGGGATTGGATTCAGTGGAAGTAATCATGTCTTTCACTGCAAGAATGTATGGAGCCAAGCCAATTCAAGCACTTTCACTCAATGCACACCGCTATAAAGTGTTTCAGAAGACATATGCACCAAAGGCCACAGCGAAGAATCCTCTTGAGAACCTTCGGGGCATCGATGCAACCATGATACCACCGTGTGAAGCCGAGGTCTCCCAGCAAATCAAGCGTGCATCATTTGTTGCCAAAATGTGGGCGGATGCCAACAAAAAGATGATATGCCAACTGCAGAAAATGGCTGGGAGGTTCAAGGGCAAGCCTACGACGTCATATGGTTTGATGGACCACAGATACCTGGATCTCTTGTTCCTGATGAAGGAGAAACTGAAACTGATGCCAAGGATAATGACAACTTTGAACCCTGCTCTTCTGATGAGGACATTTTGCAATCCGATGAAGATGACGAACAGTAACTCTTAATTTCAAATCTCAGATACAATGTATGTTACACTTACAGGAGGACAAGGCATTGCAAACAGTTTCCAATACGTTTTCTAACATTCTAAACACTAGGAATTTGTCGAAGGATGCATTCAGTGTTTGGTTCTTGTGCAGGAGTGTTTTGTGCTCGAGTTTTAGGCCTACTTAATTATCCAGGTGTTATCGATGTACAGTGTACAGTAGTTGCCATTTAACTTTCCAATCAGATTGAGAGGGTTAAATGCCCTGTTCTTAAGTGACCTCCGCACCACAATTTTTTTTCTTAACTTGTTGTTTATTGATGAGGGGGCCATTCTCTATACATTTTGAATCTGGTTTCAGTTTTGTAGCTTACATGTCAAATAAAACTAGTTCAAAGGTCATTCAGTCAAAATTGGCATTTTTGACCTGTTCTTAAGTGACCTCCCAAGCACAAATTTTATTCTTAAGGTGGTGCTCGTTGATTAGGGGACCGTACTCTACATTTTCCATGTGGTTTCAGTTTTGTAGCTTACATGTCAAATAACAGTGTAAATAGCCATGGGGGCCAAATAGGTACATTTTTAAATGTTTTCGCTGATTGAAATCAAAGGAAGTGGTAAGATTGGAAAAATTTCTGCTTCTCATGTATCTCACTTCAGGCTCCACTGATATAGGTTTCATTGACAACGCCATGTGTGTATCATGGATTAATGTGGCATGTTGTAATCAAACAGTAATTAAGAGCTGGAAACCCCTATTCCATGACCTTTGACCTCTTCTTAAGTGACCTTACCACCACATATTCTGTTCTTAAGTTGTTGTTTATTGATGAGGGGACCATTCTCTACATGTTGTATGTGATTTCAGTTTTGTAGCTTATATGTCAAATAAAGGCCTAATTAGCACTAATTAATGTTGTTCTTAAGTGACCTCCCCACCAGAAATTTTCTTCTTAAGTTGCAGATTTGTAGTCAGTGGAGATCACCCTACCACTTGGCATATGAGTTGGTCTTGTAGTCTCGATGTCAAATAAAACCAATCTGGGGGGTACTTTGAGTGGCGCCCCCTACCCCACCCACCGCTAGCTGCACTTAAGAATTGGCTTTCTGGGGTCAGGTAAGCTACCTGTACCACACCAGCATGACAAAGCTTTTGTAGTTTCCATGTCAAATAAAATCCACCTAGCTCTCGGACAAGACCGGTTAGGGTTTTGAGGGACACAGGAGCCCATCAATCCTTAATGCTTGAAGGCATTTTGCCATTGTCAAAGAGTACCGCAACTGGTGATAGTGTTCGGTTACAAGGGATCGGTGGCTGTGTTAGTGCCCCACTTCATGTCATCCATTTGGAATCCGATTTGGTGTCAGGACCGGTCACCGTCGGTTTACAAGCCACGCTTCCTGTAGAGGGAGTATCTGTGATTATCGGGAATGATTTGGCTGGGGGGCAAATTTATGGTAACCCGAGGGTGGGTAAAGAGCCCCGCAGGGGAAATAACACCACCCCCGCTCGGGATGGCGACAAAAGTTCCAAGTTATTTGTAGGGGGACTGAACTTCAACACAGAGGAAGAAGTTCTGACCTCTGTCTTCAACAGATATGGGCCGCTGGTGGAAGTGCGGGTGGTAAAAGACAGAGAAACGCAACGGTCAAGAGGGTTCGGCTTTGTCACGTTTGCAAGCACAAGAGACGCCAGGGAGGCTGAGAAGAATTGGAATGGTAAGGCTTTGGAGGGTCGGACCATAACAGTAGGGAAGGCATTTCGTAGGCGTCGAGAGGTCTACAGAAGAGGACAACTTGGCGGTAGTTTTGGGGTTGGCAGCAGCCGATATTACGATCGAGGCTCCCAGAGTTACGGCACCTCCCGAAAGAATGAATGTCAGAGCACTGGTCGAGAAGGAGACCGCCAGTCAGGTAACGGCTGGGACAAGGGGTCCCACCGTAACTGTTAGGAGTCTGGAGAGGTTGAAGCACTATATACGGTGGAGCCGCCGAGCCGGGGCTCCTACACGGACTAACCGTGAACGCCACGTTCTTAAAGGCGTCCAGGTAGTGAACTTTCCTGCACGGACTAACCGTGAACTCCACGTTCTTAAAGGCGTCCATGTAATGAACTTTCCTCCCCGGACTAACCGTGAACTCCACATTCCTTAAGGCGTCCATGTCGGGAATACTCAGCTGGGCCTCCCGAAAAAGTGCTATCGAGAGGTGTAACTTTGGGGCTTTGGTCACCACCTCTTAACCGTCATTCAAGAGAAACTAGAAGTGGTTGACGCTTGGTCCAGAGTGAATTAATCTAGGGGTTTTGTGAAATTTTGTTGCTTTATTTTTAAGTGATAATTGTGACCGGGGGGAACTGATGATTTGGGGGGGGGTGAGTTATCTGGTTTGTTTACCCCAAGTTGGCCGGCAAAGAAAGTTTTCGCTGGGTTCAAATTTTCTTTCTTGAAGGGGGGGAGTGTTACGGATTTATGTGAATTTATGTGAATTACTATTCAGGTCATTGCTTATTAATGTGTAGTCGAGTAAAGGTTGTTGTGATTAAAGGGTCAGGAGCCCTTCTGGGGAAAAGGAGACCGGAAACGGAAGAAGATAAGACACGAGGTCCGGGAGAAGCGGCGATCTTCTTCCTCTTCCTCGCCGAGCTCCGACGCGAGCGGTATCGATATTGAGCAGCGTGGGGGACGCTGTGTTTGAAAGCCCGTCTGGCGAAAGGAGTTACCTGCGCGGGGTAATTACCCCTTTACACGTCAAGTCGCCGTGGGTTCGTGCACGGAACCAAGCGTCCGGCACAGTTAGCCTCACCGTCTACAAGGACGCGTACGGGTCGCACCTTGGGCCTCGCGCGCGTTGCAAGCCGCGCTTGGTTTTGCCCCGTTGCTTGGCAAGGAGGTGTGCGCTGCAGCAGCTGTCCCCGGTACGCGACGTGCACGTTTGGAGCACGTCCGCCCGGGGTTCGTTCAACCGCCCGTGTGCGGAGAAGCCGACCTTCACCTAGGTCTGGAGGGGCCCAGAGACATTGTGAGGGACAGTGAACCAAGGGGTCGTGAGTGGGGAACGGGGGGGACACATATATAAGATGGCCATCTTAGTAATATTGATTGTTGATTGTTGATGGTTGTTGATTGCTCGGGGAATATATTATTGATTAATTCCGGATCCTTGGTGTGGGGTTTCTTATTGACCGGAATTCATATTGATTGCGTTACGAAAGCGTATAAACCATATATCTTTCTGGCGGGGTCCTCCCACGGTCCGGGGGTCACCCAGACCAGGTAGTTACCGGGAGGACCACGTAACGTCTGAATGGTGAAAACGGCTGACGCGGAGCAAAGACCTTTCGTGATGAGCAAAGCACGCGAGTCAAAATGGCCGATGGCTCGTTCTCGAGACGCAACGACCCGACGATGATTCCTCGGAATCCAGCGCCAAACCTGACACACAGGTTGATCAGTCACAGCGATAACGACTCAATCGCAGGAATCCCTTTTCCCAGGAAACCCAAAGTTCACTCATGACTCTTGCTCGACAACGTTCGATCCAGACCACAAAGCAACCAGCTTCCTGTCCGACTTTACTTCGCTCCGCCCGCTTTTCTCTCCTCCTCTTCTTCGTCTTCCGGTTCCTGTTTCATTTAAAACCTTAACCTTTTATCTTTTGAAAACAGTTCATGGACATTATACCTTTTGAAAATAATAATAGTATATGGGATCAGAAATATTTACAGTGGATGCAAAACCATAACAACGGAAGTGACGAATCCGTAACAATATGTATATTCAGTCATGTGAAAAAGTAAGTACACCCCATGTAAAGGTTTGACTTTTTCAACATATTTCAACATACAGCTATTTGACCTTCATTTCAACAATATTGTTAGATAAAGGTGATATCATATAACAAATATCCTGAAACATTTACATTTTGTAGTCCATTGTATAATTTAAATAAACATAAATGCAAATTTCGCATGTGGAAAAAGTAAGTACACCCCTACATTTATCACTACTTCAAATACCTAAAATTAGAATCAGGTGCACCAGCTCAGGTGCAAATGATTCGAACATCGTTGGAGAGGATATTGGAGGAACATGTCTTATTTAAACCTCAGACATTTGGTTTGGTTTGCTCTTTGTTGTTGAAGTGTGCGGCGTCACCATGCCTAGATCAAAAGAGCTCTCTGAGGCCTTCAGAAAGAAGGTTATAGATGCCTACGAGACTGGGAAGGGATTTAAAAAGATCTCCAAACAATTTGAAATCGATCATTCAACTGTCCGGAAGATAATCTACAAGTGGAGAAGATTCCAAACAACTGTGAACTTGTTCAGGCCAGACCGCCCCAGCAAGTTCAGCCCGAGAACAGACCGCAGGATGCTGAAAGAAGTCTCTAAGAACCCCAGAATGTCATCACAGGACCTACAGGTAGCTCTTGCCACTGTTGATGTCAATGTGCACGAGTCTGCCATTAGAAAGAGGCTGCACAAATTTGATCTACATGGGAGGTGTGCCAGGAGGAAACCTTTGCTGTCCAGAAAGAACATCAGGGCAAGACGTAAGTTTGCCAATGAACACCCAGGCAAAGACCAGCACTTCTGGAACAATGTGCTCTGGGCAGATGAGTCAAAGGTAGAGCTATTTGGCCACAGTACCAGAAGACATGTTTGGCGAAAACCGAAGACAGCATTTGACCACAAGAACCTGATACCAACTGTAAAGCATGGTGGTGGAAATATTATGGTTTGGGGCAGCTTTGCTGAATCAGGGCCTGGGCAGCTCACCATCATAGAAATCCACTATGAATTCTTCATTGTACCAGAGGATGCTTGAGGATAATGTGAGGCCATCTGTCAGAATGTTGAAGCTCAACCGAAGGTGGACCTTGCACCATGACAATGACCCTAAACATACCAGTAAATCCACCAAAGAATGGGTGAAAAGAAAGAAATGGAGGGTTCTGGAATGGCCAAGTCAAAGCCCGGATCTAAATCCCATCGAGATGTTGTGGGGGGATTTGAAACGAGCTGTGCAACAATTTTTTTGTTGAATAAATTATTGCAAAGTCAATTCTTCATTGTTTGTTGTTCAATTAGATCACCTTTATCTATAGATACTGTTTAAATGAAGATCAAATATTGATATGTCCACATATGTTAAAAGATTTTAAAAAACATTTCATGGGTTGAACTTACTTTTTCCACATGTGAAATTTGCATTTATGTTTATTTAAATTATACAATGGACTACAAAATGTAAATGTTTCATGATATTTGTTATATTATATCACCTTTATCTATCAATATTGTTGAAATGAAGATCAAATAGCTGTATGTTGAATTATGTTACTTACTTTTTACTTACACTTACTTTTTCACTTGACTGTATATACAGACTTGGCATTTAATATGGAATATTTGTTTTGTTGGGGTGAACTTACTTTTCAAGATGACTTAGAACCAAAAGTTCATTGGAATTATGTTGAAATTATTCTAGATTTTGTTAATGTGACCTTTAAAAGAAACAAAAACCACATTTGACATTTCGAAGCAAATAAATTGATCCTTGAAAGTGATGCAAACTGTTATCGAACTCAATTCATGGACAGTACTGTGTTAAACCTCTATGTTTTCCAGAAGTATCTCTTTATTTTGCACATTAGGCAAAAAAAATTTCAACAAAAACAAAGCTAAATTATGACTGGGATTACGGACAGTACAATTACAGTTCAGTACTTCGTGGAACCCCCACGAGCATTCAGGAGAGCACGTACACGTCCAGGCATGCTGTTCACGAGATTTGCCAATGTTTGGACAGGAATCGCTTGCCATGCAGTGACAATAGCCTGCTGCAATTCACGCACAGAGGTCGGTTGCTGGTCCAAGTTGTCGATTTGACGCGTTAATTCTGCCCACAAGTTCTCTATCGGATTCATATCCGGGGACATGGCAGGCCACTCCATATGCTCTACACCACGGTCAGCAAGAAAGTGTTGGATAATGTGAGCATTATGAGGCTGTGCATTGTCATCTTGGAAGACAAAGTTTCCTCGAAAGGCTGCACGAGCAAATGGAAGCAATGTTTCTTCCAGAATGACCCTGTACTTGAACTGGTTCAGGTTTCCATTCAGAACAACCAGGTCAGTTTTGCCCCCTGCATGAAAAGCAGCCCAAACGGTCACCCCACCACCTCCAGCTTGGACTCTTGGCACTATACAATCTTCATTGTGGGCTTCATGCACTTGTCTGCGCACTCGGACGCGGCCATCTTGACGATAGACCAGAA
The DNA here is from genome assembly GCF_964187855.1 of Myxine glutinosa. Lineage (NCBI taxonomy): Eukaryota > Metazoa > Chordata > Myxini > Myxiniformes > Myxinidae > Myxine > Myxine glutinosa. Next base: position 120,931,321 of record NC_136261.1, on the reverse strand, counting down.
ATCTAGACTCGTCACTGAAGGTCAAGTGATTCCAGTGTCCTGGCTGCCATTGACGGTGCTCTCTGGCCCACTGCAATCGGCGCTGGCTGTGTTGTCTGGTCAGGCGTGGCTTTCTCAGGGGACGCCTGGCACGATAGCCTGCTTGAACCAGTCGTTGGTCGACTAGCCTTCTGGATACAGGCACATTTGTCAGTTGCTGCCACTCAGCCCTAAGCCGATTAGCTGACTTGGTACGGCCATTGCGGACTAACTGGTGCAGCTGGCGATCATCCCTCTTGTGGTTCTGCGGGGACGTCCTGGCCTCGGTATTGGAGTAGGGACACCCCTCTGAGCATTTCGTTTCAGGATCTTTGACACCTGACCTCGAGTGATGCCATACTGCCGAGCAATAGCACGCTGTTTCATGCCAGAATTTCGTAAAGCCACCACTCCATGACAAACAGCATTGTCAAGTTGACAGACCATCTCCAGAGGAAGCGGCAATAACTTTTGTAGACGTGCAGCAGTTGTTTTCCACTAATACAGAACGCAACAGCCCTTATATACCCGATTGTGAAGCCAATCGTCAAATGTACCTGTCCTTACATTTTGTCATGCCACCTGTGATATAATCCTGTTATTGACTTCTTGCTGCGAAAGACAATCAGTGACATGGTTCTTTCAACAAAGACATCACCGAAGGGTAAAATAAACTCACCAGATTGATATACTGAGTTCAGAAAGTAAAGCCAAGTCAAGAAAAAAAATAATTCCATATTAAATGCCAAGTCTGTATGTATATATATAATATATATATATATATATATATATACATACATACATATACATACACACACACACACACACACACACACACACACACGTTTATTTTATCACTTCCCTTCCCCTTCCTATGTCTCTTATCTTTTTTCCCCCCTTCCTGCCCCCTTCCCACTCGCTCCTATCATCATCCCATCTCCTCCGGGATCCCTAGCTTCATTGCTCATGAAAAAGGTGAGAGAGGCAGGTGCGTTTGGCTTGTAAACGCATCCCAGCTGACACTGTTTGACACCAGAGCTATTATCCATTCTGTGGCGAAAGTACACGTCGCCTATGGGTACCCACACTGCGCAGGTGCCGAGATGCTACATTCAGTGATGCGAAGGGAGAGATTATAGGTCTTGCTTTATATAAAAGATACGGTCTTCTTTGCAATAATATGCAATCGTTTGCCAAATTTTATAATGGCAAATTAATTCATCAACAAAGAAGCTATTATATGGGACATTCTTATGTGGGAAATTCCAGGATGATCAGGCTGCATGGGACATTAAGGTATTATATGGGACACCAGTCAGAACAATAGAAAGAACAGGCAAATTGTCTGTCAATGGTGTGGCTGTACTTGGTTAAAATCTATGATTGAGCCCCGATGAAGATAATTGAGCCAACTCTTTTGCATTTCCAATGATGTGCAGGTCCTCCTGAATTTGTATTTTGGTAAACTCAGCATGCAATGTACATCTAAATCGACTATTCACTTAAAAAAGCATTGTAATGGATTGCACAATTTCTCCAATATTTTTATTGTCAGTGGAAATGCTCATTCATTCATCCAACAATTGCATGGGTTGAAGGTGTGCGAAAGATAACAACAGCAAAGCATGGTGGTTCGACAATTAGGGTTGACATCGACAATTTGACAGTGTGAGAAGAATTTGAGGAATTTTTGATTTTGTGTAAATTTTAATGGAAGATGGTATAAGGAGCCTATTCCAGAATGAAGTGAGAAAAGTATGAAAAAAGATGCTTGCTGTCGCAAAAGAGAATACTTGCAGAATGAGTATTTTCTGGCTAACAAAGGAATTCCTACATTAAAGGAACATTTTCCTTTAAAGGAACATTAAAGGAACAACAATAAAGAAGAAAAAAAATTTTTTCAAAGTTTGGGCAGATAGTATAAAGAACCTGTGTGAGATAAACAGCAAGCCTTATACAGTGCATTCAGAAAGTATTCAGACCCCTTCACTTTTTTTCACTTTTTTTTATGCTGCAGCCTAATGCTGGAATCGTTTAAATTCATTTTTAACTCAACTGGACTACTGTCCAGTTGAGTTCATCACACACTGAACCCTCCGGCGTCCGTCGTCTGTCATCGTCGTCGTCGTCTGTCGTCTGTCGTCCGTTAACTTTTCGACGTTAACACTCCAGCGTCCACAAATATCAACCGATTCTGATCAAACTTGACATGCAGCATCCTTACCCCAAGGACCAGGTTGGTATTATATTTCAGCCCGATCCGTTGTAAAATGGCGGAATTAGGCGACCATTTTGTTTTTGGTCATGAAAACGATGTTAACACGAGCGTCCACAAATATTAACAGATTTTGATCAAACTTAGAATGTTTAACCCTCACTACACAAGGTAGGTTGCTATTGCATTCCAACCCGATCCGTCGCAAAATGGCCGCCATAGGCCGCCATATTGTTTTCAGCTCCGAAACGACGTTAAGATTTTAACGTCCACAAATATTTATGGATTTTGATCAAACTTGGTGTGTGAGACTCTTACCACACAAGGTAGGTAGCTATCGCACGTCAACCCGATCTGTCACAAAATGGCCGCCATAGGCCGGCATATTTTTTTCAGCTCTTAAGAAAAGCACAAGAATTTAGGACTTTAAAGTTGTCCAATCAGTTCAGTTGAGTTCTGCTTCCCTGGAAGCTCTAGTTTCCCTCATCAATCTACACTCAATACCCCATAATGACAAAGAGAAAACAGGATTTTAGAAAGTTTTGCCAATTTATTAAAAAGAAAAAACTGAAATATCACATTGACCTAAGTATTCAGACCCTTTGCTATGACACTTGAAATTTAGCTCAGGTGCCTCCCATTTCTCTTGATCATCTTTGAGATGTTTCTCCACCTTGATTGGAGTCCACCTGTGGTAAATTCAATTGATTGGACATTATTTGGAAAGGCACACACCTGTCCATATAAGGTCTCACAGTTGACAATGCATATCAGAGCAAAAACTCTCTTGATTAGATCTCGCGAGATCTTTGTCGGCGAGGGCACGGTTTTTCGAAGCTGCACACGCTCTCCACGCTCTCCATGCTTTCGAAGTTAAGTAATTGTTCACAATTTTATTTTTGTCGAAACTGTATTTTTCTTTCGGTGTGTGTACCTACAGTGTGTCCCTCGGAAGATTAATTGGTGTTAATCTTTCATACCTGTATAAAAAATCGTGGGTTATTTCGTGCCTCGTTTTTTGTGGCCTAGTACCTTGTTTCCTACCTTGAGGCTTTTTTTCTCTCAGCGGTCGATTGTGGTCCATTTACTTCTTTGTTCTTATTCGTTTATTCGTCGTTCTTATTCGTTCATTCATTCTTCGACCACATGTTTCATGCCCATTTCCCCAGATAGTTTTCACAGTTCAATTTAAAAATGCTTAAACTTTCCCCTGAAGAACTGCATTCTGTCGTATATTATAACTACCTTTTCTTCTTCTTCTTTAAAAGGGTGCTTTCGACTTGCTCACCAAATCTATTCATTCCAAATTTTTTTTCCATCTCTTGCAGTTCCTCTTTCATACATTCCCGAAACTCGCCAGCACTCCACTCCCCCCCTCCCCTCCCCCCTCCAGCGTCCTCAAACGTATCTTTGACTCGAAGGTCACAAGAAACTCATTTTGCAATAAATGTTCGTTTCCCATTAATCGTACACTTTCTAAAATCCAAACTCACCCCTCCCCTCCAAATCTTCCCTATCACCCATCCCTTTCAAATCTCCCTCCTTGCCCCTCCCCTCCAAATCTTCCCCATCACCCATTCCCTTTCAAATCTCCCCCCTTGCCCCTCCCCTCCAAATCTTCCCCATCACCCATCCCTTGCAAATCTCCCCCCTTGCCCCTTCCCTCATAAACTCCCCCCGCACCCCTCCCCTCCAAGACTCCCCCTCACCCCTCCCCTCCTAAACTCCCCCCTCACCCCTCCCCTCCAAATCTCCCCCATCTTCCATCCCTTTCAAATCCCCCCCTTGCCACTTCCCTCCTAAACTCCCCCCTAACCCCTACCCTCATAAACTCCCCCTCGCTCCTCCCTTTCAAATCTCCCCACCCTCATTTTTTTCTACATTTCCCCCCTCTCACCCCTCCTCCTCTAAGCGTCCTCTCTGCTTCTTCCCCCTTCCATCTCTGACCTCCATCTCCCCCAACCTTCTGCCTCGCTCGGCCCTCGCTTCAAATAACACCTCACTGTGCCTCACCCAATCACCATCAAACCTTTTGTCTGCCCCATCCTTCCTTTTCTCCTAGCTATTCTGAAATCTCTGACACACTTTCAACAGCTCTCCCTACCTCTTCCTCCTCTTCCACATTTACCCTACCCCCCCCCCCCTGTTCTGTATCCGATGCTCCCCCTTCCCTCTTCGTTAACGGTATGGACCTCAAACATCCGGGGCCTTCGCTCAAATTTGACTGATCTCTCCATACAGGTTGCTTCTGACAAACCAGACTTGATCTGCTTAACAGAAACTTTCCTCCTTCATGATGTCTCTGATTCCTCAATATCTCTCCCGGGTTACTCCCTCCTCTGGTATGATAGAACTGAGCCTCGTCCTGGAGGTGGGGTTGCTATCTTTATCAAAATCTCTCTTCCTCACTCACCCTGCACTGCCCTCTCTCCACCTGACCCTCAGGAGTACCTGTGGCGACGGCTTCCCCTTCGCTTCCACCTTTTGTTCATATGTGTGTTGTACCGTCCACCAAACAGTGATGACTCCATCTACATCTCGCTGTCTGATAATATGGACCAACTTCTATCCACTCATCCCAACTCTCTCTTCCTCATATGTGGTGCTTTCAATTGTCACCATGCCAGTTGGCTGGGTGTGGGTACCTCTCTCACCTGCCATAGCTCCTCAGCAAAGGACTTCTGCGACTCACTGGGTCTGACACAATCTGTCAATTTCCCGACCCGGATCTCAGACAATGGAGCATCTTCTCTTCGAGACTTGGTTATGACTAACTTCCCTGCAAATGTCTGCTGCTCTTCTTCTGCTCCATTCGGCTCATCTGATCATGTGCTTGTTAAAGTGGACATCTCTCTGACCATTCTCAGAGAGCCTCCTCAGCGTCGACGAGTCTGGCATTTCACTCATGCCAACTGGCACGGTCTTCAAGCAGCCATCAATCATCTGGACTGGTCTCCCATCTCTACCGCCTCTGACATCAACTCATCCTGGGAATTCTTCCAAAGTAAATTGCTCTCTCTCATGCACAGATTTATCCCATCTCGTCTTCAATTGTCATACCCTTCCTCCCATCCATGGTACACGGAATCTTGTGGTGAGGCTATTGCCCAGAAACAACTTGCCTTCGCCTCCTGGAAAGCAAATCCAATGGAAGGAAATCTCATTTCCTTTCACAAAGCCCGAAACAAGTGTGTGTCCACCCTCAGGAGAGCCAGGAAACAATATCTCTCCACTCTCAAGACCGAACCCTCAAACCTGTCTCCCTCTTCCAAATCCTGGTGGCGTCTGGTCAAATCCGTTTCTGGTGTTTGTTCCCCCTCCATCCCCACGATTACCTCAAATGGCTACACAGCTGACTCCACTCGTGAAAAAGCTGAATGCGTCAACTCTGTGTTTGCCTCTAATTCTTGTGTCCCAAACCCATCCCTCTCTGTACCCACCATACCCAGTCGTACCCAGCTGTTCCTGGACTCTGTGTCCTTTCCTCCTGACAAGGTGGAAAAGTTTCTGTCAACCCTCGACTCTGATTCTGAAGGTGAGCAGAGAAATCGAGACTCTCTGCTCACCTTCACTCCTTCATTCCTCTTTTCTCCTGCCTCTGGAACAAACTCCCTTACTCTCTTCAATCCCACTCCTCCCTCCAGGTCTTTAAAACAGCTGTTCACCACCATCTCTTATCTTCCCCCATCCAAAACGTTGATCTTTTCTAACCCCGCTAATTTCACCCCAGATTCACCTTTTTGAAATACCAACTTCCTTCCTGGAAGTCCTTGCAGTGACCTTGTGTTTTATACTTGTCCCATCCCTCCCCCCCCCCCCCCACCCCCTTCCCACGCCTCCTCCCCCCAAGCCCTCCCACAGATCTCCCGATGTCACTGCTCTCAAATGTTGTGTTTGTGTGCTTCCCCTTCTCTCCCCATCTTGTCTACCACTGCCCTTATTATATGTTTTGTGTGTCTTTGATTATTTTGTGTGATAAATGTTGGCTCTTTCTCGAGCCTCGATCCTGTATACAGAAAAAGAAAAAAAAACCATGCCATGAGGTCGAAGGTACTGCCTGCAGAGCTCAGAGACAGGATTGCGTCGAGGCACAGATCTGGGGAAACCTACAAAAATTTTCTGCTGCATTGAAGGTTCCCAAGAGCACAGCGGCCTCCATAATTCTTAAATGGAAGAAGTTTGGAACAACCAGGACTCTTCCTAGAGCTGGCCACCCATCAAAACTGAGCAATCAGGGGAGAAGGGCCTTGGTAAGAGAGGTGACCAAGAACTGGATGGTCACTCTGGCTGAGCTCCAGAGATCCTGTGTGGAGATGGGAGAAACTTCCAGAAGGACAACCATCACTGCGACACTCCACCGATCTGGGCTTTATGGCAGAGTGGCCAGACGGAAGCCAAACAGTTCAATCTTGGTTTCATCAGACCACAGAATCTTGTTTCTCACAGTCTGAGAGTCCTTTTGGTGCTTTTTTGCAAACCCCAACCAGGTTTCCATGTGTCTTTCACTGAGGAGAGGCTTCCCTCTCCAAAAACAAAGACATATAAACAAACAAGAAACTATACTTGCAAAGATTTAAATTGAAAATCTTAATCAAAGCACAGGTCATTCAGATGAAAATTGATTATTCAGATGAAAATGTATGATTTTAGAAGTTTGACCTTGAATTGACCTTTTGACCTAAAATAATTGCTTTCCCAATTCAGTGATGCATTATGCAATTGATGCTTCATTTTCAAGTAATAGGATGAAAATTGATGATTTTAGAAGTTTGACCAGAGGTTGACCTTTTACCATTTGTCTTCAACCATAGTTGGTTTCCCAATTCAGTGACCCAATATGCAAATCCTGGTCAACTTTCAAGTCAATCAGATGAAAAAATGCCGATTTTAAAATTTGACCTCAAGATGATCTTTGAAGTCAAATCAATAAGCTTTTTAGTTGTGACTACCTCTGCACCTTGGTAACGTTTCAGGACGTTCGGTTTAGAATTGTGACCTGTAGGCAATTGACAAACAGACAATAACAAAGTCGACCGACCAATATACTTGAAGAATTTTCGATTTTGCAAGTAACAAACAAACAAACAAACAAGAAGGCGTCAGGTGGAAGCCTGACGAGTATGATGAAAATCGTCACTGTTACCTTGACCGTTGACCTATATAGTCAAAAACATTGACAGGCTCACTTTTTTCCTTCAGAATCCTCTGGTAAAGTTTGACAAAGATGGCTGAAAGCGTTAGTGATTTATCGCACTCACAGACAAACATACAAACAAACGGACCCAAATGCAATAGCCTTTCCTGAGGGGACCAACCTTTCCTGAGGAACCTTGTGGATCCCCACAAACCACTGATCGCATGTTGGACGCCAAATTGATCAATGTGTTTGCAAACACTGTGTGCAAACACATTGATCAATCGCTTGCGCCACTTTCTCTATGGATATTAATATGGCATGTGTGGTACCTACGATGTTTTCCTTGAAAACCGAATTGCGCATTACCAAAAAAATTAGATTGCTTCAGAAATGTTATAGTTTGGATATAAATATTCTTTTTTAATATTTGATGTTAACTCAAGAAAAAAATTATTATGGTAGTCTTAACTGCATCTTGGAAAATATGTAATTGCTGTAGCCCACAGCAAAAGTTAATGCAGTACGAACATCTGAGTGTTATGTCATTATCTTACTATAATTCACCAAATGTCCGTCTGTCCATTCGAAGGTACCGCAAAAACGGCTCAACCGATCGCAACGATATTTTGGGTGGGTTTTCCTGGGACCCCCTTTTATTGAAATTCTACAAATACTGTTTTGATTTTGATGACAATTATAAACCTGCAGCGAATCCGGAAGTGGACAGATGCTGGCAATGCACGGGTTTGATAATATCCAAATACAACCGTCATTCAATCGTAATGTTTAATCATTAAACGTTAATTATGTTAATCGTTTTGTTAAAGTATCAATTGATGATTGGAATTGGGTGAATACAATTACGAGTTTGAATTCGTAATTGTGTTCACCCAACCGTACGGAACTTCACATAAGGTTTTAAATATTTGTTTATGTCACGAATGTTGTTTAAAGTTTATTTTTTATATTAATGTTTATCCTCAGCGTCGGCGAGTCTGGCATTTCACTCAGGCTGACTGGGACGGTCTTCAAGCAGCCATCAATCGTCTGGATTGGTCTCCCATCTCCACTGCCTCTGACATCAATTCTTCCTAGGAATTCTTCCAAAGCAAACTGATCTCTCTCATGCACAGATTTATCCCATCTCGCCTTCAGTTGTCTTACCCTTCCTCCCGTCCATGGTACACTGAATCTTGTGGTGAGGCAGTTGCCCTGAAACAACTTGCCTTTGCCTCTTGGAAGGCTAATCCAACTGAAGGCAATCTCAGTTCCTTCCACCAAGCTCGGAACAAGTGTGTGTCTACCCTCAGGAGTGCCAGGAAGCACTATCTCTCCTCACTCAAGAATGAACTCTCAAACCTGTCTCCTTCATCCAAATCCTGGTGGCGTCTGGTCAAATCCGTTTCTGGTGTTTGTTCCCCCTCCATCCCCTCCCTGACCTCAAATGGCCACACAGTTGACATCGCACGTGACAAAGCCGAATGCCTCAACTCTGTGTTTGCCTCAAAATCCTTAGTCCCAAACCCATCTCTCTCTGTTCCCACCTTTCCCAGTCGAACCCAACTGCTCCTGGACTCTGTGTCCTTCTCTCCTGACAAGGTGGAGAAGTTTTTGTCAAACCTCGACTCTGATTCTGCAACTGGACCAGACGGCATCAGCCCACGGGTCCTAAAATCCTGCTCTGCCGCTCTATCTCACCCTCTCTCTGTTCTTTTCACCCTATCTTTTGCTCAAGGTCATCTGCCAGCATCCTGGAAATCAGCAAACATTACCGCTTTACACAAAAAAGGTGCAAAAACAGATCCTTGCAACTACAGACCAATCAGCCTGCTCCCAATTATCAGCAAAGTCATGGAATCCATCATTGCTTCGGATATGAAATCTTTCCTCTTCTCCAATGGCTTGATCTCTGATCATCAATTTGGTTTCAGACCAGGTCACTCTACTCTGGACATGCTGCTTCTGCTGTCTCAACAATGGATGGAAGTCCTCAATGCCAAACAGGAAATCAGAGCTGTCTCCCTTGACATATCACATGCCTTCGATACGGTCTGGCACCCAGCTCTGCTCACCAAACTCTCCTCCTATGGTATCCATGGAAATCTCCATGCATGGCTTGCGGACTTCCTCTCTGGTCGTAGTCAACGTGTGGCCCTGAATGGATTTCTCTCATCTCCCCTGCCTTTTCAGGCTGGAGTTCCCCAAGGCAGTGTGCTGGGCCCTGTGCTTTTTCTGGTCTTTATCAATGATCTCTCCGACTCTCTGGAAAATCCTCTCTATCTCTTTGCTGATGACTCCACTCTCTGCCGCTCCATTCCTCTTCCCTCAGATCGGCAGTCTGCAGCCTCCTCACTCTCTGAAGACCTGGACAAAATCACAGACTGGTCAAACAAGTGGAACATGTCTTTCAATCCTGACAAATCTCACACTCTTACTATGTCTCTCCGAAAAGATCGACTGGACAACCCTCCCATCTACTTTCTCAACAATCCTCTCCAAGAAGTTCTGTCGCTCAAGCTTTTGGGTCTCACTATCTGCCATGATCTTTCTTGGGAAAACCACATTTCCAAGCTGGCCTCCAAAGCCAGTCGCCGACTGGGTATCCTCCGTCGTGCGAAGTCCTTTCTAGGCACACCTGAGCTCCTCACCACATACAAGGCTTTCATCCGCAGCTCAATGGAATACTGTTCTCCCCTTTGGGCTGGTGCTCCTGCCTCACACCTGCCTCGGCTTCACGCTGTTGAATCCAAAGCTTTCAGAATCATTGGAATCTCCCGCGATGAAGCTATCTCTGAGGGCCTTTCACGCACTCACCGCAGGCAGGTAGGTGGTCTTTCTGTCTTCTGCCGACTCCTCTCCGGCCTTGCTCCCCCAGCTCTCTCTGTGCTCTGTCCACCAAATATTCCTACAGGTCGCACAAGATCTGCCAGCCACCCTCTGATGGTTAAACTGCCGAAATCTCGGCTCTCTGCTCACCTTCACTCTTTCATTCCTCTTTTCTCCCGCCTCTGGAACAAACTCCCACACTCACTTCAATCACACTCCTCCCTCCAGGTCTTTAAAACAGCTGTTCACCACCATCTCTTATCTTCCCCCATCCAAAACCTTGATCTTTTCTACCCCCACTAATTCACCCCAGATCCACCTTGTTTGAAATTCCAACTTCTTTCCTGGAAGTCCTGGCAGTGTCCATATGTTTTATACCTCTCCCACCCATCCTCCCGTTCCCATGCCTCCCCCCCCAAAGCCCTCTCCCTCCCACAGTTCTCTCGATGTCTCCATGTCTCTCGGTCCCTGCGATGGTTTGTTGTGTTTATGTTGTGTTTGTGTCCTTCCCCCTTTCTCCCCATCTTGTCTACCGCTCCCGATGTTATTTGTTTTATGTGTCTGTTTGTCTTTCTGTGTGATTAATGTTCGCTCTTTCACGAGCCTCGATCTTGTATACAAAAAAAAAAAAAAAAAAAAATTTTTTATTTAATTTGTAATTGGAGTTATGCTGTTTGGAATGAAAAAAGAGATATCGAGTTCAAGTGAATGATGAAATGCCGTGATGGTTTCTACTTTCTAAACGTGAATTCGCGGATCGCCATATAGTGGGGGGGGCAATGTTTTCCCGTTGAATTCAAATGTTAATTTGTGGACACTGGTTGGGTTGTCTTTAGGGATGATAGAAGTTGTAGAAAAAATATGTCTCCATTTTTTTCAAGTTCTTTATAGCGGCCATTTTGGATTATCAAAATGGCGTTTGTTGAAAACCGAAATTTTCATTATCTTGGCTTCTAAATGACCTAGAGTGTTAATTTTGGTGTCCAAATGTACATATTTGCGGATACTTAATCCAATAAACACACATTTATACACCTACATATGATCAAAAGGGTTCTTATGGCAGCCATCTTGGATTTTCACGCACTTATGCCAACACATATATATATTTTTTTCCATCATTTTCACTTCTAAATCACATAAAGGCTGGACTTTAGTGTTCGAATGTACACTTATAATGTCTTTGTGCAATATTTTTAGTTGGCAGTGTTCATTGTTACATTGAAGGATCTCCATCCTCCTCATCATCAGTGTTATCGATTCCCATGGGGCGCTCCTGACCCGTGTTACCACACACCTCTTCATCTGCCCCACACATACACATCTCAGAACAGTTGAGATGCTGAGACCTGCATGAGCAGTGAGACATGCATTGGGTCTTCTTGCAGTTACATTTGATTAGATGTGTGATGGCAGCTGGGGCTGGAGAGTCCTTGGTTGTGATGGGCACCAGCTGATCTCCTTCTGCTCTCCATCCATGTTCTGTTGGTTGTGGAAGCTGGGGGTCCGGTACATCAGCCTGATGCCACACCATGGCCTGGAAATGTGCACGAGCAATGGCTTCATGTAAAGCTCCCCGTGTTGGTGGCAGCTTCTGTGCCTCTAGCTGTTTCTTGGTAAACAGTCTCCACCTCAGCTTGCCCACATCCACAACTGTAGTACGAGGCTCATACAGCTGGCATACAAATGCCTCAATGTCACTTTCTGTGTCAGCTCTCAGCTCCTCAGAGGCCCCAAGGTCATGAAACGCAGATACCACCTCAACAGAGCACCTATTGAGGGCTTGCCAACATGTGAGCTTTCCCTTGCCGGCAAACCGACCAGTCTGGTCTGCTCCCGTGAATGCATGGAATCCTGGTAGGGCTGCAGCCTTCCTGACACCAAGTTCATGTACTATTGGTTCCAGTGAGATTTGCCTCTTCTTGTTCCCCACACCCGTGATGAAGTATGTGTCTTTGCATAGTTCATGGTACCGGTGGAGTGCTAGGATGAATACATCAGTATCAGGTGACTGAATGTACAGCTGTGTTGCACCTCTTCGGACGGCATCTAGACTGTGAAGAAAGATCCTCGTATCAGCCTCCTCCTGGGAGCTACGGAGATGCTGTACATCCATGCAGTTGGAGAAGACATCCTGCCTTGAAGTGACGATGAAGACCTTGGTAGTCCCCTCAAAGTGACACAGAGCTTTCTTTGCCAGATAGACAGTTAGCTCATCTTTGGTGTTGGTGTGCGACAGGAACTGTTTTGCTGTCAGTTTCCCAATCGGGGTGCTGTCTTGAACGTGGTAAGCAGTGGGCGGCTTGCCACCTTGGCGCCTCTCCCGTGTGGCCTCTTTCAGTGAATTTGGCAGATCATATCGGTCAAACACGAGGTGGACTTCATCATACCCGTTGGTCTTGCAGTCCAGTGTTGCATTGAAATGGCCAGCCCACTGGGCACATGTTTTGACCCATTGTGGCTTACCCATTGCTTGCACTAATGCCATGCCGTCTATGACAGTCACCTTCTTGGGAGGGGGTGGAGTATGTTCAGGATTGTCGTCGTCTGGCTGCTGACCAGTGCCAGTTGACTTCTTAGGTAGATCTTCTAGGATGCCCATGAGCTTGCTTTTGTCTGTGCATGGTAGTAGTGTCCCAGCCATTGCAAAGAGGGTTCGTGGAAGCGCGGTGAATTCATATTGACCTATGGCATCCTTCAAGTTGATCTCTGGTCGTGAGCGGGCCACGATCAGCATGCGCGCAAACAGTGACCTGTCGTCTTTCAGCTCTACAACCTTGTCTGCCAGTTTGTGCTTCACAGCTTTCCTGGCACTCTTCCACATCTTCAGTTTGACCTTTCCCATTCTGGCCCAAAGGTTGATTTCATTTGTGTTGATGCGCTCTGCAACAAACGTGTTATACGCTTTCTGACCAATCTCATCTTGGTTGCAGACATCCTTCTGTACTTCAGCTGGCATCACCACCTTGGTGATGATAGTCGTCAGGTCTTCACCCTCATGCGTCATGGGATTCATGGACTCTCTGATCACATTCTTCAGTCGACGAATGTTGTCTTCCTGCCGAGCCCAGACTGTGGTTGATAGGTCGTGGTGCTCCTTGCGTGTAGCTGATTGTGAGCCAGCCATCTGACGGGCTTCTTCAGCAAGCCTACTCAGCTCTGGTGCTGTCAGAAAGAACCTTTCGCGGGCACTGGCATTCTGGGTAATGCCCACAATACCCCCTGTCACCTTCATGATCCTGTTGATGTGCTCCAGTGCATGGTCCACACCTACAGCACAGAAGGGGATTTCATTCTTATGGACACTGAAGTTCCCATCCATGAACTCTTGGTAGATCCCTGGATCTGTCATCTTCAGGGCCTTCATCTCTGCAAGGTACCGGGGAGTCAGCCTGGCATATTTCTGTTTGTCATGTGCAAAGAAGTATATGCACATCTCATCCAGTGAAGACAGGTGAAGCTCAAATTGTCCATCACGGGTGGCACGGATGAATGTGTATATCAGCATTATCATCCGCATGTAGCGTCGCACAAACTTGAACAGTGGACTCTTGGCTTCTTTCCTCTCATCAAACTTTGCCATGGCCTCCAGGACTTCGTTTGACTCGAGGACAGCTAGCATGTTGTTCTGCGCGCTTGTCATCTCCTCTCGGTTGTGTAGATGACAGCTCTGGGCAACCTGTTGTGCTGACTGGGTACATGGGCCCCTCAGATGGGGATGCTCTTGGAAGAATTCGTCCACATAGAGGTCGAAGAGGGCTTGGACAGTGGTGATGTGGGCCTCCAAAGCCCTCTTCATGTGCTTGGCTTCCAGTATTTGTCTGGTCGTTGTTGGGCCATAGATATCAGCCTCAGACCAAGCCTCGTCAAGACCACTGTCCTCTATGGCATTCCCAGCAGCCCTCAGTGCAGCCATCACAGTGTGCATCTCCCCTAGTCGCAGTACCCACTTGCCTTTGCAGTCATCTCTGGTCATCTCCAGCTGTTTGGCTCGCTCATACAGGGCCATGTCTAAGGTGATCACTGTCTTCCTATCGGGACCCATGACCATGCAGTTGATTTGCTGTGTCTGTTTCAAGACTGTTATCAGTGTTTGCCATTCATGGGCTGGTGCTGCTACCAATGGCAGGGCGTTGACCTCTGTCAGAGGCTTCGAAGAGGAGAGCAGTGAGTTGTAGGCTGTCCAAGTTGGGATATCGTGATGCTTGATCCTACTGCCAGGTGGTTGTTTTGGATCATGGACGAGTGACCCAACAGGGTCAGCATGCTGGGGTTCTGCAGCTTGCAGCTGGTCATCTGGTGGGATGATGTCGTCTTGTACGTCCTCAGCTTCAGCTGTTCGCATGATTGTGCATGAAAGTAGCCACACTGTGTCCGTCGCAGAGTACGGCTTGGTGACATCTGGGTTTGACCGTGTCTTGAAGCTATACGTGGTACCTGTGGCAGATTGTTTGTTTGGTGCTTGGCAAGGAACAAAGTCTGGAGCAGTCAGAACCTTGAGTGAGCGGTGTCTGGCCTTTCGGTCATGTAGTGTCAGTGTTCTATGTTCATCTGTGGAGGGTGCATGTTCCCGTCGTTGGTAGAGTGCCCAGGCTGTAGCATGGAGTGTCCGCTTCCCATCAGGTGTGTCTTCATTGAAGTCACTGTTGTCCACTGCAAAGAAGACAAACGTCCCTATGCGCATGGTTCTTGGAAAGTATACACCCTGTTCTGTCGTAGACTCTATGACTGAGTTGGCCAGCTGTGTCTCCAACCGCAAGATCCGACTATAATCAACAGACAGACCGAACCCATGCAGGAAATCCAGAAGCTTCTTGTTTCTGGTGGACTGATGGACTACAATGGCAACGGCAAGCTGCTGTGGCCATTCTAAGCGATGGCGGAATGGTGCATCTGGCTCTTTGGGCTTGTACGTGACTTGGCGTTTTGACTTGTAGCCGTACATGATGTTCTGACTGATGATTATAACATCTCGATGAATAGTGGCTGAGCGCATAGTCTCTGGCTCAATGCTCGTGGCTGGTCCTTCCAGTAGCCAGCGGAGGAAAGCATAGAGTACTTTGGGTACATGCTTTTCAGCATCATCAGTGTTCATTTCTCCTTCAAATTGCCATGGGTGCTTGTTCTGACAAGCAATGGCACTGCGGAGAACAGAGGCACTCTCAAACAGTTGTTCGATGTTTTTTTCATTTGTCTTCGTCATTGCATCTTCGACAGCTGCATCACGCACGGCAGTGGAGAATACACAGTCTGACTCGTTTCGACGTTTTGGTTTCATGAAGTGAACGTCATCAATGTGAGAGTTGATTTTCTCCTTCATGCCTTGGGTAGTAGGTGATGGGACATTGTGCACACCATTATTGTCAAGAATCCTGGAGTAAACCGACTTCAGGTCAGACATGTTGAGAATTTCACCAGCTTGGAGTAGAGAGCGAACAAGGCTGACAAACTCAATGTCTGCGGCTATTTTGATAACATTAGTTTCTTGCAGTATGTGTTCTTTGTCATCACTTGATGTCCCACTCTTGGGAGCACGTTGGACATTCTGCACCCAGCATGGGAGATGATACTTGACGTCGATCGCATGAGCATCATGTGCACTGATGGCAGCACTCAGCTGAACTTTCCACTTGTGGTTGCTGCCTTCTTCAACAGCTTTCTTCAGCTGTTTACCTGCGTTGAACGTGCATACAACATGTACACTTTCCTTAGTGACCTCTTGACAGAAGAAACAAAGGTCTCTGTTGAATGGAGTTGATGATGAACGTGTGAAGCGAAGAGTCTCGTCTTGCGTAGAACCTGAGGTACTTGCAGCGGCAGGTGCAGAAGAAGGACGTCCACACCTCTTATGAAGATGCTGGGTGTCGCCATGTTCGCAGGCTTTCTGGTGGCGAACTCTAGCACGCTCCAGGTGAGCAGTGTTGCATGTAGATCCATAACATGCCCGGTGCCACTTTGCTTTATTGTTCCTCAAGTCAGTGGCAGTGAAACAGCTTAATCGTTCGCTGATCTGTTTGAAGTCGGCATCACCATATCGTGCCCTCTCCTGGATGAACTGGAGAAACTTTGCATATGAGCCCAGTGCTGGCTCAGTCACTAGTGCACCTTGGGGATCCTGGCACTGAATGCAAAGTGTGAAATCAGTTTCTTTCTTGGTTTTCTTGCTTTTTGGCTCCATCATAGCTCAGGGTCACGAATCTGGAACATACAAATAACAAATAACAATTAAGATAGATGTGCATTAAGTTAGATTTTGGACACTGGTTCGGCTGTGCCATAAAAACCTATTTTTATCCCTTGTAGGTTATTAAAGAAGGTTTCATTCAATTCTCTATCCCCAAAAATGTACAACTGGACACCAGAATCGAAACTCTAGGTCATTTAGAAGCCAAGATAATGGAATTTTACGTTTTCGACATCCGCCATTTTGAAAATCCAAAATGGCCGCCATAAAGAACTTGAAACAATTGGAGACATATTTTTTCTAGAACTTATATCATCCCTAAAGACAGCCCAACCAGTGTCCAAAAATTAACAAGCAATTTCACCGGGCATTTCAATCTGCTACATTGGCCCCCCCACTAATATGCAGATTCGCCATTGACTGGGTATGGAACAAACGTACCCGTTTGTTTGCCAACGGGTGCATTTTTCATGAAAGTCCTTCAGGAAATTGCTGTCCATGTCTGATGTGCGACTGAAGGTGCTACAAGAATGTGGAACTTATTGGTTTCATGCTTTAGCATTCGCCGTTTCTGCATTGTCTGTTTGCTTCTGGCTTCCCACCCGTGCGTAGCATGGGTACCTCACTAGTTTGGATAACCTGACTCTTCCATGAGGTTTGATTTTATGTGCAGGTTTTTTTTAAATCTGAACCATTTGTGTTTGTGTTCAATTCAAAGTCTACCATGTTATGTTAAATTTCTAATACAGTACTTCTTTTTAGGATATTTCCAACATTTGATTGAAACATATTCTCCTCACAAACTACCTGACCAATATGGACCAAATTTTGTACTACGCATCAGGTCAGAAATGTCTCACGAGGTTGTACTCCCCATCTGGATCCCCCCAAATAAAGTGGTTAAAAGGGGGTTTCCCCAAATATTGATATTTCATTCAAAAATCTTCTCAACAACCAACAACTGGATCCAGACCAAACTGACAAGGTGGCATCGAGACCATGCCCTAACTTTACGTTGTGCACCTCATGGTCATGTCTGCCCCGGAAAGGCAGCCACAGACTCCCTCCCCGAATCCCTCATTTTCACTAAAACGTTTTTTTTTTTTTCCACAACCACCGAAGCAATATGGACCAAATTTGATACAATGCATCAGGACAATAACGTCTCTTGGGTTTGTTCTCACCATCCATATCCGCCCAGTTAAAGTAGGTAAAAGGGGGGTATGCCCCAAATATTGGTGTTTCATTCCAAAATCTTCTCAGAAAGCAACAATCTGATCCAGACCAAACTGACCATGCGGCACCATGACCATGCCCTAACCTTAAGCTGTGCTCCCCATGGTCTCCCCTGGAAATTGGGCAACGGGCTCCCTCCCCTAATCCCTCATATCCACTAAAACATATTTCCCTCACAAACTACATGACTATGGACCTAATTTGATACATTAAGGTCTCATGGGGATCCGGGAGGAAGCCTGTGGCCCATTCGGATCCGCCCCAATGAGAGACTGAAAAGTGGGGTTTCGCCTCAAATTCAGGTAATTTCGTTTAAAATCTCAGAAATCGTGGGTAAATAACCATCAGTCCCCCATGGGACTTTTTAAATACTGCTATTGTGTTCATTTTAAAGATTCGTTCAGATTATATTTGTTCATTTTGCATCCCTCCTGTTTTTTTTTTAAGCACTAATATTTCTTGTAAGTCCATCCATGTGATGTCCAACTACCACTCTTGGAAGGAGCCTGATAGGAAGTATCAATTTGGCTCATTTAATGGCGAACTTGATGGCTGGCTGAGAGGAGTATCTCTAGCTGTTGTGGAATTACCGATAAAATCCTGAGAGGTTCTGAGCTTGATGGTAGCGAGCTGGTCCTGGGATCGGCAGGTTGACAAACGCCAGTGAAGAGGTAAAAGGGAATCAATCACAGTCAAAATAAGGATTCATGGTCAGCATTCCAGGAAAGAGGTAGGCTTACTATTTGAAGGATGGATAAGGGGCGGGATGGCATTACAAAAAAAAAAAAAAGGTTGGCTGACTGATACTGTGGGTAGTTGTGTAGCAACTGACATACTGCTTGTTGCAGAGGGCCATCCTCTGTGTTTTACACACTGCAACTAAAGCCAGAAGTACATTTATATCTGTTATAATTTATCTTCCAGATAACAAATCCTCGTACAGTGTGTGAAGGATGCCTAAAGAAGGTGGATGAGTTGCAGGTGCCCCCTGTCGGTCATTACTGTGTACTTTAATCTTTTTACCAAGTACACATCCTTAATTAGCCTTGGTATCATGATTTTCTTTTGTTTTTTTTTAACCTTTTCTCTGTAAAAGAGGCATCTCTCAACAAAGGTGAAGCTGATTAGTCCCCAGTGTTTATGGAATGACCATGTATTCTCACCTGTGGGTTAGGATGTATGCATTTTAAGGGGTGAAGCCGCTATTATTATATGTATTTGGCTATATCCTTCCTTCCATCCGTCCATCCGTCAAAAATGAAGAAGAAGAACCTTTTCATCATTGTATTTAATTCTAAAGGTTTCTAAAGTGTAATTCTAGAGGGTTCTAAATGGTTCTAAAGGGTCATTCTCAAGGGTAATTCCAAAGTGTAATTCTAAAGGGTACATCTAAAGGTTATTCATAGAGTAATTCTAAAGGGTATTTCTAATGAGTTATAAAGGGTAATTCTAAAGTGTATTTGTAATGGATAATTCAAAAGGTTATTCTTAGGGTAATTCTATAGGGTATTTCTAATGGGTTATAAAGGGTAATTCTGAAGTGTAATTCCAAAGGGTAATTCTAAAGGGTTTCGTTTGTTTCTAGGCTTTGCCGATTTCATATTAAAATGCCAAACTGAACAGCTTCCTTCGGATATGGGTGCGATTTTTTTTTGGTACTACCATGACATGAGCCTTGGCCTTGGGGCTAAGGTGCTTGTGTGTTAGTTTCACAAGCTTTATTTGATGTCTGTCCCTCCCTCAGTCTGTCTTATCAGTTTATGATTGAGGAGCAGGTTATTTAAATCGAATGTTATATTTTGAACATGAATCGGAAAATGAATAGGAAGACAAGTCTGCCATCTTACCGTATACTGTATTGCCTCTGAATTTGTCCCGATCGTACACGTGCAGAGGAACAAGTTGAGATAATACTTTCACTCTGTCTGCCTGGCAGTCTAACAAAATAGAATTTTTTTTATTTCATGATCGTTCAATTGAATATCATTGAAAACCATAACAATGTGACTGTGTCGCCAATATGCCTCCGCATAGTCCCACAACGGGTAGATGTCATCACTCTGCATATGTATGGGTAGGGGATCACGTTTGTGAAGTTTTGTGTTGATCGGATAAGGTTCCTTTTTCTATCTAAGATGGCTGGCAAACCACGTGACCGATGACATAATCATTTTCAAACTATATGCAACAGTGCTGTTAGATGATATTTGTAAAATTTCGCATCGATAGGGTGAGCGGTTTCAGAGATATAATCTATATAATAAAAGGCAATGTCTGTGGTGTCGTTAGGTATACAAATCCGTATTGCGCCTACTTCGAGGTCTTAATGGTGCACAACTAGGGGTACTTTTATATGGGGAATCCAATGGCAGTCTTTAAAATTACTGAAATCGCACCCCCCGAGCTCAAACTCAAAACAAAAACCCAAAAAGGCAGGACCACGAAATATTTGACCTTTCTAGAAGGGTCAAATTTTTTTTACCCTTTTTCTATTGGACAATTTAAATAGTCTTCGCCTCCCTAAGGTCTCCGCCCCTCCTAACAATCCTATATAAGCCGTGGCGTTACTTCAGCATTCATTTTAATAGCGAACGTTTTCGCCACGTTTCTTCATTATTATTATTATTCCTATTTCTCCGATTTATTCCTATTTTTTTTATTCCGATTTATTCCTACCTTCGAAAATCTCAGATTTATTCCTATTTTATAAGTAAAGCGAATGTTTTCCATAAAAAAACGAGCGTTTTCCCCACCTCTTCCCATTATCAAACGAAAAGCGACAGATTTCCCGACTACGATGCCACCCAAAAAGCGGCCAAATTTCGGAAAGTCGCCTGCATCCATATGCAAACACGAAGAGAAGCACGGGCAGATGCGGAACATCAGCAGGAACTTCAAACCCTGGCACGCAGGCGATCAGCTCTTATAGACCAAGAGACACTCGAGGAAAGACAGTCACGACTCCAAGAAAACGCTGCCAGACGAAGAGCTGAAAGGCAGCAGCAAGCACTAGAACCGAGGCAGTCTCGCCTCCAAGAACAGGTCTTCTGACAGTCAACTCGACGGCAGGAGGAAACTCCAGATGAACGTCAGACAAGGCGTCAAAGAGATAGGACAAGTCATGCTGAGGTAAGATCTCAAACATTCACTACGCAACAGTGGAACCAAGGTGCTTTCAACTATGATCCAAGCCATGATCATGCATCTCACGAATTAGTGACCATTGGTTCCATGTCTAAGATTTGTGACAAGTGTAGCGCCAAAAAGTGGGATATAGAAACACCAGGCATGTGTTGCACTAATGGAAAAGTTCAGCTGACTATGCTTCCTGAACCACCTGAGCCACTTAAGGATCTTCTTCTTGGCACCACTCCAGAGTTCAAACATTTCCTTCAGAATATTCGGAAATACAATTGTGCCTTTCAAATGACGTCATTCGGCACCATTGTCATCACAGACGGAGGATTCATGCCAACATTCAAAGTTCAGGGACAGATTTACCCCAGGATAGGATCCCTCCAGCCTCTACCAAATGAACAACCTCGGTAATTGCAGATATACTTTGATGGAGATCTTCAACAACAGGCCCAGAGTAGATACAATAGCAACCAGGGTACAAGATTTGATTTAATTTTGAAGCTGCAAGAAATGCTTCATTCAAGTAACAGCTATGTCGAAAGTTTTAATTATGCCCTTGAGAATGCTCCCACCCTGGAATTTCAGATCATCATTGATGCTGACAAAAGACCATCCGGTGAGCATGCCCGCCGATTCAATGCTCCAGCACACAATGAGGTGGCTGTCATTATGACTGGCCAAGAATATGGCAGAAGAGACATTGTCCTCAAATGTCGTGACAACAACCTTAACTTCATCAGTGAAACCCATAGGTCTTACGATGCCCTCCAGTATCCTTTGCTCTTCGTGAATGGAGAAGATGGCTACCACTTTAATATTCCACAGGCTGGTACAAACTCAACAAAAACTGTCTCTTGCATGGACTTCTATGCTCATCGCTTTATGGTTCGTGGCAATTCCTTTAACCAACTTCATCGAAGTCAGAACCTCTTCCATCAATTCGCTGCGGACATGTATGCAAAGATTGAAGCAGAGAGGTTGCGTGACATCAGGATCCACCAAAAAGAATTAAGATCTGCCTCCTACATACACTTGCGAGACAGAATGAACAATGATGTGGCTGAAGGAGAGCTTGGCCAACTCTGCATCCTGCCATCAAGCTTTACAGGTAGCCCCAGATACATGCATGAGAGAACTCGAGATGCAATGACATATGTCCGCATTTATGGGCGACCTGATCTCTTTATCACATTTACTTGCAATCCAACATGGGAAGAAATCCAGGATAAGCTACTTCCCGGACAAACACATTTTCACAGACATGACCTCACTGCCAGAGTATTCCGTCTCGAAGTGGTGAAATTAATGGACCTTATCACCAAATCACATATTTTTGGATCAGTACAGTTGCCACATGTACACCATCGAATGGCAAAAAGGAGGATTGCCGCATGCACACATTCTAATCTGGCTTTCCTCGAAAATTTGTGCCAACCAGATTGACTCCATCATATCAGCAGAATTTCCAGATCCAACGAACGACAAAGATCTGTTTGAAATTGTCAAAGCACAGATTGCACAGATTGTCACAGAGCACAGATTCACAAAGCACAGATTGTCACAGAGCACAAAGCACAGATTGTCAAAGCACAGGTTAATGGTCCTTGTGGTTCACTTAACTACAACTCGCCATGCATGAAAGACAGAAAGTGCACCAAACGATTTCCAAGGCAATTCTTGAAAGAGACACAAACAGGAGAAGATGGCTACCCCTCTTACCGCCGAAGAAGGCCTGAGGATGGAGGATTTCAGACAAAGATTGGACAACATGAAATAGATAACAGATGGATTGTCCCCTCCTGCCCACTGCTCACTAAAACATTCCATGCACACATTAATGTTGAGTTCTGCAATTCGGTCAAGTCAATCAAGTATATTTGTAAATATGTGAACAAAGGATCTGATGCTGCTATGTTTGCACTTCAGCAGCCAAATATTCGCGATGAGGTTACACAATATCAGCAAGGCAGATACATCAGCAGCAACGAGGCTTTCTGGAGAATCTTTGCCTTTCCCATACATCAACGACATCCTGCCATACAGCAGCTTGCTGTTCACTTGGAGAATGGACAGAGAGTTTACTTCACTGCTGAGACAGCTGTACAGCAAGCACTAGCTCCAAAGGACACCATACCGACCGCATTTTTCAAGCTGTGTCAGCAAGACCCCTTTGCTCGAACATTGTTATATCCTCAAGTTCCATCGTACTACAAATGGAACAACAAACAATGGATCAGGAGAAAGAGAGGGGCTGCAGTACAATGTCATCCAGATATAAGGTTTGACAATTCTCTGGGCAGAGTTTACACTGTTCATCCCAGTCAGCATGAGTGCTTTTCCTCACGACTACTTCTTCACGAGGTCAGAGGTCCTACCTCGTTTGAAGATCTCAGAACAGTCAATGAACATGTTTGTGCTACATACAGGGAGGCATGCTTTAGACGTGGCCTGCTAGAAGATGATACTCAATGGGATGCATCATTATCAGAAGCCTCAGTATGCCAGACAGCAAGAAGTCTCAGAAATCTTTTTGCCATCCTTCTAAAAACTTGTGAACTTGCCAATTCTCTAGCATTAGACGTAGCCATCAATGATGCCACTGTTTGCAGGATTACCAAAACTTCTGGAGCTGGTCAAGTTCTAAAGAGATGTCACTTAATTGTTTGGGATTAATGCACAATGGCCCATAAAAGAGCATTAGAGGCACTTGACAGAACATTGCAAGATTTGTGTAATTGCAAGGCCCCAATGGGAGGAGTCACTGTTCTACTGTCAGGTGACTTTCGGCAGACATTGCCTGTAATTCCCAGGGGAACCAGAGCTGATGAAATCCGTGCTTGCCTGAAGTCATCATTCTTGTGGCACCATGTCAAGACCATGACCCTGTCAACAAACATGAGAGCACGTCTTTTTGGTGATCAACTTTCTGCTCAGTTTGCTCAGAATCTGCTACAGCTTGGAGAAGGGCGAGTAACTGTACTTGCTGATGGTACCATAAATACAACTGCAATCAACACTGTGGTCATTTCAGTCAACGATTTGATAGGAAGGGTGTTCCAAAACTTACAGCACCATTATCAAAATCACAAATTGTTGTGCGAGAGGGCAATTCTGGCGCCAAAAAACACCACCGTCAATGCAGTAAACGAGCAACTCTTGCAAGCAATACCTGGAGACTCACGTACATACAAATCTGTTGACACTGTTGTTGATCAATCTGAAGTTGTAAATTACCCCACTGAATTTCTTAATTCGCTAGAACCACCTGGCCTGCCTCCTCATCGGCTTGAACTTAAAGTAGGAACACCAATAATGCTGCTACGCAATTTGGATCAGCCTCGACTGTGCAATGGCACAAGACTTGTGGTCAAGAAATTAATGCCCCATGTTATTGAGGCCACTATTCTCACTGGTAGTGGCAAAGGTGAGGACGTCTTCATTCCTTGCATTCCTCTCATACCATCTGACCTACCCTTTCAGTTCAAGAGACTTCAGTTTCCTGTCAGGGTCAGTTTCGCCATGTCTATCACCAAATCACAAGGGCAAACATTAACAGTGGCAGGATTGCAACTGGAAGAGTCTTGCTTTTCTCATGGTCAGCTATATGTAGGCTGTTCCATAGTTGGAAGTCCCTGCAATCTTTTTGTTTACACTCCAACTGCAACGACTCACAACATCGTCTATACTGAAGTGCTGAAGTGAAATTGCCCGTCATAAGTGGGGCTAAATTATCCAAAATGTCCTATAGATATATCGGTCAATTGCGAAATAAGCTGTGACGAATAAGCAGTTGCGGACCATCATTGGTGGTGCTATATTAGAGTGTGGCTGGACTGCGAGTCTGGCAGGCTCTTAGTTCTAAAAAAAAGGTCACAATACTCAATGACGGTATCGTGTCAAGGCGGGTGCACCTCGCCATAAAGGTGC
Source organism: Myxine glutinosa (assembly GCF_964187855.1). Classification (NCBI taxonomy): domain Eukaryota; kingdom Metazoa; phylum Chordata; class Myxini; order Myxiniformes; family Myxinidae; genus Myxine; species Myxine glutinosa. The sequence goes on along the minus strand of NC_136261.1, from coordinate 120,906,640 downwards.
CAAATGCCAACAGGAGTAAACCTGGAATAAAAAATCTGAGTGGCTGTTGGGAACCCACTCATAACCCAAATTCCCATGAAACCTCCCGAGCGAAGCCGGGTACTTCTGCTTGTTATTTAATATTTTCCTTCAATCCAATATGGCTGCCAAACCATGTGACCTATGATGTCATAAATTTAATATTTCAATACAAATGGGTCATAGATCATGTGCATACAATTTCAGATTTTTAGGATAAGGAATTCCAGTAAAACATTTTTTTGCTGGTATACCACTTCACCTATAATGTCATCATTAGTATGCTTTTGTTCCCCATTGGGAGTACTTGACATTGTGGCAAGTTTCAAATTTTTCCATTCAGCGGTATCCGATACATAATTTTTTAACTATTTGCTTTTAATCCAAGATGGCTACCAATACACGCGAACTATGATGTCACATTTATTATAAAAAATATTCTGCACGGGTGTCACTCCGACCCTGAAAGTTTCATCTCAATCGGACGTACGGTTGCTGAGAAAAATGAGGTTTATCCCGTACGGACGGACGGACGTGCGTACGGACGGACAACCCAAAAACATAATGCCTCTGGCAACTTTGTCGGGGGAGGAATAAAAAGACCTAGCAGTCGAACCCCCTCCCCTCCCTATCCTCCCCGCCCCCTCGCCTCCCCCTCACCCTCCCTTCCCTTTCTATCCCCCTCACCCTCCCTTTCCCTCCCCCTCATCCTCCCTTTCCCTCCCTCCTCATCCTCCCTTTTCCTTCCCCCTCAACCTCCCTTTCCCTCACCCTCCCTATGCCTCACCCTCGCTTTGCCTCACCCTCCCCTTGCCTCACCCTCCCCTGCCCCCAACCTCCCCTTCCCACACTCTCCCCTTCCCTCACCCCCTCCCCTCACCCCACCTCTCCTCACTCCTCCTCCCCTCACCCCCCCTCTCCTCACCTCACCACTCCCTCTCCTCACCTCCCCCCTCTTCACCTATGATGTCATCATTATCATGCTTTTTCCCCTATTGGGAGTACTTGACAATGTGGCAAGTTTCAAATTTTCCCATTCAGCGGTTTCCGATAAATACTTTTTTTATTATTTGCTTTTTATCCAATATGGCTGCCATACCACGTGACCTATGACATCACATTTATTATAAAAACATTCTGCATGGGTGTCACTCTGACCCTGAAAGTTTCGTCTCAATCGGACAAATGGTTGCTGAGAAAAATTAGGTTTAGCCCGGACGGACGGACGGACGTACGGATTACGGATGGACAACCTGAAAACATAATGCCTCCGGCGACTTTGTCGGGGGAGGCATAAAAAGACCTAGCAGTCGAACCTCCTCTTCCTCCCTATCCTTCCCCTCCTCCTCCTCCCCTCACCCTCCCTTTTCCTCCTCCTCACCCTCCCTTTCCCTCACCCTCCCCTTGCCTCACCCTCCCATTGACTCACCCTCCCCTTCCCACACCCTCCCCTTCCAACACCCTCCCCTTCCCTCACAGCCCCCTCCCTCACCACTCCTCCCCTCTCCCCACCTCTCCTCACCTCTCCTCCCCTCATCCCCCTATCCTCACTCCCCTCCCCATTCGATGGACATTATAAGCAGTAGGCATGTTTTTGTTTCATGCACAATACCTGGGTTTTTTTTTATCTTTTTTCCAGAGTAATTGAAGCAGGTGTCAGTTGCCTATACACTGCCCAAATATAAGTATGTATCAGAAGAACGTGTTGCATGCTTGGAACAGGATCTATCATAGGGCAGGCACTATACATACATCCACACACACACACACACACACACACACACACACACACACACACACACACACACACACACACACACACACACACACACACACACACACACGTATATATATATGTATATGTATATATATATATATATATATATATATATATATATATATATACATACATATACATATGAACGAAATTGCTATTTTGCTGTAACCGCTTTTTTCAACTACTTTGACCTTTTAAACCCCAAATTTGCACTCGTTTCTCGGCCTTGGTTGAGCTACTAGTTCAGTCCTCGAACTGAACCGTCTGTGGAATTGTTGCTTTGAAATGAAGACAGAAACAAAGTGCTGTATATAAATTGCATCAAACGTAGTGTTACGAGTTAAATGACGGTGGTTATGTATCTATCCCCCGCTGATCCACATACAATACCAATCAAACTACCAAAACAACGTGATTCTTGCAACGCAAAACGTTCACGTTCGTGCAGTTTCGGATGTAGCCTTCAATGCCCCCTTCCTCAAGCTCTCCCCATTCCCTCCGCTACCTTTCCCCCAATCCCTTCTCAGCTCACCCCAAACAACCATCCCTCTTGGATTACTCCACGCTCCTCCCAATCACAGCTCACCCGGAATCAGCAAACCCAGTCGATTCATTTTGGGCAGTGTTGTCCGGCTCTTCGGGGCATTCGGAAGGATTGCACTTGCGTTGTCCCATCGTGGTGTCTGTCTACACCCTGGACTCTAAAACTGCAAACGACCCACGTTATCAACGACCTCCGTGCAGATCTCCAGTGCGCGATTCTTTTCGGAATCCTTATTCGATGGACATGAAATGCCGTGTTGAGATGGATTCAAAACAAATATGTTCACGTTTCATTACTCTGCGTGCGAACTTCATGTGCGTTTAAACGGTTTATTTAGACGTTACACGAAAAACACTTTCCAGACATAATACACCAAAGTAAGAAGTTCAATCGTCTTTCACGTTGTGCAAAATAAACGTTCGTTTCGACTTCGTTCTTGATCTTGTGGTTTTTATCAGGTTTGTTTCACGTATTTGTAGATTTATTCTTATTAACCCGATAACAATAGGTTTCGATCAATAATCTTCATCTACTGCAATACACCGACGTTGCTTTGACGTCTGGCCAATGTCAGCATCTCCGTTGGTCCGACATTGCCATACCGTTAGATGGGCCGACGTTATTCCAACAACAATACTTGTGCCACTCTTCTAACCTTGGTCCAACATCAGCACAACCGTTTTCCGATGTGACCGACGATGGCGAATACCACACGTCGCTTTTACAACACGTTTCCGACGTTGGCGGAACGTCGCATATCCTCCTCCTGCACCCTGTGTCGGATCAGCGATCGTATTCCAGACAAAAACCTATTCGTTAAATGTGAGTTTGATTTTGGAATTTGAAATTGATTTTGCATGTGCAGGACAAACTTTACATGTGCTGTGCAGGACATGTGCAGGTGCGTGGCGATTTTTTTTTTTGTGGAAGAAAAGATTGAGTGAATGATACCAGGTGGGTGTTTGTGCAGCAGAGTACACCTCCGATGGAGTTAACCTTGAAGTCCTCTTGTCCTTGTATTAGATGTTTTGTAGAAGACGTTTGTGCTCGCAAAGTTCGTTCTTCCCATTGTTGCATCCATCGCCCGATCGGAATTCTCTCAATCGATTGGACAAGCAACTGAATGCAAATTGGAAATCTCGTTTTCATGAGAACCATTGATTCATTGCTGATCTATGTTTAGGCGCTGAGGATGTTTCTGATTGATTCCAGAAAATGGTTTTATTGATTTTTCGATAGGTGCGAAATATATTTTTGCATTTCGGAGGCGTTTTTGAAACAAAAGCATAATTCGCAATTAGTAGTAGTGCTCTTGTTATTACCTTCGCCAGAGGACAGGTAGCACATTCGAGTCCGTTTGTTTGTCCACACAGATAACACATCTCTTAATTACGTACTATTGAAATGTAGGTTTGTCTATTAATTATGCATTAGTGGAACGAAAGTTTGGTGGACAATTGCAATGTGAGTACATCTATTAATTACCTCCGCCATCAAAGGTGGATGGAGGTTATGTTTTCACCCCTGTCTGTCCGTTTGTGAACAAAATATCTCAAAAAGTTGTGAACGGATTCGGACGAAATTTGGCAGAGATGTAGCATATGTGACAAGGACGAAATGATTAGATTTTGGTGAAGATTGGGAATCGGATCCGGCTAGTAGAATTTTTTAAAGTGATTCTTCACCATTGGGAGATGGGGCCAAAAACGATACATAGCAGGATATCTCAAAAATTTATGGATGGATTCGGACGAAACTTGTTTGATAGGTTGTGTGTGTGACAAGGAAGAATCGATTCGATTTTGGTGAAGATCTGAATAAGGATTCGGATATGAGGATTATTTAATTTTTAAGTGATTCTTCACCATTGGGAGATATGGCCAAAAACGATACATAGCAGGATATCTCAAAAATTTATGGATGGATTTGGACGAAACCTGTTGGACAGGTTGGGAGTTTGACAAGGAAGAATCAATTCAAGTTTGGTGAAGATCTGGATCCAGCTAGTGTCATTTTAAAAGTGATTCTTCACCATTGAGTGATAGGCCCTATGGCCAACCCGGTGGAGGTATGCTCTCCACTGAGTGCCGTTCTAGTTACGTATTGGAACGTCCATTATTAATGCGCACACAAAACAAGTCCTGGCGAGGGTCTTCAACCTCCGATCGCTGTTTCTAGTTATTCCTATTATTTTTTGATGATGTCGGTATACGAGTCGGACTTTCTGTCAACCGAGAGGACTTTTCGATTATAGGGGTCTCTTCCGCCAGCTCAAAATGATCGGTCGAATGCACCGTTTTGACGCAGAATGGACGCGCTCACGCAGCAGGATCAATACAGCGTTTTGTGCATTGCCTTTTGACATTTGAATCGTGCGTTACGGAAACCACACACCGGTCACTGCCTCCAAAACGAGAACTAAAGTTATCGAGCAGCAACAAACCGGCCCTTACAACCGCCATTGTGCATCCGTGTGAAATTATTGAGCTCGCGAACTGTCGAAGAAGTGAACATCTTGATCCCCTTTCTTTCTTCTTTTTTTTTTTTTACTCGCCTACATCGATGATAATTTGAGAATTCCTATCTCGGTTTGTTATCGATTGCACAAGGGGCGTTGATTAGATGGAGGTGGAAATTCTTGACAAATATTTGGTGTGAAAAACTTGAATGAACCGCAGCAGGCGTGTAAAAGCTTCGGGGTCTTCCCAAGAGGGTTCCCTGATATCAGTCGTGAACCCGGGCTCCAAGTTATTACTCCTTTTGAAATATCCACGTCGTCCCCTGCAAATCCGCAATCAAACGAACGTGCGAGGAATTGCGTAAATGTCGAGCAAGTGGAACATGTCGTCGTGTGCTCCACGGAAAAACGGGCGCTTGTGAATGCAGATGCTTCTCCCTTCTCGGAAGCTTTTATGCTCTGCGCCGATGGCCGACACTACGAGACGGAGACAGCGCTGCCTGCGCCTCGGCCATCCTGACAGCTGTGTCGGCGGAGCGAGCGAGTAATTGCTGTAATTTCTGTCGCTGTAATTTACGGGCGCGGGGGGGGGGGGGGGTGGCGGTAGGGGAGATCGGGGGTTGGGGGCGAGCGCTTGAGATGAAGAGGTGGTAGGTATGAAAGGGGACGGTTGATCACGGGCCAGCTCTGCGGCCTAGCTCGCCATGCGGCTTAGCTTGCCATGCGGCCTAGCTCACCCTGCGACCAAGCTCGCCCTGCGGCCTAGCTCGCCCTGGGGCCTAACTCGCCCTGTGGCCTAGCTAGCCCTGGGGCCTAACTCACCCTGTGGCCTAGCTCGCCCTGCGGCCAAGCTGGCCATGCAGCCTAGCTCGCCCTGCGGCCTAGCTCGCCATGCGGCCAAGCTCGCCCTGTGGCTTAGCTCGCCCTGGGGCCTAACTCGCCATGTGGCCTAACTCGCCATGTGGCCTAACTCGCCATGTGGCCTAGCTCGCCATGCGGCCAAGCTCGCCCTGCGGCCTAGCTCGCCATGCGGCCTAGCTCGCCATGTGACCTAGCTCGCCATGTGACCTAGCTCGCCATGCGGCCAAGCTCGCCCTGCGGCCAAGCTCGCCATGTGGCCTAGCTCACCATGCGGCCAAGCTCGCCATGTGGCCTAGCTCGCCATGCGGCCTCGCTCGCCCTGCGGCCTAACTCGCCATGCGGCCAAGCTCGCTCTGCGGCCTAGCTCGCCCTGGGGCCTAACTCGCCATGTGGCCAAGCTCGCCCTAGGGCCTAACTCACCATGTGGCCTAGCTCGCCCTGCGGCCAAGCTCGCCCTGCGGCCTAGCTCGCCCTGGGGCCTAACTCGCCATGTGGCCTAGCTCACCATGCGGCCTAGCTCGCTGATTTCCGCACCGGCCTCCCCGCACCCCCACATGCAACCACTCGGCGGTGGGGAGGGGGGGGGGGGGATGAACCCTACGTGATTTTATTTATTTATTATTCTGTCCTTTCTTTTTCTCGCTCAGATCTCTCACCTCGACAAAATACAAACTCGAGTTAATTCGCGCAATCCAAGGTTGCGAACAGACGTGGCGTGCTCGCACCCGAGCCGTCTCGTCTGTTTCGATTCCGGATAGAATCAGGCCGGCACACAAAAACAGGCCTGGGCTGTACCAGCAACTTCTTGGGAATTGCATTCCGGAATCACGCCTTCGGACACTCCCTTTGGAACTTGTGTGCCGTAAAGAATTGCAGACACGTTTTGCAACATTAAGGCATTGTACACCATTTATGCAGTAGCCTACAGTAGGCCTACTACAGTGAAATACAGTATATCAAATTATAAATGCAAGGTTCACAACATTATCTCAAAAGTTTCTTTTATAGTCTATAATAATAATAATAATAATAATAATAATAATAATAATAATAATAAGATTTCCATGAGAAGGAATTTTGACGTACAGTAGAAGGGATCCATTATAGGGCTGTGAAAACCTGCGCTATTATTAGCCGATTATCAACCTATGGTTGTTTGTCCGTACTCTCACCTTTTAAAATGCTGAGCATTAAGCAAGGAAGCAGCACGGACCATTTTAATAGAATGACTCGTATGTATTTTGAACCACTGACCTTCCTCCCTCAGAGTGGATTCTCTAACCATTTATACACCATCGAATGTGGTGGATAGTCTATTATTGCCTGATTGGCTCGTCATATTGAGCCTTCAAAGGGGTGTGCGTCTGTGACCTCTGTTTGTGTCTGTGACGTCTCTTTGTGTCTGTGACGTCTCTTTGTGTCCGTCACGTCTGTTTGTGTCTATGACATCTCTCCTTGTGTCTGTGACGTATCTGTGTCTGTGACGACTGTTTGTGTCGATGACGTCTGTTTGTCTGTGAAGTCTACGTTTGTGTCTGTGACGTCTCTGTTTGTGTCTATGACGTGTCTCTGCTTGTGTCTGTGACGTCTCTGTGTCTGCATGTCTGTTCATGACTGTATGACTCGTATGTATTTTGAACCATTGACCTTCCGCCCTCAGAGTGGATTCTCTAACCATTACACCATCGAATGTGGTGGATAGTCTATTATTGCCTCATTGGCTACTCATATTGAGCCTTCAAACGGGTGTGCATCTGTGACGTCTGTTTGTGTCTGTGACGTCTCTGTTTGTGTCTGTGACGTCTCTCTTTGTGTCCGTGACCTCTGTTTGTGTCTGTGACGTCTCTGTTTGTGTCTGTGACGTCTCTGTTTGTGTCTGTGACGTCTCTGTTAGTGTCTGTGACGTCTGTTTGTGTCTATGACATGTCTCTGCTTGTGTCTGTGACGTCTCTTTTTGTGTCCGTGACGGCCGTTTGTGTCTGACATCTCTCCTTGTGTCTGTGACGTATCTTTGTCTGTGATGACTGTTTGTGTCTATGACGTCTGTTTGTCTCTGATGTCTCTGTTTGTGTCTATGACGTCTGTTTGTCTGTGACGTCTCTATTTGTGTCTGTGACGTCTCTGTTTGTGTCTGTGACGTCTGTTTGTGTCTATGACATGTCTCTGCTTGTGTCTGTGACGTCTCTGTGTCTGCATGTCTGTTTGTGTCTCTGTCCGTTTGCCTGAAAATGTCACAGTTGGTGCATATTTTGCTTAACGGGTTTAAAGTTGGAAAAAGGGTTAGTTGTAGGCCTACTCATTCCTTCGACACAACGAACTTTTATGCAAAATGTATTTTTATGATATGCAGTTATTTTATTTTACTTTCAAAATTTAGGCCATTCACTTACTGATCAATACTTATGTAAATACTCTCATGGATTGAGCAGTAAGAACTATTATATTGCATACATTATTATCTCATTGCGATTTACCCTGAAGAGGACAGTTTGAAAAGCTTTGACATGTCTTTATGTAATTGTATTTTAAAATTATCTTGTACCAAACGTTTCTTTGTATAAAATAGTAATTATTACTATTATTTCTATGTTTTATACTTATTCATTACTCTTCAGTTGTATACAATAGTAATTATTATTATGTTATGCTATACACTTATACATTACTATGATGTTTTGTTTTATACTTACTGATAACTAGTATGTTTTGTTTTATACTTACACATGACTATTATGTTTTGTTTTATACTTACTGATTACTATTATTTTTTGTTTTATACTGACTGATTACTATTTATACTTTCTGATTACTATTATGTTTTGTTTTATGCTTACCGATTATTATTATTTTTTGTTTTATACTGACTGATTACTATTTATACTTACTGATTACTATGATGTTTTGTTTTATACTTTCTGATTACTATTATGTTTTGTTTTATACTTACTGGTTATTAGTAGGTTTTGTTATACACTTACACATTACTATTATGTTTTGATATATACTTACACATTACTATTATGTTTTGTCTTATACTTACACATTACTATTATTTTTGTTTTATGCTTAATGATTACTATTATTTTTGTTTTGTGCCTGCTGCTTACCATTATTTTTGTTTGATACTTACTGATTACTATTATGTTTTGTTTCATACTTACTGATTACTATTATTTTTTGTTTTGTACTGACTGATTACTATTTATACTTACTGATTACTATTATGTTTTGTTTTATACTTTCTGATTACTATTATGTTTTGTTTTATACTTACTGGTTATTAGTATGTTTTGTTTTAGACTTACACATTACTATTATGTTTTGTTATATACTTTCACATTACTATTATGTTTTGTCTTATACTTACACATTACTATGATGTTTTGGTTTATACTTACAGATTACTATTATTTTTGTTTTATGCTTACTGATTACTATTATTTTTGTTTCATACTTACTGATTACTATTATGTTTTGTTACATACTTACTGATTACTATTATGTTTTGTTATATACTTACTGGTTATTAGTATGTTTTGTTTTGTACTTACTGATTACTCATGTTTTTGTTGTATATTTACTGATTACTATTATGTTTTGTTATATACTTACACATTACTATTATGTTTTGTTATTTACTTACACATTACTATTATGTTTTGTTATATACTTCATAATTACTGTTATGTTTTTTTAAATACTTAATGATTACTATTATGTTTTGTTTTATACTAACTGATTACTATTTATACTTACTGATTGTTATTATGTTTTGATTTATACTTAATGATTACTATTATGTTTTGTGTTATACTTACTGATTACTATTATGTTTTGTTTTATACTTAATGATTACTGTTATGTTTTGTTTTATACTTACTGGTTATTAGTATGTTTTGTTATACACTTACACATTACTATTATGTTTTGTTATATACTTACACATTACTATTATGTTTTGTCTTATACTTACACATTACTATTATGTTTTGTTATTTACTTGTACATTACTATTATGTTTTGTTATATACTTCATGATTACTGTTATGTTTTTTTTTAATACTTAATGATTACTATTATGTTTTGTTTTATACTAACTGATTACTATTTATACTTACTGATTGCTATTATGTTTTGTTTTATACTTAATGATTACTATTATGTTTTGTGTTATACTTACTGATTACTATTATGTTTTGTTTTACAGTTACTGATTACAATTATGTTTTGTTTTATACTTACTGGTTAATAGTATGTTTTGTTATACACTTACACATTACTATTATGTTTTGTCTTATATTTACACATTACTATGATGTTTTGTTTTATACTTACTGATTACTATTATTTTTGTTTTATACTTACTGATTACTATTATGTTTTGTTACATACTTACTGATTACTATTATGTTTTGTTATATACTTACTGGTTATTAGTATGTTTTGTTTTGTACTTACTGATTACTCTCATGTTTTTGTTGTATATTTACTGCTTACTATTATGTTTTGTTATATACTTACACATTACTATTATGTTTTGTTATTTACTTGCACATTACTATTATGTTTTGTTATATACTTCATGATTACTGCTATGTTTTGTTTTATACTTAATGATTACAATTATGTTTTGTGTTATACTTACTGATTACTATTATGTTTTGTTATATACATACTGAATACTATTACATTTTGTTGTATACTTAATCATTATTATGTTGTATACAATAGTAATTATTATTATGTCATAATATTTACTTCCACATTGCTATTATGTTTTGTTGTGTACTTACTGATTAATATAATGTTATGTAATATACTTACACATTACTCCTATGTTTTCTTATATACTTAATGATTACTATTACATTTTGTTAGATACTTACTGATAGTTGTTATGTTGTATGCAATAGTAATTCTTATTATGTTATGTTATATACTTACTGATTATTATTATATTTTCATATATACTTCGGAATTACTATTATGCTTTGTTATATACTTACTTATTATTAATATGTTTGGTTTTACACTTACTGATTACTATTATGTTGTTTTATACTTTCTGATTACTATTATGTTTTGTTTTATGCTTACACATTACTACTATGTTGTACTTACTGATCACTATTATGTTTTGTTTTATGCTTACACATTACTACTATGTTGTACTTACTGATTAATATTATGTTTTCTTTTCTACCTCCTCATTACTATTATGTTGTGTAAGATAGTAATTATTATTATGTTATGTTTTATACTTATTGATTACTATGTTGTATACAACAGTAATTATTCTTCTTGCCAGAGGAAAGGGTATTGCATTTGAGGCCGTTTGTCCGCACAGAATATGAGTATGCGTATTCATTACATTAGACCCTTTAAGACCTCAAATACCCTTTGGAACCTCTACAACCCCGAGAACCATTAAGATCATGAACACCCTAAGGATCATGAATATTCACAAAGACCCTAAGACCCTAAAACTTTCAAGACCCTTTCAGACTCTGAAAACCCTTCAGAGCCTTTTTAACCCTAACGCCCTTCAGAACCCTAAAGAGCCCTAAATTATTTGTGACTCATAAGAGCCCTAACACCCTTTAACACCTTTTAAGACCCAGAAGACCCCGAATACCCTTTGGACACCTAACACCCTTTAAATGCACAACACCCTTTAAATGCACAACACCCTTTAAGACCCATAAAACCTTTTAAACCCCCCAAGACCCTTTAGACCCATTAGACCCCTTTGACCTTTTAGACCCCTAATGCCCTTTAGAACTCTAACACGCATTAAGACCCCGAAGGCCTTTCAGACCCTATAGTCCCCGATACACTCTTTATAACTCTTAGACCTCTAAAACCCTTTAGAACCCTGAAGACCCTTAATCTCCTTTCTGCCCTTTAGACCTTCACACCTTTCAAACCTTTTAATACCTTGTAGACTTTTTTGACCTTTAGATCCTTTTTAAACGTTTTACGACCCTTTAGTCCTCTTCAGACAATTCTAGCCCTTTCGACCTTAAATTACACCCTTTAGACCCCTTCGACCATGTAAGACCCTTAACACACTTTAGATCATCTTGACCTTTTTAGACGTTTTCAGTCCTTTGACCTTTACACATTTACAACTGCACCATTTAGATCTTCCATTTCCAAAAAGCGACCTTTAATTTAATATGCCCTTCTTCCATTTATTTGCCACATAAAATACACCGCACAAAACAAGTCCTTGCGAGGGTCTGCAATCTCTGATTGCTCCTTCTTGTTATTAGTATGTTATGTTTTATCCTTATTATGATAACTGTTATGATTACTATTATGTTGTATGCAATATTAATTGTGATTATGTTATGTTTTATACTTACTGATTATTATTATGTTGTATACAATAGTAATCTATAATAACAAAAGGGAGAATTGCTTTGCAATACATGTCCCCTACCATGTTTCAATTCAACATCAGTAAACACATCCCTTTATTTGGGAGGAGTATAGTTCGTAGTTCTATATTTACTAGTATAAAGCCTGTCAAAAATGACAGGCTGGAACAGTTTTTGTCGATACAGCCTCGTGAGCATGACAAAGTCTGAAGCCTGGGCCTAGTGTCAGGTGTGCTTATATCTTCTTTATGTATTAGACATCCTACAGATGTAAATGAACACTCGTTTTACTCTGCACACATTGCACATCACATGCAGGGAATTTCACCTCCCTGCGCCTTGTATTTATTGTTATTATAAAAAAAAATGCTTCTGCACACTGATCTTGATTCTCAGTTTGCAAGCCACCATATACAGAGTGGCCACACATTCCTTATGCATGCAGTTAGAATTTAGTTAGAATATATCTATATGCTTCCCTCCATTCTCCGCACAAATTTGAATTTTTCTCCATGTTCTTCTGGACATCTTCTTCCATGTCGAGGGTTGGAGGTCATAAAAGCAGCCCCTGACAGATATTTTGAGGTCGTCAACTGTTTTTAGGCGGAGATGAGAAATTTCCTCTTTCACAATGCCCCAAAGCGAGTTGTCACATGTTGTTAAGTCTGGACTTCGAGGAGGCCACACTATCTCAGATCCACGTCCAATCCATCGTCCACTGAATTTGTCATCGAGATACTGTATTCTCTAACTGCGAGAGCATAATGTTCTGTTGCACCATCTTATTGCAGGATAGCTGTTGCCTCGAGACCCCTCACACAGTTGTGGATCAAACTACATCTGAAGTATGTTCAAATAAGCAGTGTGATTGACACTCGTATTGAAAAAATATGGCCCTATGAAGTGATCTCTGAAATTGCTGCCCCCATCATGACATGAGGTGGCTAACCCCCGCTCTAGAGCTAACCCCCGCTCTTGGCTAATCACCGCTCTAGCAGGGAAAATGGCCTTAAAATGCCTGTTGTGTTGTTGTTGTATCATGACATGAGGAGGATGCTATTCAATTTCCTCATAAAAAGGAGGATTTTCTTTGCCCCAAAAATAAACATTTCTCGATCGATTGCTGAGGTAAATAGCACACTCCTCTGAAAAAAAAAAAATGCTTCATCTTGATTTAATGGTGGGAAATCGCTGCAGAAGAGCCTTTCTCTAAATCAAGGACACTCCCTGTTGAAAAAGCCTTCTTCTCCCATGCCCGCATCGTGTCACGCGTGGGAGCTGGCCTATCCAACCTCTGAAAATGTTGTCCTGATGTCTTCAAAACTTGCTCCTTCTCGCGTGCATTCATGAACCCAAACACAAATAATCAGTCTCTCTTCTATCGTGTACTCACTCGTGTCCGTCATGCTGAAGCCGTACCTGGAAAACAAATAAAACAAATAAGTAACAGAGGACACACTATTATGCAGAGGGAATTTGTGGCCACTCTGTACATTTCCCAATGTAAGAGACATAATTATACTCATACTTTGGGTCTTCGGAGTCCTCAGTGTCTCTTGGGTCTTTTGGGTGCTCAAGGTCTTTGGCGTCCTCAGGATATTTTGGGCCCTCTGGGTCTTTTGTGTCCTCTGGGTCATTTGGATCCTCGGGGTCTTCTGGGTATTTAAGCATCTTTGGGATCTTTTGGTTATTCGGGGTCTTTTGGGTCTTCGGGGTCTTTTGGGTCTTCTGGGTCTTTTCAATCTTTTCGGTCTTTAGGATTTTTGGGGTTTTTGGGGTCTTTAAGGGTCTTTGGAATATTTGATGTCTTTGGGTCTTTAAGGGTCTTTTGGGTCTTCAGGGTTTTTTCAGACTTCAGGGTCTTTTGGATCTTTGGGGTATTTAGAGGTCTTTGGGATATTTTGTGTCTTCAAGGGTCTTTGGAGATTTTTGGGTCTTCAGGGTCTTTTGGGTCTTTGGAGTATTTTGGATCTTCAGCATATTTAAGGGTCTTTGGGATATTTTGGGTCTTCTGGGTCTTTAAGGGTCTTTGGGATATTTTGGATCTTCATGTTATTTTGGGTCTTCAAGTGTCTTGGGGACTTTTCAGTCTTTTGGGTATTTGGGGTCTTTATGGGTCTTTTGGGTCTTCAGGGTCTTTGTGGTCTTTTTGGGTATTTAAGGTTCTTGGGGTCTTTGGTCTTTGGAGTATTTTGGGTATTCGGGGTCTTTAATGGTCTTTGGGATATTTTGGGTCTTTGTGGTCTTTAAGGGTCTTTGTGGTATTTTGGGACTTCATGGTCTTTTGGGTCTTTAAGGGTCTTTGTCGAGTCTTTTCAGTCTTTTGGGTATTTGGGGTCTTTATGGGTCTTTGGGGAATTTGTGGACTTCAGGGTATTTTGGGTTTTTGTGGTCTTTTGGGTTTTTGTGGTCTTTTGGGTCTTTGGGGTATTTTCGGTCTTTGAGGTATTTTGGGTTTTCAGGGTCTTTTCGATCTTAAATGGTCTTCAGGGTGTTTTGGGTTTTCTGAGTCATTTGGGTCCTCAGGTTCCTTTTGTTCTTTTGGATCCTCAGGGTATTTTGGGTCTTCTAGCTCCTTGAGGTCTTCCGGGTCCTTGGGGGTTTTTAGGTCTTTTAACCGGTGGATACATTGTTGCGTTCAAAGATTGTCCCTTTAACCCCCCCCCCCCCCCCCCACTCAAATCCCTCCGAAAGCGCTACTCAAAGCCTTTAAAACCTACCCTTATGTAGGGGGACAGACATCACACAAACACACAAACACACAGAATGCACAAATACACGAACACACATTGTGCTTTAATGATGATGATGGCTTTAGATAGCTTTAGATGCCTCGTTCCAGATAGCTTTAGCATCTAAAGCTATCTGAGGATCCAGATAGCTTTCAATGCTTTAGATGCCTTTAGTTGGCTTTAGAATAAAAATCCCACCCGTATCCGAAGGAGGCGGTTCAATTTGGCATTTTTAACATGAAAATAGGCGAAGCCTAGAAACGAACGAAATCCATTAGAATTACCCTTTAGAATAGGCCTGCCAATCTGCCGAACATAATGATAACCCGATGTACACACATGAAACAAAACATGCGTACGGCATATGTGCATGTATCATGCATTGTGGTTATATACCTGGGTTTCTTTGAAATTGCACTGGGCCATGGTCTAACACCCAGGCCTAAGGCTTGAGGCCTGTCAATCTGTGCTACTTCATTTGGTGTAGGGTCAGGCCAGTTGTCCAGCCAATCCGTGAAAGATAGGTGAAACGCCCCAAAACTCAAACTTGTTCTGTAACTTGTCATAATAAAGCTAAGTACTACGTTTCATTTGAATATGTTAAATAGTATGGACAAAAAGTGCAGAAAACCACAGATGGGACGAACGATGGACGGATAGAGAGCAAACATATAGTCCCTTCTGGGAAGGGGGATACTAAAACAGAAAGTGTGTGTGTGTGTGTGTGTGTGTGTGTGTGTGTGTGTGTGTGTGTGTGTGTGTGTGATTGTGTGTGATTGTGTGTGTGTGTGTGTGTGTGTGTGTGTGTGTGTGTGTGTGTGTGTGTGTGTGTGTGTGATTGTGTGTGTGTCTCCTCCGTAACTCCAAAACCATGAAACCCAGTGATCCGAAACGTTGCTTGCATTCTAAGGCAACTCCAAGGGAATGCGTGAATGAAAACTGGTTATTTGGGCAAATGTAAACACACCTTTTGAATTGATTATTTTTTTGTTGTGTGTTGTACTTTCTGATTAGTATTATGTTGTATACAATCGTAATTATTATTATTATGTTAAGTTTTACACTCACTGAATACTATGATGTAATACAAAACCCCACATTGGAGTTCACTGCACAGTATTCTGCTGTTGAACACAAGGAAAGAATTCCACCTCCAACTTTTGCAAAAGTTTTTTTTTTGTCATAAGGAAAAGCCAATTGCAGTGTTCCCAAGAAATGAAGATGAAAGTGATTTTGCCTTTTTAATTATAACATGATCGGTTGGAAGACATGTGGAAACCTGATGTTCTATCCAATGTAGATGTACCATTATAGAGTGTGCCATGCTCATGCTCCGTCTCGATCAATATACCATTGGGAGGTGTTTTCCTGCATGTTACGCTTTGATGGCTGTGAAAAGAATATGACCCCTAGATATGTTTGCGGCCAGACGCATGATGTGGAAAAATACCGCCTTTAAAAAGCTTTAAAATCAATCTGGCCAACCGTCCTCCATTATCTCACTTTCAGCTATCGGCGCAAAAACGGAGCTAACATGACATTCATCGGTGTGCAGTGGACTCGAAACTACTAATTAATACCTTGTGTTGAAAAGCCGCAGTGCCCTAATGGCTTCGCTCATTTCGCTACAACCAGAGCGAAATCCTCATTTGCATTGTAAAAACGCGCCAAAGTGGCGGCATCCCGCGGCGCACTGCACGGTGTGGGCTCCTTGGCTGGGCTGGGCGGACTACTGCGGCCACACTCCCTGGGTTCTCCTCTCCACACCCTACCTTTGGTATTACCTTATAGAGACTGCACCTTTATCCCAAGTTTGCCACCCCACAACTTGCTCTGAGCTGTGAAGGATTTCCACTTTTATAAGAGCCATAAACCCTAAAGTGATGTTTTCATCAAAGTTAGGATTACATTAATAAGATTATCCTTTCCAGTAACTTAAATGCAGGAGAGAGGCAATGAGGCCCATGAAACCTACGCAATGGTTGTCAACCTATGGTTGTTTGTTCATGCATCTATAGTCTTTAGCCTACTTTTTATAGGGAATCGAGCAAGGAAGGAACAAGTTCCATTTTAAAAAGTCTATGGTATGACTCCGTTGGTGTTAACACTCAATGTACCCAGCAGGATGGTGCATAGGTAGAGCCTTGTAGTTATCTCGTCTTGGTTCGATTCCTGCCTAACCCAACTGTAAAGTGTCGCGTTGGTGCGTCCCAGGCAAGGCATTGCATAAACCGTGTGTGTCGTCCCTCAGATTTCCGTTTAGCTGAATGTCCTGCTTGCCGGGATTAGTTTACGCATGTTAACAATCCCACGATGTCTTTCGTGGCGAGTTGGTGAGTTATTACCGGCACTCAGAACAAATTCCACTTTCCTGCCCCCTATAGTCGCACAAGCCAGTTGGTGAAAGCTTGAGCCAACAAACGTTACCCAGTCGGCTCCACAAAAAGATGGGAAAAATTAGTCCGTAAAAGCAGTAGTATTAGAGTCGTAGATTGCAGCACAATCATCTTTAACGCATGTTTTGCCAAGATTGGAAAATCAAACATAAGGCCAGAGGTACAAGAGATAGTTTATTGAATCTAAACAACTGAAAGTCAATATATATCATCTATCTATAATTCCAGTAATCTCTGTGTGTATGTATGTATGTATGTTTGTCTGTGACCGCTGTTTCTCGACAACCACGGGTCCGATATACTTGAAACTTGCCAGGTATATTGCTGGGGACCCGAGGATGTGCCTTTTCAAGGTTTCATATTAATCGGACAAGTAGTTACCGAGCTATGTCCAAAAAACGATTCAACCAATCAGAGAGCAGCGAGTTATCACGTGTGCCGAACGTGGCGAACAGACTCTGCCTCGGACGGCACATTTGAGAGCGTATTCATTTATTTCACGTTGGCAAACTATGTTGCCGCTATGTTGGCGTTAAACTATGTTTTAAAACTAATTAAAACTAATTTGCGATTCTTTCGCTTTCCTGCGCGTTTGTGCATGCTATGGCGATTTCTTTACCAAACTCCGCAAGCCGTTCGCTTTGGACCAAACCATTTCATGTAAATAGAGGGGGGGGGGGATTGTCACCGTACTCGCAAGCCGTTCGCTTTGGACCAAACCATTTCATGTAAATAGAGGGGGGGGATATAATTTTAGATATAGATATAGTACGGGCATGCCCTAGTCTATCTATAATTCCAGTAATCTCTGTGTGTATGTATGTATGTATGTATGTATGTATGTCTGTATGTCTGTGACCGCTGTTTCTCGACAACCACGGGTTCGATATACTTGAAACTTGCCAGGTATATTGCTGGGGACCCGAGGATGTGCCTTTTCAAGGTTTCATATTAATCGATAAGTAGTTACCGAGCTATGTCCAAAAAACGATTCAACCAATCAGAGAGCAGTGAGCTATCACGTGTGCCGAACGTGCCGAACAGACTCTGCCTCGGACGGCACATTTGAGAGCGTATTCATTTATTTCACGTTGGCAAACTATGTTGCCGCTATGTTGGCGTTAAACTATGTTTTAAAACTAATTAAAACTAATTTGCGATTCTTTCGCTTTCCTGCGCGTTTGTGCACGTTATGGCGATTTCTTTACCAAACTCCGCAAGCCGTTCGCTTTGGACCAAACCATTTCATGTAAATAGAGGGGGGGGATTGTCACCGTACTCGCAAGCCGTTCGCTTTGGACCAAACCATTTCATGTAAATAGAGGGGGGGGATTGTCACCGTACTCGCAAGCCGTTCGCTTTGGACCAAACCATTTCATGTAAATAGAGGGGGGGGGGGGATATAATTTTAGATATATATATAGTACGGGCATGCCCTAGTCTATCTATAATTCCAGTAATCTCTGTGTGTTTGTTTGTCTGTGACCGCTGTTTCTCGACAACCACGGGTCCGATATACTTGAAACTTGCCAGGTATATTGCTGGGGACCCGAGGATGTGCCTTTTCAAGGTTTCATATTAATCGGACAAGTAGTTACCGAGCTATGTCCAAAAAACGATTCAACCAATCAGAGAGCAGCGAGCTATCACGTGTGCCGAACGTGCCGAACAGACTCTGCCTCGGACGGCACATTTGAGAGCGTATTCATTTATTTCACGTTGGCAAACTATGTTGGCGTTAAACTATGTTTTAAAAGTAATTAAAACTAATTTGCGATTCTTTCGCTTTCCTGCACGTTTGTGCACGCTATGGCGATTTCTTTACCAAACTCCGCAAGCCGTTCGCTTTGGACCAAACCATTTCATGTAAATAGAGGGGGGGGATTGTCACCGTACTCGCAAGCCGTTCGCTTTGGACCAAACCATTTCATGTAAATAGAGGGGGGGGGGGGGGTTGTCACCGTACTCGCAAGCCGTTCGCTTTGGACCAAACCATTTCATGTAAATAGAGGGGGGGATATAATTTTAGATATATATATAGTACGGGCATGCCCTAGTCTATATTAAATACGGCAATGCTCTGTATGTATTGTATGTATGCAGTTGCAGGAGAAGTACATGGAGAAGAGGAAGAAATTGTTTCTTGGGTTTGTTGATCTGGAGAAAGCATTCGATAGGGTTCCACGCAAAGTATTGACATGGGCATTGAGGAAGTTAGGAGTGGAGGAAAGGTTGATCAGAGTAGTGATGGCAATGTACGAAAGAGCGCCCACAGCTGTAAGGACGAAGGACGGGAACAGTGGTGAGTTTAAGGTGAAGGTGGGAGTGCATCAGGGGTCGGTACTAAGTCCACTACTATTTGTAGCTGTGATGGAGGTGCTGGCTCAGAACGTAAAGGAGGGTTTACTGTGGGAGTTGTTGTATGCAGATGATCTGGTGTTGATTGCGGAAAGTATGGATGGACTGAAGGAAAAGATGAACAAGTGGAAGGAATGTATGCAGACAAAAGGTCTGAAGGTGAATATCGGAAAGACGGAGGTGATGGCAAGTGGTAAAGCATGTGGTGAGGTGGAAAGAACTGGGAAGTGGCCATATGCTGTGTGCAGGAAGGGTGTCGGAGTGAACTCCATTCAATGGACAATGTGCGCTGAGTGGGTTCATCAAAAATGTAGTGGTCTGAGAGGGTCATTAACCAGTGTGGCAGCTACATTCAAATGTAAGGTGTGCACAGAGGGAGCTGCGGATGGAGGAAATGTTGAGTTGGATCTTGGAGATGGTGTGAAGCTGGAAGGTGTGAAAACATTTTGCTACATCGGAGACATGCTGAATGGAGAAGGTGGATCAGACTCGGCAACGGTGGCTAGAGTGAGATGTGCATGGAAGAGGTTTCGGGAACTGAGTGGCGTGCTGATGAGGAGGGGTGTCGTTGAAGCTGAAGGGAAAGGTGTATGCTGCATGTGTGAGAGGTGTTATGATTTATGGGAGCGAGACATGGGTAATGAACGCAGAGCAGAAACGAAGGCTGGAAAGGGTGGAAATGTGAATGGTTCGGTTGATGTGCGGAGTATCGTTGAGAGTGAGGAAGACAAATGATGAATTGCGAAAGATGATGGGAATAGAGCCTGTGATTGATGCTGTGAAGAAGAACAGGATGAAATGGTTTGGTCATGTGTTGAGGAAGGATGAAAGTGACTGGTTGAGAAGAGTGATGGAAATGAATGCAGAAGGAAGTAGAGGACGGGGAAGACCAAGAAAGACTTGGCTAAAGATGGTGGAAGAAGAAATGCGGGCAAGGGGGTTAACAAGGGGAGATGCAGAAAATAGGGCAAAATGGAGAAGATTGTCATGGGGACCACAAGGCTAACCCCCGCTCCAGCAGGTAAAATGGCCTTAAAATGCATGTTGTTGTTGTTGTTGTATTGTATGTACGTGTGTGTGTGTGTGTGTGTGTGTGTGTGTGTGTGTGTGTGTGTGTGTGTGTGTGTGTGTGTATAGAAAATGTGTATGTCAGTATGTGTGTGTGTGTATATATGTGTGTGTGTATATATGTGTATGTCAGTATGTGTATGTGTATATACAGTAACGTGAAAAAGTAAGTACACCCCATGTAAAGTTTTGACTTTTTCAACATATTTCAACATACAGCTATTTGATCTTTATTTCAACAATATTGATAGATAAAGGTGATATAATATAACAAATATCATGAAACATTTACATTTTGTAGTCCATTGTATAATTTAAATAAACATGAATGCAAATTTCGCATGTGGAAAAAGTAAGTACACCCTTGGCTCTAATAGGTGGTATTGCCCCCCTTTGGCAGAAACAACCTCGAGGAGGCGTTACTTATAATTGTCTACCAGTCTCTGACATCGACTGGGAGAAATTTTTGCCCACTCCTCCATGCAGAATTCTTTCAGCTGTGCGATGTTTGAGGGGTTTCTTGCATGCACAGCTCGTTTCAAATCCCCCCACAACATCTCGATGGGATTTAGATCCGGGCTTTCACTTGGCCATTCCAGAACCCTCCATTTCTTTCTTTTTAGCCATTATTTGGTGGATTTACTGGTATGTTTAGGGTCATTGTCGTGTTGCAAGGTCCACCTTCGGTTGAGCTTCAACTTTCCGACAGATGGCCTCACATTATCCTAAAGCACCCTCTGATTCAATGAAGAATTCATCGTGGATTCTATGATGGTGAGCTGCCAAGGCCCTGATGCAGCAAAGCTGCCCCAAACCATAATATTTCCACCACCATGCTTTACAGTTGGTATCAGGTTCTTGTGGTCAAATGCTGTCTTTGGTTTTCGCCAAACATGTCTTATGGTACTGTGGCAAAATAGCTCTACCTTTGACTCATCTGTCCAGAGCACATTGTTACAGAAGTGCTGGTCTTTGCCGAGGTGTTCATTGGCAAACTTTAGGCTTGCCCTGATGTTCTTTCTGGAGAGCAAAGGTTTCCTCCTGGCACACCTCCCATGTAGATCAAATTTGTGCAGCTTCTTTCTAATGGTAGATTCGTGCACTTTGACATCAACAGTGGCAAGACAAGAACAAGTTGGGAGTTGTTTGGAATCGTCTCCACTTGTAGATGATCTTCCGGACAGTCGAATGATTGATTTCAAATTGTTTGGAGATCTTTTTATATCCCTTCCCAGACTCGTAGGCATCTATAACCTTCTTTCTGAAGGCCTCAGAGAGCTCTTTTGATCTCAGCATGGTGACGCCGCACACTTCAACAACAAAGAGCAAACCAAAACTAAATGTCTGAGATTTAAATAAGACAGGTTCCTCCAAGATGCTCTCTGACGATGTTCTAATCATTTGCACCTGAGCTGGTGCACCTGATTCTAATTTTAGGTATTTGAAGTAGTGATAAATGTCGGGGTGTACTTACTTTTTCCACATGCGAAATTTGCATTTATGTTTCTTTAAATTATACAATGGATGGCAAAATGTAAATGTTTCATGATATTTGTTATATTATATCACCTTTATCTATCAATATTGTTGAAATGAAGATCAAATAGCTGTATGTTAAAATAATTTGAAAAAGTCAAAACTTTACATGGGGTGTACTCACATTTTCACGTGACTGTATATATATATACCCCCACCCAACGGGAACCCAACGTCGGCCTCTTTCCCCCTTATCGAGGGGGGATTAATCCCCTCGTCTATGACTGACTGACGTGGTCCTCGAAGTTACAACGTCCTTACCGGACAGACGGTAGGTAGGGTCCGTAGGCCAAGGGGTTCGCTGCTTACCTAATTACTACCGCCAACCGGGAACGAGGGAATAACTTCTGCTCGAACCACGGTTTTAGTTGGATTAATTGCCGAGCGGTTTTACCAACCTGGAGTTCGAGCCATTAACAAACACTAGACCCGATTCCTATGCGTTGGCCGAATCGCGCCACGTACACTCAATCTGGAAATCACGAAGACGACCGGACGAGAATGAAAAAGGCAAAAGTAGGAAGAACAGATATTTATTAATTATTATTTACACAAACAAAGAAAAGGAGGAAAATAATAAAATAAAAGCAATGTACAGGGAAATGGAAGGAGCAGAAGGACACAGAGCAATTCTAGCTTACCTATACAGTCTTACTTATACCCGGGACAGAACAAACAAAGACAGACTCACATGGTGGGAAATTGCAGATTGGATTTGATGCCGGTAGGACGGGGCACGGTCCAGAGAGATCACGGCAAGAAGGTCTCGGGGCCAGTGGCGCGATGATGGTCTCTCCCGCGTCGATTCCAGTCAGCAGGGCCCACAGAGGACACACGAGGCGGCGCAAGCGCCAGCGCAAGGGGGGCAGCACGGCGAGGCAGTCGGCGCACGAGACCATTCGTGTTCGTCTCTCTCCTATAAAAAAAACCCGCGCGTCCCCTTTTATTGCGTGCTTTTGGGATTCACCCGCGTGCCTGTTGGAAATGCACCTCGGTCAGCTCGCCTCGGCCTTGATTGGTGAGGCTTTGGCAAAGCCACGCCTTGTCCCTCGTGCTTGGCTGACTCCTTCCCCCCCTCCCCCCCGATGACGAGGCGGGGCCACACACTTCTTCTCCGAGTTAGAGCACCTGCAATGGCGTGTTTGGCACGAGAGGAAAATGGGCCTATGCTTATTTAATTGATTCAACGCAATGAATTAGTGGACCACAGAGCCTTATACTGACATTTACTAAGGACATAACTACTGAGGGAAACCTATGATTTGCTACGTGGGTGCGATGGCCTAACTAAGGACGACCTGTGATCTTTACAATTGGAGGTATTTACAAGAAATATTTACAGCACACAAAAGGGTATATTTTACAACAAATTACACACAGGATTCTCAAATCCTCAACACTGCACCCTCATCCCCACGGGACGTCCCGGCCCGAAAACTTTAACTTTAGTGTGCCACGCAGGTGTAGTAACCCTCTACAATTAACCTGACCCTGAGTGCGACAATTTTAAAACACAAATAAATATGTCCCGCTAATTGCGTTGCACCCTGCCTAACAGTTTCACACCCATAGCTAACCGAATTGCGGAATTAATTCTCAAACTAAACATGAATAGTGGGGGAGCATTATTTACAGTGACGTTATTTTGACTATTTACAAAACTGCAACCCAGGACCTGTGATTTTCCAGGAGAGAAACAAAAAGAGATTCCTGTGGGGATGGAGGAGACAGCATGCATTGCATCGACGCACCAGCACCAATAACCACCAAAGCACCAATCACCAAAAATGCACCAAAAGCACCATTCGGTGCAACAGTCACCAGTTCATCATAATAAAACAACAAAAAAAACAACTGGTGGTGGTCTTCTTCTTCTCTGCTGGGCCGATGTTCTTCCTGATGTTCTTTCTTGATGTTCTCAACTTGCGGCCTATTTGAAAATAAAAGGGCACCAATGCGTCCACTTTTTATTTATGGCCAACAGGGGCCAACTAAGGGTGGTCCACCTGTCTGGCATAGGTGCCACCTTTACCCTGGGCCGCAAGTAAGATTACCTGGCCGCCATGGCCGGTCCCCAGCAGAGGTGCCAGGCCCCAAAACGTGGGGTCCATAAAGTGGTGCTTGGCCGCATAAAGGCGGTCCATAAGTGGTGCATCAATGCAAGCATGCTGGTTGCGGGGGTTCAGGCTCACGGATGCGACCTCCCCGCACGCTCCCCCTCAGTGACCAGAGAGCACGATCCTCGGTTGGGGAAGGAAGACAAAGCCGCAGGGTTAGTGAGGGCAAGGGCGCAGGGGTACACATCAAAACCGGCAATGCAGGACGAGGTACGTACGGAGAGCGAAGTGAGAAAGCTCGTCCCTACCGTACGCCCCCCATAGGTGACCTACACTACCCCCCCTTGCCCCTCCCCGTATTTACAAAAAAAACTTGCACATTTACAAATTCCTCACTACCGTCACGTCTTCCCCATATCTCCTAATACCAAATTCGTCACCACAATCCCTCTAATCCAAAATTTGCCATCACCAATTCATGCTCAATCCTCATAAGGAGAGAGAGATGGAACATCAGCACAATGCCACACCCACGTCATGATGCGTCTCACAATCCAAACATTTGCACAGAAAAATAACAACAACAAACCATGGCATGGTGTGGAGCACCGTCGTTACCTCAGGTGAGTGGATGCAGATGGTGCAAGGAGTTTCAATGCGAACTATCCTCTTAACGGCCCGGTCACAACCCACCGTGCGTGTTTTTAGTCCGTACGTTTTTTGGGGAGGCCACGGCCGCCACGTTTTTCTGAAAACGTGGGGAGGGAGTGGCAAGAGTAGGGAGAGAGTACGTCAACGCACGTCACTCGCACGGTTGCGCAAGGTGTAAGTACGTGGCCCGCACGCCACGCCTGGCCGTGAGCGGTTGCGTGCATCGTACGTTGCACACGTGGTAAGTGAGTTGTACGTGCTTACAACTTGCTTACAACGTACGATCTCCATGCGATTGCCACGTTATCGTACGGAGGCCGTACTTACACGTGCTGCTCACGTACGGTGTCCTTACTCACTCGCATGTTGTAAGTGCGTGGAAGTGCGATGAACGTGAGTTTTTCCGCCCAATGTCTGGGGGGGGGGGGGGGGGGGACTCACGGAGTCAGTGCGTTGTGCGCTCATTGGCTGTAGAAGGCACGCGCGTCACCCGTACTGGAGTGAATCCGTAGCCCGACCGCATCCCGAACGCAGCGAAAGTTCCTCATGCACTAAAAGTGCTACGGCGTGTCTGCGTGCTCACAAATCCGTACTGAGGTGGTACTCACCACGTACGGATCCCCAAATTTTGCCCACGTTTTTGCAAGTAGACAGCACGCACTTGCAAGTACGGCGGGTTGGGACCACGGCTTTAATGACATTAACACACTTTACACTACCCGAGGTCTTTCCCTGCCAATCCATTGGCAATCTGACTCGATGTGGTTTTAAGAACCAAATTCACATTGACCAAACTGTGGTGCTTCATCAATTTGGGGTCTCACTCCCCCGATTCAACTCCCTGTACCTTTGCACAATTTCAGGACTGGGTCATGTGGCTCTCCCAGCAGGTCTACCCAGCTGCACACCTCCACCACTGCAGTTGCCTCTGAGCTTACCTGCTCCTTACCCTGACCTATCTAACTGGGGAAGGCCCTATGGCGCTCTCCCCACTCGGTGCCCTCTCTGGCACTGGGCTACCCGGGTCCATCCTCCGGATCCTCGGGCCCCATCCACAACAACTCTACCGGCTCCCAGAGCCCACCTGCGGCCTCACCTGGCCGACATCCTCACAGTGGTAGGGTGCCCATTTAACTACACACACTAACAGGCCACACGCCCAGCCATTTCCACGACACTAATGCACCCATCCAAACACCATTCTTCCACACGCACCACAGATGCCAATATCCAACCACAATTTACCTATACCCTCTACCTAACTCTTAAACTACCCTCCCCGGGTATTCGTGATGGGGTCCATCCTCCCCATACACACCTTCGCACCATCCACTCCACTCCACAGTTTCCACCATTCTCACTCCACACCATCCATTCCATACTCCACATATTCCAGACCATTTATTCCATACAACCATGCTCACCTGTATTTGCACACCTGTGCCATCACACCTGGTGCTTCCTGCACCCTCCTTCCTCCCAGGACCATTTGCTCAACACAACACTCAATCCCCATTACTCAGTCATCCACTGCTCCATACACCTGTTCACTTGCACACCTGTGCAATCACACCTGGTGCCTCCTGCACCCTCCTTCCTCCCAGGCTTCTTCAATCATTCAATACAATGCACAACCACAATTGTTCCTCATGCACTGCTCAATACACTTCCACGCTCAATACAACTCACAATCACCTCACTCTTTTCACAATACACTTCCGAATACACTTTCAATTCTCAAACACACGGCATCATCTGCTCTACCTGGTTTCCCTCTAAATTGGTGCTCCCCATCTTCCCTTTAAACTAAGTACATCCCACGTCATGAACAACCATTCTAACCTCTCTATGTCCCCGACTACCTGTCCAATGTCACTACTTACCTCCACCGTTACCTATGGTCATTCTTCTCGAGGTCCCTATACATTATCCCAACCCTCCCGCGGTGAGTTTTCACTGCCAAACCCCATAGCTATTGTTCATGTGCCCCGTTGTGAGGGATGGTGGATTTGCCATCCCTCCACATCGGGCATCTCCCATTATTAATTTTGCCATCAAATTCCAGCCAATCACAAATTCCAATCACTGCCAATCCTTCTCTCTATTCCAAATTTCGGATCAAAACACTATCATCATCACAGTCCGCTATATCTGAGCCTCGGTGCGTCATTACCTCATTAAAACTCGGCTTAGCAAAGCCGAGCAATGAATTCGGGTGGTTTGGTCGGGCCGAGATTCCACGCACCATCTCGACGCGGCACCTTCCGGTCCCCGGCCCGGTGGCTCAATCTCGCCCGGTCGGAACCCTGTCCCCGCCAGGGGGCACCGTTCCGCTTCCTCATAGCTGCCCCTGAATCGGACCGGTCGCCTCGCCCGACAAGGCCCGCACTCGACCGTGTGGGGCGGAGCCAGGCCCGAATTGGTAACGACGCTTCGAAGAGAAACGACGCAACACCGACCCGCGCCGGGCCTCGCATCCAACAAAACGCACCGCGCACGCTATCCATCGCCCTAAACGCTGCCCGGGTCAACGTCGATGCTTCACTCGCATACGCAACCCGTTTTACACTCACCAAGCCCGGCGTTCTGGCGCCTCCAGTGCATCCCACACACCCCGTCCATTCCACCACCGCACTCCCTGTTACACACCACTCCTCTCGCACACACTCGCCGTTTGCACAATTCCTTAACACACCTCGTGCACCGTCTTGCGCACTCTCCCTCGGTGCGTACTCCGTACCACTCACCATGGGCGTGCACTCTCGCATCCACCCACTCACGCGCTTCAATGGGCTCTCCCACACCCGCGCCACAACCAACTCAGGTGTGCTTTCTCGCACACTCTCGCCGTTCATCCCAAACGTGCATCCTCGCACCCGCTCCTCCACCAACTCACTCTCCGGGTCACTCTCACCCTCGCACGTACACTCCGTATCGCTCTCACTCTCTGTGTCACACTCCGTACACTTTATAACACGCTGACTCTTTGACGCACACTTTTTCCTCACACGCGTGCCATTCGCTTTAACACAGCACACAAAGGACCTTCCACGAACGCCCGGGTGCTTTCGCGATCCCAAGCGCGTGACAATTCTCTTCGCGCCAAACATCCTTCTACAAAATCTCCCCGCACAATATACAGCACGACTCACCTTCGGGGTTCTTCTTCCTCCCTGCACCAACACCTGCAAATCTTTATAAGGATTAAGCACGGCATCAAGGTGTGAGCACGGACTTTGCACATAATCAGTTTCTCCCTTCAATTCCCGGGCTACCTCCGTCATCTTTTCAATTTCAAATATACCCACCACTACTTTTTCTTTATTCACCTCAACGACCGCTGGCTTCAATAAAATTTTCTCTCCTACCTCAGCGGTCGCCGGCTTTTCCATACCCCGGGTCGCGATGTCTACCCCGGTCCAGTTACCTGTGCTTTTCTCCACTTCGCTCAACCAGCGCTTCTCGCCCCGCTTTACCTCGTCGTGCACCCGTGTGCCCCTCCCGCTCAACCTGCGGCCAACCTCCCTCTCGGCTTCCCTCACCTCGTATGCGGCTCTGTCCCTCGCCATTCCCTCAGTTATTTCTTTAATTTGGTTTCCCAATTGCTGCCCCATTCCCCTGAAATTATCGTCTGTCTTTACCAGAAAGGCTATCATCTGCTTCATAAACAGGTCCAAATTCATTGGTGGCGTGGGCTCAGCTGCCACAACCACGTGCGAGCCGCCATTTTATGCCTCTACAACCACGTGTGCGAGGGCGCCATCTTGTGCACCTGATACCCCCGCAACCACATCTTCATTGCTCTCCTCCTCCCTCTCCTCCATATACATTTCCCTGGGGTCCTGGGTCGCTTCTAACCCCTCTTCTAATTCCCCCACCGGCATCCGGTCGCCTTGATCATCCATGGCGCGATTTCAAATTTGGATGTTAAAACGAAATGTTGGCCGCTCCAAATTTTGACCTAATTTTTTCTTTTTTTCTTAGATGTTTAAAAATTTGGTTCGGGCCTCGGATCCCACTCATGACACCAATTGTTACGGAACCCAACGTCAGCCTCTTTCCCCCTTATCGAGGGGGAATTAATCCCCTCGTCTATGACTGACCGACGTGGTCCTCAAAGTTACAACGTCCTTACCGGACCGACGGTAGGTAGGGTCCGTAGGCCTAGGGGTTCGCTGCTTACCTAATTACTACCGCCAGCCGGGAACGAGGGAATAACTTCTGCTCGAACCACGGTTTTAGTTGGATTAATTGCCGAGCGGTTTTAGCAACCCGGAGTTCGAGCCATTAACAAACACTAGACCCGATTCCTATGCGTTGGCCGAATCGCGCCACGTACACTCAATCTGGAAATCACGAAGACGACCGGACGAGAATGAAAAAGGCAAAAGTAGGAAGAACAGATATTTATTAATTATTATTTACACAAACAAAGAAAAGGAGCAAAAAAATATAATATAAGCAATGTACAGGGAAATGGAAGGAGCAGAAGGACACAGAGCAATTCTAGCTTACCTATACAGTCTTACTTATACCCGGGACAGAACAAACAAAGACAGACTCACACGGTGGGAAATTGCAGAATGGATTTGATGCCGGTAGGATGGGGCACGGTCCAGAGAGATCGCGGCAAGAAGGTCTCGGGGCCAGTGGCGCGATAATGGTCTCTCCCGCGTCGATTCCAGTCAGCAGGGCCCACAGAGGGCACGAGGTGGCGCAAGCTCCAATGCAAGGGGGGCAGCACGGCGAGGCAGTAGGCGCACGAGACCATTCGTGTTCGTCTCTCTCCTATAAAAAAAAACCCGCGCGTCCTCTTTTATTACGTGCTTTTGGGATTCACCTGCGTGCCTGTTGGAAACGCCCCTCGGTCAGCTCGCCTCGGCCTTGATTGGTCGCGAGGGCTCACCGATCCCGCCCCCTTTATGAGGCGTTGGCAAAGCCATGCCTTGTCCCTCGCGCTTGGCTGACTCCTCCCTCCCCCCCCACCCCCCCCCCCCCCCCCAGATGACGAGGCGGGGCCACACCCTTCTTCTCCGAGTTAGAGCACCTGCAATGGCATATTTGGCACGAGAGGAAAATGGGCCTACGCTTATTTAATTGATGCAACACAATGAATTAGTGGACCACAGAGCCTTTTACTGATATTTACTAAGGACATAACTACTGAGGGAAACCTATGATTTGCTACGTGGGTGCGATGGCCTAACTAAGGACGACCTTTGATCTTTACAATTGGAGGTATTTACAAGAAATATTTACAGCACACAAAAGGGTATATTTTACAACAAATTACACACAGGATTCTCAAATCCTCAACAATATATCTATATATATAAAACACAGTTTGTGTGTGCGTGTGTGTGTGTGTGTGTGTGTGTGTATGTAATGTTACCGATAGACTCCTAAACGGAGAGGCTCACGTACTTGATATTTGGCACAGACATGGCCATTGAGCCTGGGATGAACATGGCTGACCTAAAAATATATTTCATAATACGCTTTTACCATATTTTTATCTCAGCGCGAAATATTATGACCGGAATCTGATCGGTCGCAGAGCAGCGCGCTGATTCGCGCAGAGCGATCACGTGATGTTCCCTGCCGCCATTAACTCAGTTACGTGTTCGCACGTATTTCAGAGCGAAAAGCAATTGCCTTTTTTCACATTTAAGCGACGAACATTGCCATTCACACCACATAGGTTTTTTTCCCTTTCATCTTTAGATTCATATTTTTTGCCATAACGTAGCGCATTATGGCTCTCTCGAGCTCGAGTTAGCCAATCACCTGGGAGCATGAGGCCACGTTGGCCACGCCCACGACAGGACGCAGAGTTGCAATCGATCGCTCAGAGCGATCACGTGATGTTCCTTGCCGCGCGACTATCTATATATATCACTCAGATCCCTCACAATCGACCACCACCACCTCCTCCTGCAATACTAAATATCACTCAGATCCCTCACAATCGACCACCACCCCCTCCTACAATACTAAATATCACCCAGATCCCTTGGAATCGACCACCACCTCCTCCTACAATATTAAATATCACCCAGATCCCTTGGAATCGACCACCACCTCCTCCTACAATACTAAATATCACCCAGATCCCTTGGAATCGACCACCACCTCCTCCTACAATACTAAATATCACCCAGATCCCTTGGAATCGACCACCACCTCCTCCTACAATACTAAATATCACCCAGATCCCTTGGAATCGACCACCACCTCCTCCTCCTGCAATACTAAATATCACTCAGATCCCTCACAATCGACCACCACCACCTCCTCCTGCAATACTAAATATCACTGAGATCCCTCACAATCGACCACCACCACCTCCTACAATACTAAATATCACTCAGATCCCTCACAATCGACCACCACCCCCTCCTACAATACTAAATATCACCCAGATCCCTTGGAATCGACCACCACCCCCTCCTACAATACTAAATATCACCCAGATCCCTTGGAATCGACCACCACCCCCTCCTACAATACTAAATATCACCCAGATCGCTTGGAATCGACCACCACCTCCTCCTGCAATACTAAGTATCACCCAGATCCCTTGGAATCGACCACCACCTCCTCCTACAATACTATATATCACTCAGATCCCTTGGAATCGACCACCACCTCCTCCTACAATACTATATATCACTCAGATCCCTTGGAATCGACCACCACCTCCTCCTGCAATACTAAATATCACCCAGATCCCTTGGAATCGACCACCACCCCCTCCTACAATACTAAATATCACCCAGATCCATTGGAATCGACCACCACCTCCTCCTACAATACTATATATCACTCAGATCCCTTGGAATCGACCACCACCTCCTCCTGCAATTCTAAATATCACCCAGATCCCTTGGAATCGACCACCACCCCCTCCTACAATACTATATATCACTCAGATCCTTTGGAATTGACCACCACCTCCTCCTACAATACCCCCTCCTGCAATACTATATATCACTCAGATCCTTTGGAATCGACCACCACCTCCTCCTACAATACTATATATCACTCAGATCCCTTGGAATCGACCACCACCTCCTCCTGCAATACTAAATATCACCCAGATCCCTTGGAATCGACCACCACCCCCTCCTACAATACTATATATCACTCAGATCCCTTGGAATCGACCACCACCCCCTCCTACAATACTATATATCACTCAGATCCCTTGGAATCGACCACCACCTCCTCCTACAATACTAAATATCACCCAGATCCCTTGGAATCGACCACCACCCCCTCCTACAATACTATATATCACTCAGATCCCTTGGAGTCGACCACCACCTCCTCCTGCAATATATATATATATAACACAGTTTGTGTGTGTGTGTGTGTGTGTGTGTGTGTGTGTGTGTGTGTGTGTGTGTGTGTGTGTGTGTGTGTGTGTGTGTGTGTGTGTGTGTGTGTGTAATGTTACCGATAGACTCCTAAACGGAGAGGCTTACGTGCTTGATATTTGGCATAGACATGGCCATTGAGCCTGGGACGAACATGGCCGAACTCAAAATATTTGACGATCCATATTTTTTATTCATATTTACCTCAGCGCATTTCCGCGCACGGATTCAACGGAATCAGAGCAGGTAGGCGCTGATTCGTTCAGAGCGATCACGTGATGATGCTATGACGCTATGAAAGCTATGACGCTATGAAAAAAAAAATCGCTATGAAACGCTATGAACGCTATGACGCTATGACGCTATGAAACGCTATGAAGCGATGAACGGTATGAACGATATGACGCTATGAAAAAAAAAATCGCTATGACGCTATGAAACGCTATGAAACGCTATGAACGTGATGACGCTATGAACGCTATGAACGATATGACGCTATGACGCTATGAAGCTATGACCGCTATGAACGATATGACGCTATGAAAAAAAAAATCGCTATGAAACGCTATGAACGCGATGACGCTATGAACGCTATGAACGATATGACGCTATGACGCTATGAAGCTATGACTGCTATGAACGATATGACGCTATGAAAAAAAAAATCGCTATGACGCTATGAAACGCTATGACGCTATGAACGATATGAACGCTATGATACTATGAACGCTATGACGCTATGACAAAAAAAATCGCTATGACGCTATGAAACGCTATGAACGCTATGACGCTATGACGCTATGAAAAAAAAAAATCGCTCGCTTTACCAAGGGGCTCGCTCTCCCCCCGTTCCCCTCCCCTCCCCTTCCCCTCCCCTTCCCCCTCCCCTCCCCCGCCCGGCAATGCCGGGTACTTCTGCTAGTATATATATATACAGTATATACAGTATATGTATATATATATATATATATATATACATACATATACATATATATATACATATACATACACCTACATATACACCAACGGTCAAAAGTTTTAGCACACCTCAATTTTTCCAGTTTTTATTGAAATTTAAGCAATTCAAGTGCAGTGAATAACCTGAAATTGTACAAAGGTAAGCAGGAAGACAGACCATTATAAAACTTAAAAGTGTAGGTCTCTCCTGAAGAGAAATTGCAAAGAAAGCGAAGGTGTCAGTGAGTACAGTTTCCTACACCATTAAAAGGCACTTGCAAACTGGAGGAAACTCTGACAGGAAGAGGTCTGGCAGACCCAAAGCCACAACAGAATCAGAAGACAAGTTTCTGAGAGTCAACAGCAGGCGAGAAAGGTGCCTCACAGGACAACAGCTTCAAGCACAGCTTAACACTGGTCAAAGTAAGCAAGTCTCAATTTCAACTGTGAAGAGAAGACTTCGAGCTGCAGGTTACATCCTCTGTAACACTCCCCATCCCGCGCTCCGATGTGCTCTCCCGCACACGCGCCACAACCAACTCAGGTGTGCCTCCTCGCACCCGCTCCTCATCCAACTCACCCTCCGTGTCACTCTCATCTCACAAACACTCCGACGTGCATTCTCGCTCGCACTCGGTATCAATCCCATACTCTGTAGTGCACTCTCCCTCGCTCTTGGTAACACACTCACGGTCCGACGCCATTTGTACACGCACTCTGTTCACCTTTGCACACCTTTTCCTCACACGCACGCCATTGCCATCCACACAGCGCACCATGGACCTTTTACGAGCGCCGGGGTTACACCTTGATCCCAAGTGCGCAAAAATTATTTTTGCACTAAACACCTTCCCGCAAAACCTCTTAGCACCATCCACAGCCTGTCTCACCTTGGGGATTTTTCTTCTTCGCTCCACACGCACCTGCAAATCTTTATAAGGATTATGCAGCACGACATCATGATGTGAGCATGGACTTTGCACATTATCCATCTCCTCCGATTCCATTCCTATCTCTGCCGTCTCTTCAATCCCAATTTTAACGATAACCAATTTGTTAATTTCTTTCTCCTCGACGACCGCTGGCTTTATTAAAATTTCCTCTTCTACCTCAGCGGTCGCCGGCTTTCCCATACCCGCGATTTCTATGCCCGTCCAGTTACTTGCGCTCTGCTCCGCCTCGCTCAACCCACGCTTCTCAACCCGCTTCACCTCGTCGCGTACCCCCCGACCTCCTCGCCCAACCTGCAGTTAACCTCCCTCTCCAATTCCTTCTCCTCATACGTGGCTTGCCCCCTCGCCAACCCCTCATTAATTTATTTGGCTTGGCCAATTATGCCCCCCAATTTGTCCCCTAATCTGCTTCCGAATCCCTCCAATTTGCTTCCTAACCTGTTTCCTACTCCTCCCAATTTGCTGTTTAATCCCTCACATTTATTGTCTAATTGCTCCAATTTGCTGTCTAATCGCTCCCCCATTCTATCTTCCAATCCTCCGATTTGGTTTCCCATTTCATTTCCCAAGTCCTCACTCGTCTTGACCAAAGGGCCTTCATTTGTATCATAAATAGGTCCAGATTCACTAGTGCCGTGGGCTCGGCTGCCGCGGCCACGTGCAAGGCGCCATTTTGTGCTCCCGCAACCACGTGCGAGGCACCGCCATCTTGTGCGCCTGCAACCCCCGCTACCGCACCCTCATTGCCCTCCTCCTCCCTGGGGTCCTGGATTGCCTCTAACTCCTCTTCTACCCACCTACCAGCATCCGATCGCCTTGATCATCCATGGCACGGCTTCAATTTGGTGGTATTAAATAAAATTTCGGCCGCTCCAAATTTTGACCAAATTTTTAGTTGTTTTAAAAATTTGGTTCGGGCCTCAAATCCCACTCCTCGACACCAATTGTTACGGATCTCAGAGACGGCACTCCCCTTAGCAAGGGGGGGTTAATCCCCTTGGCCTGTTGAGCCGGCCATCTCTGATCCTGGTACTTGTAACGCTCTTTTGCGGGGTGGGATTGATCAGGGTTATTGGTCCAGGTGTTATCCCGAATACCTTTATCAATCCCTCCGCAAAACAGGGAGACAAGCACCGCTCGAAACACGGACAAGATGGTATTTGCCGAGCGGTTTAGCAATCCGCGGTTCGAGCCGTTATCAAGAGACTAAACCCCATTATAAAGCAGTTGGCCAAATCGCGCCACAGGTATTCAATCAGGAAAAGACTAAAGCGATCGGATAAGAAAGAAGAAACCAAAGGTAAGAAATACAGACATTTATTAATTATGTACAGAAAACCAAAGGAAGAGCAACGAAAGTAATATACAGGGCGAAGAAAAAGAAAAAGGTACACTGGGCAGCCTTAAATAGTCTTACTTATCAACGCCCAGACAGAACAAACAGACTCACACGAAAGGGGAATAGCAGGCAGGAATCACTGGACGAGGGGATGAGAAGGCCCAGGCAGACGGTAGCGTCAAGGTCCGGCTCCAGGGGTCGACTCGCGTCGTGGCGGGAAACCCTGGCAGGCAGCGAGCGCGTGTCGTTTACTGCGAGTGGTCGTTGCATACAGCGATTGGGATGCTCTTCTCTCCCTTGGCTTCGTCTTCCAACTCCGGATCACGTCTCTCTTTCGTGCCTTCTCACCGACCTTGTACCTTCCCTGTCAACTCTCTCATGAACCTCCTTACGCGTCTTGCGAAGCAGTCCCTTGAGTTGCTTTTATTGCTGTCGGCCGTATCAAGCCGCGGGCTCTGAGGGCACGCCTACCGGTTGGCTCACCGCGGTGCTGGTTGGCCGGTAAGGGCTGGCTGACTCCACCTCCGATGACGCGTCGACATGCCACGCCCGTGATCCGGCGGCTCCTCCCCCTTCTTCTCCGAGATGGAGCACATGGGCAATGGCGTCTGGGGCGAGCGCTGAGGCGGCTGCGGCTGGCAGAGGCACGTACCACAATTGGTTGGAGAGGGACGTCGCAAAATGAACGGAATAGGGCCTCTCTTATTTGATTAATGCAACGCAGATTCAACTATTGGGAACAGGTCCTCAACTGAAACACACAATAATGAAATAACTACAAAGAGGGCCTACGGTTCGCTACGTGTTGTTCATGGACTAACTAGGGTGTGATCTTTAACCAGCCAATTGAGGGGGATATTTACAGGGGAATATTTATAAGGGGTACATTTACGAAATTTACTAGTGAAGGTTCTAAAAACCGTAACAATATACAGTGAAACCTTGACTTACGAGTGCACCAACTTACGAGTTTTCCGAGATATGAGCCGTCGCTCGGGCGGTTTATTGCTTTGAGATGCGAGCCGAGATCTGAGTTACGAGCTTACGCCACCCGCCACCAGGTGGGTTCCGGTCACGTGGTTATCTTGCCGTGCAAGCATCTCTGCCGTATATCGCTGCTGTTTTGTTTTCGCATTTTGGTTATTTTGGAGCTGACGCCACCCACCACCAGGTGGGTTCCGGTCACGTGGTTATCTTGCCGTGCAAGCATTTCTGCCGTATATCACTGCTGCTTTGTTTTCGCATTTTGGTTATTTTGGAGCTGACGCCACCCGCCACCAGGTGGGTTCCGGTCACGTGGTTATCTTGCCGTGCAAGCATCTCTGCCGTATATAGCTGCTGCTTTGTTTTCGCATGTTGGTTATTTTGGAGCTTACGCCACCCGCCACCAGGTGGGTTCCGGTCACGTGGTTATCTTGCCGTGCAAGCATCTCTGCCGTATATCGCTGCTGCTTTGTTTTCACATTTTGGTTATTTTGGAGCTGACGCCACCCGCCACCAGGTGGGTTCCGGTCACGTGGTTATCTTGCCGTGCAAGAATCTCTGCCGTATATAGCTGCTGCTTTGTTTTCGCATGTTGGTTATTTTGGAGCTTACGCCACCCGCCACCAGGTGGGTTCCGGTCACATGGTTATCTTGCCATGCAAGCATCTCTGCCGTATATCGCTGCTGCTTTGTTTTCGCATTTTGGTTATTTTGGAAAATTTCTTAGTTTTAACCATGGGTCCTAAGAAATTGAGTGCCAAGGGCAGTACTGAGAAGAAGAAGAGGATGATGTGCTTGGATATAAAACACGCAATCGTCGAAAAACATGAGCGAGGTGTGCGTGTTGTCGACTTGGCGAGGCAGTACGATCATAGCAGTACGATCGAAACATTTTGAAAGGGAGGAAGAAACAAACCTCGTTGGACAGGTTTTTATTGAAATGCCCTGCAAGTGAAAGCGAGGAAAGTGTGGCAAAAAAGGCAAAAGTCATCTCCTCCACCTCCGCCAGCATCTTCGTCTGATCTTCAAGGTAAATACACTTAATAAAACCAGTTTATTTCTTTACATTGTGGCGGACACGGAAGCTCACTGGCGTGGTGACATCATTCCGCGCACCAAGTGGGCGGGGGCCACGCCGAGGGGTAGGCGTGGCCTCAGGATATACACCGGGCGCGCAGCCCGGAGCGCGCCAGTGTTACAGTGAGCTCTTGAATAAAGACTCTTACAAATTACCACGTTGTCCGCTTCCTCCTTGTTTACAAGCAGCGCGCGTAACGCCGCTTATTATTTACAGTATATACGAGGTCGTGCTTGTTTATACATTATTTGTTATTTATAAAGTACATTTTTCTTATTTAAAAACACGTAACAAAAAAAATTGGTGTGGTTTTTTGGGGGCTGGAACGGATTAATAGCATTTCAATGCATTTTAATGGGGAAATTTAATTTGAGAAACGAGCAAATTGAGTTACGAGCTCGGTCACAGAACGAATTAAACTCGTAAGTCAAGGTTTCACTGTATATATATATATATATATATATATATATATATATATATATATATATATATATATATATATATATATATATACCAGCAGAAGTACCCGGCATTGCCGGGAGGGGAGGGGCAAGGGGGGGGAGGGGAGGAGAGGGGGGGAGGGGAGAAGAGGGGGGAGGGGAGGAGAGGTGGGAGGGTGAGGGGGAGGGATGGGAGGGGAGGGGGGAGGGGGAGAATGGGAGGGGAGGGGGGAGGGGGAGAATGGGAGGGGGAAGGGCAGGAGGGGGGAGGGGGAGGGTGGAGGGGAGAGGGGGATGGGAGGGGGGAGGGGAAGGGGGGAGGGGAGGGGGGAAGGGGGGGAGGGGGGAAGGGGGGGAGGGGGAGGGGAAGAGGGGGGGGAGGAGGGAAGGGGAGGGGGGAGGAGGGAAGGGGAGGGGAGGGATATAGATGGTTAGGTTACTGGCAATTCATCACATCCACAAATGACGTAATCCACACAATTTATGTACTTTACATAAGGTTAATAGGAATACATGGCCGTGTAGATGGGAAATACAGTTTGTTTGAAATAAATCACAAATATCAGATGAAAGTTTTTCAAAATACTCGTCAATACCAAATTCAAAATACTCGGAGACAAAATACCACGTTTACACGTGGTAAGAAACGACGCAAACGCACGATTGCAACACTGCGTCGTGTCGTGGGCATGGCCAACGTGGCCTCATGCTCCCAGGTGATTGGCTAACTCGAGCTCGAGAGAGCCATAATGCGCTACATTATGGCAAAAAATATGGATCTGAAGATGAAAGAAAAAAAAAACCTATGTGGTGTGAATGGCAATGTTCCTCGCTGAAATGTGAAAAAACGCAATCGCGCGGCAAGGAACATCACGTGATCGCTCTGAGCGATCGATTGCAACTCTGTGTCCTGTCATGGGCGTGGCCAACGTGGCCTCATGCTCCCAGGTGATTGGCTAACTCGAGCTCGAGAGAGCCATAATGCGCTACATTATGGCAAAAAATATGGATCTAAAGATGGAAGAAAAAAAAACCTATGTGGTGTGAATGGCAATGTTCGTCGCTGAAATGTGAAAAAGGCAATTGCTTTTTGCTCTGAAATACGTGCGAACGCGTAATTGAGTTAATGGCGGCAAGGAACATCACGTGATAGCTCTGAGCGAATCAGCGCGCTGCTCTGCGACCGGTCAGATTCCGTGCATAATAATCCTCGCTGAAATGCGCTGAGGTAAAAATATGGTTTAAAAATATTATGAAATCAATTTTTAGGTCGGTCATGTTCTTACCAGGCCCAATGGCCATGTCTGTGCCAAATATCAAGTACGTGAGCCTCTCCGTTTAGGAGTCTATCGGTAACATTACACACACACACACACACAAACTGCGTTTTATATATATAGATTAAAGAGAACTTTGAGATGTTTAACGATATTGTTATTCTTGTGGCGGACACGAAAGCACTGACGTGGTGACATCACCCCGCACACCAAGTGGGGGTGGGCCACGCCAGGGAGAGAGGCGTGGCCTCACGATATACACGGGGCACGCAGCCCTGAGCAGCTCAGTGTTACAGTGAGCTCTTGAAATAAAGACTCTTACAAATTGCCACGTTGTCTGCTTCCTCTTTGCTTACGAGTAGCGCGCGTAACACCGCGCTTTATTGGTGACCTCGACGCTGGATCTGCCGTAGCGATCCTTCCAAACACGACGCCATTGCCATGGCCAACAACGCGATGTCGGTTAAACTTCCCGAATTTTGGGAGGCCCAGGCCGAAGTTTGGTTCGTCCAAGCCGAAGCCCAGTTTCAGCTTCGGCGCCTCACCGGCGACGACACGTGCTACTGCCACGTCGTCGCCTCCCTCGGGCCCGGCACGGTCGCTCGAGTTGTGTCCGTCCTTCGCCACCCACCGGACGGCCACAAGTACGAGGCACTCAAGCGGCTGCTCCTAGCCACGTTCGGCCTCACAGAGGACGCACGGGCCGACCGCCTCCTGGATCTCCCCGAGCTCGGCGACACGCACCCGTCAGTCCGAATGGACCATATGCTGTCGCTGTTGGGCGACGAAGCCCCTGGTTCTCTATTCCGGGCGCTTTTCCGTCGCCAACTTCCAGCACAGGTACGCCTCGCGTTGGCCGGGACCGTGCTAACGGAACCCCGAGCATTGGCCGCCGAGGCGGACAGGTACTTCGCGGCTTCGGACACGTGGGCGAGAGTCGGCGCGGCCGTCGCGGATCTCGAGGCTGATGCTGCTGCCCACCTCGTGGATCCCGAGGCCGATGCTGATTCACAGCATCAGCTTACACAGCATACGCAGCATGCTGATACGCACCTCGTGGCCGCCGCCACGCCCCGCCCACCGCCGCAGCGAAAACCGCCACCGCGGGGAAAACCGCCGGCTCCACCGGCCTGGCGGAGCCAGCCGCGCTCCTCCAGCTCCACCACCTGGTGCTGGTTCCACACCAAGTTCGGCCACGAGGCTCGACAGTGTCATCCGCCATGCTCCTTCGACAGGTCGGGAAACGCCCGGGCCGGCGCTCGATAGTGGCAATGAGCGCCGGCCATTCGAACAGCCTGCTGTTCATCACGGACACCTTATCCGGGCGCCGTTACCTGTGCGACACAGGAGCGCAGGTGAGTGTCGTTCCTGCCGGTACGTCGGACAAGCACGCCGCGGGCAGGGGCCCTGCGCTGCTTGCCGCGAATGAGACACCCATCCGTACGTACGGAAAACGCTGCCTCTCTCTGCAGTTCGGAGGGCAGGTTTTCCGATGGTCGTTCGTCACCGCCGACGTGCCCATGGCATTGCTTGGCGCGGACTTCCTGTGCGCAAATGGGCTCCTGGTCGACGTAAAGCACAGACGTCTTGTCCAGGCCAAGACGTTCAGCTCGCTCGCTTCTGCGCTGCCCAGCTCGTCGAGCAGCCCACTGAGCGGCTCACCGAGCGGCTTGCCAAGCGGCTTGCCGAACGGTTTGGTTCCGGCCACGTTGATCTGTACGCTTCCGACAGCGGACAAATTCACCCGCCTCCTCGCCGGCTTCCCGGCCCTCACGCGGCCCACCTTCTCGGCGGGGGACGTCAAGCACGGGGTGGCCCATCACATCCCCACCGTCAGGCCACCGGTCTACGCCCGGGCACGCCGCCTCGAGCCGACGAAGCTGGCGGTAGCAAAAGCGGCGTTCGCTACCCTGGAGCGACTCGGCATCGTTCGGCACTCGGAGAGTGCTTGGGCGTCGCCGCTGCACATCGTGCCGAAGCCCGGCGGGGGATGGCGACCGTGCGGGGACTATCGCCGTCTCAATGACGCTACCACCCCCGACCGCTACCCCGTCCCCCACATTCAGGACTTTTCCGCCCGTTTCGCGGGCATGTCCTTCTTCTCGAAGGTGGACCTCATACGCGGCTACCATCAGGTCCCCGTCAGACCGGAGGATGTCCCGAAGACGGCGGTCATCACACCATTCGGACTCTTCGAATTCCTGCGGATTTGGCGCATGTGTTAGTTTGGCGAATGTGTTGGTTTGGTGGATGTGTTGGTTTGGTGGATGTGTTAGTTTGGCGAATGTGTTGGTTTGGCACATGTCTTGGTTTGGCGAATGTGTTGGTTTGGCAAATGTGTTGGTTTGGCGCTTGTTTTAGGTTGGCGGATGTGTTGGTTTGGCGCATGTGTTAGTTTGGCGAATGTGTTGGTTTGGCACATGTGTTGGTTTGGCGCATGTGTTACTTTGGCGAATGTGTTGGTTTGGCACATGTGTTAGTTTGGCGAATGTGTTGGTTTGGCGCTTGTGTTGGTTTGGCGCATGTGTTAGTTTGGCGAATGTGTTGGTTTGGCGAATGTGTTGGTTTGGCGCATGTGTTAGTTTGGCGCATGTGTTAGTTTGGCACATGTGTTAGTTTTGTGAATGTGTTGGTTTGGCGCTTGTGTTGGTTTGGCGCATGTGTTAGTTTGGCGAATGTGTTGGTTTGGCGCATGTGTTAGTTTGGCGAATGTGTTGGTTTGGCACATGTGTTACTTTGGCGAATATGATGGTTTGGCGCATATGTTAGTTTGGCGCTTGTGTTAGTTTGGTGAATGTGTTAGTTTGGCGCATGTGTTAGTTTGGCGCATGTGTTAGTTTGGCGAATGTGTTGGTTTGGCACATGTCTTTGTTTGGCGAATGTGTTGGTTTGGCTCATGTGTTAGTTTGGCGCGTGTGTTAGTTTGGCGCACGTGTTCGTTTGCCGGATGTGTTGGTTTGGCGCATGTGTTGGTTTGGCGAATTTGTTGGTTTGGCAGACGTGTTAGTTTGGCGCATGTGTTGGTTTGGCACATGTCTTTGTTTGGCGAATGTGTTGGTTTGGCGCATGTGTTAGTTTGGCGCATGTGTTAGTTTGGCGCATGTGTTGGTTTGGCGGATGTGTTGGTTTGGCGCATGTGTTAATTTGGCGAATGTGTTGGTGTCGCAGACGTGTTAGTTTGACGAATGTGTTGATTTAGCACATGTGTTGGTTTGGCACACGTCTTGGTTTGGCGAATGTGTTAGTTTGGCAAATGTGTTAGTTTGGCACATTTGTTCGTTTGGCGAATGTGTTGGTTTGGCGCTTGTGTTGGTTTGTGTTGGTTTGGCGGATGTGTTGGTTTGGCGCATGTGTTAGTTTGGCGAATGTGTTGGTTTGGCGCATGTGTTAGTTTGGCGAATGTGTTGGTTTGGCAGACATGTTAGTTTGGCGAATGTGTTGATTTAGCACATGTGTTAGTTTCGTGCATGTGTTGGTTTGGCGCTTCTGTTAGTTTGGCGGATGTGTTGGTTTGGTGTATGTTTTAGTTTGGCACATGTGTTGGCTTGGCGAATGTGTTTGATTTAGCATATGTGTTAGTTTCGTGCATGTGTTGGTTTGGCGCTTGTGTTAGTTTGGCGGATGTGTTTGTTTGGCGCTTGTGTTGGTTTGGCGCATGTGTTAGTTTGGCGCATGTGCTAGTTTGGCGCATGTGTTAGTTTGGCGAATGTGTTAGTTTGGCGAATGTGTTGGTTTGGCAGACGTGTTAGTTTGGCGCCTGTGTTGGTTTGGCACATGTCTTTGTTTGGCTAATGTGTTGGTTTGGCGCATTTGTTAGTTTGGCGCATGTGTTAGTTTGGCGGATGTGTTGGTTTGGCGCATGTGTTAATTTGGCGAATGTGTTGGTTTGGCAGATGTGTTAGTTTGGCGAATGTGTTGATTTAGCACATGTGTTGGTTTGGCACACGTCTTGGTTTGGCGAATGTGTTAGTTTGGCACATTTGTTAGTTTGGCGCTTGTGTTAGTTTGGCGGATGTGTTGGTTTGGCGCATGTGTTAGTTTGGCGAATGTGTTGGTTTGTCACATTTGTTAGTTTGGCGAATGTGGTGGTTTGGCGCTTGTGTTAGTTTGGCGGATGTGTTGGTTTGGCGCATGTGTTAGCTTGGCGAATGTGTTGATTTTGCACATGTGTTAGTTTTGTGCATGTGTTGGTTTGGCGCTTGTGTTAGTTTGGCGGATGTGTTGGTTTGGCGCTTGTGTTAGTTTCGCGCATGTGTTGGTTTGGCGCTTGTGTTAGTTTGGCGGATGTGTTAGTTTGGCACATGCGTTAGTTTGGGGAATGTGTTGGTTGGGCGCTCGTTTAAGTTTGGCGAATGTGTTGGTTTCGCGCATGTGTTAGTTTGGTGCAAGTGTTAGTTTGGCACATGTGTTAGTTTGTCACATGTGTTAGTTTGGCGGATGTGTTGGTTTGGCGCATGTGTTATTTTGGCGAATGTGTTGGCTTGGCGAATGTGTTGGTTTGGCGAATGTGTTGGTTTGGCGCATGTGTTCGTTTGGCGGATGTGTTAGTTTGGCGAATGTGTTGGTTTGGCACATGTCTTGGTTTGGTGAATGTGTTGGTTTGGCGCATGTGTTAGTTTGGCACATGTGTTCATTTGGCAAATGTGTTGGTTTGGTGCTTGTGTTAGATTAGCGGATGTGTTGGTTTGGCGAATGTGTTGGTTTGTCGCATGTGTTAGTTTCGTGCATGTGTTAGTTTGGCGCATGTGTTAGTTTGGCGAATGTGTTGGTTTGGCGCATGTGTTAGTTTGGCGAATGTGTTGGTTTGGCGGATGTGTTAGTTTGGCGAATGTGTTAGTTTGGCACATGTGTTAGT
Source organism: Myxine glutinosa (assembly GCF_964187855.1). Lineage (NCBI taxonomy): Eukaryota > Metazoa > Chordata > Myxini > Myxiniformes > Myxinidae > Myxine > Myxine glutinosa. Next base: position 120,862,539 of record NC_136261.1, on the reverse strand, counting down.
TTGGCGAATGTGTTGGTTTGGCGCTTGTGTTAGTTTGGCGGATGTGTTGGTTTAGTGCATGTGTTAGTTTGGCGAATGTGTTGGTTTGGCGAATGTGTTGGTTTGGCGCTTGTGTTAGTCTGGCGGATGTGTTGGTTTGGCGCATGTGTTAGTTTGGCGAATGTGTTGGTTTGGTGAATGTGTTAGTTTGGTATTGACTTAGGTATTGACTTATTAGGTATTATTATTATTGTAAGGTATTAGGTATTATATTAGGTATTATTAGGTATATTATTAGGTATATTATTATTATTATTTAGGTTTGGCGCATGTTAGTTTGCAACACATGTGTTGTGTCGCATGTGTCGCATGTGTCGCATGTGTTGGTTTGGCGCATGTGTTAGTTTGGCGCTTGTGTTCGATTGGCGGATGTGTTGGTTTGGTGAATGAGTTGGTTTGTCGCATGTGTTAGTTTAGCGCATGTGTTAGTTTGGTGCATGTGTTAGTTTGGTGCATGTGTTAGTTTGGCACGTGTGTTAGTTTGGCGAATGTGTTGGTTTGGCGCTCGTTTAAGTTTGGCGGTTGTTTTGGTTTGGCAGTCGTTTAAGTTTGGCAGTTGAGTTGGTGTGGTGGATCTTTCAGTTTGGCGAATGTGTTGGTTTGTCGCAAGTGTTACTTTGGCAAATGTGATGGTTTGGCGCATATGTTAGTTTGGTGCATGTGTTTGTTTGGCACTTGTTTTAGTTTGGCGGATGTGTTGGTTTGGCGCATGTGTTGGTTTGGCGGATGTGTTGGTTTGGCGCATGTGTTAGTTTGGCGAATGTGTTGGTTTGGCAGACGTGTTAGTTTGGTGAATGTGTTGATTTAGCACATGTGTTAGTTTCATGCATGTGTTGGTTTGGCGCTTGTGTTAGTTTGGCGGATGTGTTGGTTTGGCGCATGTGTTAGTTTGGCGAATGTGTTGGTTTGGCACATGTGTTACTTTGGCGAATATGATGGTTTGGCGCATATGTTAGTTTGGCGCATGTGTTAGTTTGGCGAATGTGTTAGTTTGGCGCATGTGTTAGTTTGGCGCATGTGTTAGTTTGGCAAATGTGTTGGTTTGGCACATGTCTTTGTTTGGCGAATGTGTTGGTTTGGCGCATGTGTTAGTTTGGCGCATGTGTTAGTTTGGCGCATGTGTTAGTTTGCCGGATGTGTTGGTTTGGCGCATGTGTTAGTTTGGCGAATGTGTTGGTTTGGCAGACGTGTTAGTTTGGGGCATGTGTTGGTTTGGCACATGTCTTTGTTTGGCGAATGTGTTGGTTTGGCGCATGTGTTAGTTTGGCGCATGTGTTAGTTTGGCGCATGTGTTAGTTTGGCGGATGTGTTGGTTTGGCGCATGTGTTAATTTGGCGAATGTGTTGGTTTGGCAGACGTGTTAGTTTGGCGAATGTGTTGATTTAGCACATGTGTTGGTTTGGCACACGTCTTGGTTTGGCGCTTGTGTTAGTTTGGCGGATGTGTTTGTTTGGCGCTTGTGTTGGTTTGGCGCATGTGTTCGTTTGGCGCATGTGTTAGTTTGGCGCATTTGTTAGTTTGGCGAATGTGTTAGTTTGGTGGATGTGTTGGTTTGGCGAATGTGTTTGATTTAGCACATGTGTTCGTTTCGTGCATGTGTTGGTTTGGCGCTTGTGTTAGTTTGGAGGATGTGTTTGTTTGGCGCTTGTCTTGGTTTGGCGCATGTGTTCGTTTGGCGCATGTGTTAGTTTGGCGCATGTGTTCGTTTGGCGAATGTGTTAGTTTGGCGAATGTGTTGGTTTGGCAGACGTGTTAGTTTGGAGAATGTGTTGATTTAGCACATGTGTTGGTTTGGCACACATCTTGGTTTGGCGAATGTGTTAGTTTGGCAAATGTGTTAGTTTGGCACATTTGTTAGTTTGGCGAATGTGTTGGTTTGGCGCTTGTGTTAGTTTGGCGGATGTGTTGGTTTGGCGCATGTGTTAGTTTGGCGAATGTGTTGGTTTGTCGCATTTGTTAGTTTGGCGAATGTGTTGGTTTGGCGCTTGTGTTAGTTTGGCGGATGTGTTGGTTTGGCGCATGTGTTAGCTTGTCGAATGTGTTGATTTAGCACATGTGTTAGTTTCGTGCATGTGTTGGTTTGGCGCTTGTGTTAGTTTGGCGGATGTGTTGGTTTGGCGCTTGTGTTAGTTTCGTGCATGTGTTGGTTTGGCACTTGTGTTAGTTTGGCGGATGTGTTGGTTTGGGGCATGTGTTAGTTTGGCGAATGTGTTGGTTTGTCGCATGTGTTACTTTGGCGAATGTGATGGTTTGGTGCATGTGTTAGTTTGGCGCATGTGTTGGTTTGGCGCATGTGTTCGTTTGGCACTTGTTTTAGTTTGGCGGATGTGTTGGTTTGGCGCATGTGTTTGTTTGGCGCATATGTTGGTTTGGCGGATGTGTTGGTTTGGCGCATGTGTTAGTTTGGCGAATGTGTTGGTTTGGCAGACGTGTTCGTTTGGCAAATGTATTGATTTAGCACATGTGTTAATTTCGTGCATGTGTTGGTTTGGAGCTTGTGTTAGTTTGGCGGATGTGTTGGTTTGGTGCATGTGTTAGTTTGGCACATGCGTTAGTTTGGCGAATGTGTTGGTTGGGCGCTTGTTTAAGTTTGGCGAATGTGTTGGTTTGGTGAATGTGTTGGTTTGGCGCATGTGTTAGTTTGGCACATGTGTTCATTTGGCAAATGTGTTGGTTTGGTGCTTGTGTTAGATTAGCGGATGTGTTGGTTTGGCGAAGGTGTTGGTTTGTCGCATGTGTTAGTTTCGCGCATGTGTTAGTTTGGCGCATGTGTTAGTTTGGCGAATGTGTTGGTTTGGCGCATGTGTTAGTTTGGCGAATGTGTTGGTTTGGCGGATGTGTTAGTTTGGCGAATGTGTTAGTTTGGCACATGTGTTAGTTTGGCGAATGTGTTGGTTTGGCGAATGTGTTGGTTTGGCGAATGTGTTGGTTTGGCGCTTGTGTTAGTCTGGCGGATGTGTTGGTTTGGCGCATGTGTTAGTTTGGCGAATGTGTTGGTTTGGTGAATGTGTTAGTTTGGTGAATATGTTGGTTTGGCGCATGTGTTCGTTTGGCGCTTGTGTTCGATTGGCGGATGTGTTGGTTTGGTGAATGAGTTGGTTTGTCGCATGTGTTAGTTTGGCGCATGTGTTAGTTTTCGCATGTGTTAGTTTGGTGCATGTGTTAGTTTGGCACGTGTGTTAGTTTGGCGAATGTGTTGGTTTGGCGCTCGTATAAGTTTGGCGGTTGTGTTGGTTTGGCAGTCGTTTAAGTTTGGCAGTTGGGTTGGTGTGGTGGATGTTTCAGTTTGGCGAATGTGTTGGTTTGTCGCATGTGTTACTTTGGCGAATGTGATGGTTTGGCACATATGTTAGTTTGGTGCATGTGTTGCTTTGGCACTTGTTTTAGTTTGGCGGATGTGTTGGTTTGGCGCATGTGTTGGTTTGGCGGATGTGTTGCTTTGGCGCTTGTGTTAGTTTGGTGAATGGGTTGGTTTGTCGCATGTGTTAGTTTGGCACATGTGTAAGTTTGTTGAATGTGTTAGTTTGGCGCTCGTTTACGTTTGGCGAAGGTGTTGGTTTCGCGCATGTGTTAGTTTGGTGCAAGTGTTAGTTTGGCACATGTGTGAGTTTGGCGAATGTGTTGGTTTGGCGCTTGTGTTAGTTTGGCGGATGTGTTGGTTTGGCGCATGTGTTATTTTGTTGAATGTGTTGGTTGGGCGAATATGTTGGTTTGGTGAATGTGTTGGTTTGACGCATGTGTTAGTTTGTCACATGTGTTAGTTTGGCGAATGTGTTGGTTTGGCGCATGTGTTAGTTTGTCGCATGTGTTAGTTTCGTGCATGTGTTGGTTTGGCGCTTGTGTTAGTTTGGCGGATGTGTTGGTTTGGCGCATGTGTTAGTTTGGCACATGTGTTAGTTTGGCGAATGTGTTGGTTGGGCGCTCGTTTAAGTTTGGCGAATGTGTTGCTTTGGCGCATGTGTTAGTTTGGCGAATGTGTTGGATTGGCGAATGTGATGGTTTGGCGCATGTGTTCGTTTGGCGGATGTGTTCATTTGGCGAATGTGTTGGTTTGGCACATGTCTTGGTTTGGTGAATGTGTTGGTTTGGCGCATGTGTTAGTTTGGCACATGTGTTCATTTGGCAAATGTGTTGGTTTGGCAGACATGTTAGTTTGGCGGTTGTTTTGGTTTGGCAGTCGTTTAAGTTTGGCAGTTGAGTTGGTGTGGTGGATGTTTCAGTTTGGCGAATGTGTTGGTTTGTCGCATGTGTTACTTTGGCGAATGTGATGGTTTGGCGCATATGTTAGTTTGGTGCATGTGTTGGTTTGGCAATTGTTTTAGTTGAGCGGATGTGTTGGTTTGGCGCATGTGTTAGTTTGGCGAATGTGTTGGTTTGGCACATGTGTTACTTTGGCGAATATGATGGTTTGGCGCATATGTTAGTTTGGTGCATGTGTTAGTTTGGTGAATGTGTTAGTTTGGCGCATGTGTTAGTTTGGCGCATGTGTTAGTTTGGCGAATGTGTTGGTTTGGCACATGTCTTTGTTTGGCGAATGTGTTGGTTTGGCGCATGTGTTAGTTTGGCGCATGTGTTAGTTTGGCGCATGTGTTAGTTTGCCGGATGTTTTGGTTTGGCGCATGTGTTAGTTTGGCGAATGTGTTGGTTTGGCAGATGTGTTAGTTTGGGGCATGTGTTGGTTTGGCACATGTCTTTGTTTGGCGAATGTGTTGGTTTGGCGCATGTTAGTTTGGCGCATGTGTTAGTTTGGCGCATGTGTTAGTTTGGCGGATGTGTTGGTTTGGCGCATGTGTTAATTTGGCGAATGTGTTGGTTTGGCAGACGTGTTAGTTTGGCGAATGTGTTGATTTAGCACATGTGTTGGTTTGGCACACGTCTTGGTTTGGCGGATGTGTTTGTTTGGCGCTTGTGTTGGTTTGGCGCATGTGTTCGTTTGGCGCATTTGTTAGTTTGGCGAATGTGTTAGTTTGGTGGATGTGTTAGCTTGGCGAATGTGTTTGATTTAGCACATGTGTTCATTTCGTGCATGTGTTGGTTTGGCGCTTGTATTAGTTTGGCGGATGTGTTTGTTTGGCGATTGTCTTGGTTTGGCGCATGTGTTCGTTTGGCGCATGTGTTAGTTTGGCGAATGTGTTCGTTTGGCGAATGTGTTAGTTTGGCGAATGTGTTGGTTTGGCAGACGTGTTAGTTTGGCGAATGTGTTGATTTAGCACATGTGTTGGTTTGGCACACATCTTGGTTTGGCGAATGTGTTAGTTTAGCAAATGTGTTAGTTTGGCACATTTGTTCGTTTGGCGAATGTGTTGGTTTGGCGCTTGTGTTAGTTTGGCGGATGTGTTGGTTTGGCGCATGTGTTAGTTTGGCGAATGTGTTGGTTTGTCGCATTTGTTAGTTTGGCGAATGTGGTGGTTTGGCGCTTGTGTTAGTTTGGCGGATGTGTTGGTTTGGCGCATGTGTTAGCTTGTCGAATGTGTTGATTTAGCACATGTGTTAGTTTCGTGCATGTGTTGGTTTGTCGCTTGTGTTAGTTTGGCGGATGTGTTGGTTTGGCGCTTGTGTTAGTTTCGTGCATGTGTTGGTTTGGCACTTGTGTTAGTTTGGCGGATGTGTTGGTTTGGCGCATGTGTTAGTTTGGCGAATGTGTTGGTTTGTCGCATGTGTTACTTTGGCGAATGTGATGGTTTGGTGCATATGTTAGTTTGGCGCATGTGTTGGTTTGGCGTATGTGTTAGTTTGGCGCATATGTTGGTTTGGCGGATGTGTTGGTTTGGCGCATGTGTTAGTTTGGCGAATGTGTTGGTTTGGCAGACGTGTTAGTTTGGCGAATGTGTTGATTTAGCACATGTGTTAGTTTCGTGCATGTGTTGGTTTGGCGCTTGTCTTAGTTTGGCGGATGTGTTGGTTTGGCGCATGTGTTAGTTTGGCACATGCGTTAGTTTGGCGAATGTGTTGGTTGGTCGCTCGTTTAAGTTTGGCGAATGTGTTGGTTTCGCACATGTGTTAGTTTGGTGCAAGTGTTAGTTTGGCACATGTGTTAGTTTGTCACATGTGTTAGTTTGGTGGATGTGTTGGTTTGGCGCATGTGTTATTTTGGCGAATGTGTTGGTTTGGCGACTGTGTTGGTTTGGTGAATGTGTTGCTTTGGCGCATGTGTTAGTTTGTCACATGTGTTAGTTTGGCGAATGTGTTGGTTTGGCGCTTGTGTTGGTTTGGCGCATGTGTCCGTTTGGCGGATGTGTTAGTTTGGCGAATGTGTTGGTTTGGCACATGTCTTGGTTTGGTGAATGTGTTGGTTTGGCGCATGTGTTAGTTTGGCACATGTGTTCATTTGGCAAATGTGTTGGTTTGGCGGATGTGTTGGTTTGGTGCATGTGTTGGTTTGGCGAATGTGTTGGTTTGGCGAATGTGTTGGTTTGGCGCTTGTGTTAGTCTGGCGGATGTGTTGGTTTGGCGCATGTGTTAGTTTGGCAAATGTGTTGGTTTGGTGAATGTGTTCGTTTGGTGAATGTGTTGGTTTGGCGCATGTGTTAGTTTGGCGCTTGTGTTCGATTGGCGGATGTGTTGGTTTGGTGAATGAGTTGGTTTGTCGCATGTGTTAGTTTGGCGCATGTGTTAGTTTGGCGCATGTGTTAGTTTGGCGCATGTGTTAGTTTGGCACGTGTGTTAGTTTGGCGAATGTGTTGGTTTGGCGCTCGTTTAAGTTTGGCGGTTGTGTTGGTTTGGCAGTCGTTTCAGTTTGGCAGTTGAGTTGGTGTGGTGGATGTTTCAGTTTGGCGAATGTGTTGGTTTGTCGCATGTGTTACTTTGGCGAATGTGATGGTTTGGCACATATGTTAGTTTGGTGCATGTGTTGCTTTGGCACTTGTTTTAGTTTGGCGGATGTGTTGGTTTGGCGCATGTGTTGGTTTGGCGGATGTGTTGGTTTGGCGCATGTGTTAGTTTGGCGAATGCGTTGGTTTGGCAGATGTGTTAGTTTGGCGAATGTGTTGATTTAGCACATGTGTTAGTTTCATGCATGTGTTGGTTTGGCGCTTGTGTTAGTTTGGTGAATGGGTTGGTTTGTCGCATGTGTTAGTTTGGCACATGTGTAAGTTTGTTGAATGTGTTAGTTTGGCGCTCGTTTACGTTTGGCGAAGGTGTTGGTTTCGCGCATGTGTTAGTTTGGTGCAAGTGTTAGTTTGGCACATGTGTGAGTTTGGCGAATGTGTTGGTTTGGCGCTTGTGTTAGTTTGGCGGATGTGTTGGTTTGGCGCATGTGTTATTTTGTTGAATGTGTTGGTTGGGCGAATATGTTGGTTTGGTGAATGTGTTGGTTTGGCGCATGTGTTAGTTTGTCACATGTGTTAGTTTGGCGAATGTGCTGGTTTGGCGCATGTGTTAGTTTGTCGCATGTGTTAGTTTGGTGAATGTGTTGGTTTGGCACATGTGTTGGTTTGGTGAAAGTGTTGGTTTGGCGCATGTGTTAGTTTGGCGAATGTGTTGCTTTGGCGAATGTGTTGGTTTGGCGCATGTGTTCGTTTGGCGAATGTGTTCGTTTGGCGGATGTGTTGGTTTGGCGAATGTCTTGGTTTGGCACATGTCTTGGTTTGGCGAATGCGTTGGTTTGGCGCATGTGTTAGTTTGGTGCATGTGTTAGTTTGGCGAATGTGTTGGTTTGGCACATGTGTTAGTTTGGCGAATGTGTTGGTTTGGCGCATGCGTTAGTTTGGCGGATGTGTTGGTTTGGCGAATGTGTTAGTTTGGCGAATGTGTTGGTTTGTCGCATGTGTTACTTTGGCGAATGCGATGGTTTGGCGCATATGTTAGTTTGGCGCATGTGTTGGTTTGGCGCATTTTTGGTTTGGCACTTGTTTTAGTTTGGCGGATGTGTGGGTTTGGCACACGTGTTAGTTTGGCGAATGTGTTGGTTTGGCAAACGTGTTAGTTTGGCGAATGTGTTGATTTAGCACATGTGTTAGTTTCGTGCATGTGTTGATTTGGCGCTTGTGTTAGTTTGGCGGATGTGTTGGTTTGGCGCATGTGTTAGTTTGGCACATGTGTTAGTTTGGCGAATGTGTTGGTTGGGCGCTCGTTTAAGTTTGGCGAATGTGTTGCTTTGGCGCATGTGTTAGTTTGGCGAATGTGTTGGATTGGCGAATGTGATGGTTTGGCGCATGTGTTCGTTTGGCGGATGTGTTAGTTTGGCGAATGTGTTGGTTTGGCACATGTCTTGGTTTGGCACATGTGTTCATTTGGCAAATGTGTTGGTTTGGCGCTTGTGTTAGATTAGCGGATGTGTTGGTTTCGTGAAAGTGTTGGTTTGTCGCATGTGTTAGTTTCGCGCATGTGTTAGTTAGGCACATGTGTTAGTTTGGCGAATGTTTTGGTTTGGTGCATGTGTTAATTTGGCGAATGTGTTGGTTTGGCGGATGTGTTAGTTTGGCGAATGTGTTAGTTTGGCACATGTGTTAGTTTGGCGAATGTGTTGGTTTGGCGCTTGTGTTAGTTTGGCGAATGTGTTGGTTTTGTGCATGTGTTAATTTGGCGAATGTGTTGGTTTGGCGGATGTGTTAGTTTGGCGAATGTGTTAGTTTGGCACGTGTTAGTTTGGCGAATGTGTTGGTTTGGTGAATGTGTTAGTTTGGTATTGACTTAGGTATTGACTTATTAGGTATTATTATTATTGTAAGGTATTAGGTATTATATTAGGTATTATTAGGTATATTATTAGGTATATTATTATTATTATTTAGGTTTGGCGCATGTTAGTTTGCAACACATGTGTTGTGTCGCATGTGTCGCATGTGTCGCATGTGTTGGTTTGGCGCATGTGTTAGTTTGGCGCTTGTGTTCGATTGGCGGATGTGTTGGTTTGGTGAATGAGTTGGTTTGTCGCATGTGTTAGTTTAGCGCATGTGTTAGTTTGGTGCATGTGTTAGTTTGGTGCATGTGTTAGTTTGGCACGTGTGTTAGTTTGGCGAATGTGTTGGTTTGGCGCTCGTTTAAGTTTGGCGGTTGTTTTGGTTTGGCAGTCGTTTAAGTTTGGCAGTTGAGTTGGTGTGGTGGATCTTTCAGTTTGGCGAATGTGTTGGTTTGTCGCAAGTGTTACTTTGGCAAATGTGATGGTTTGGCGCATATGTTAGTTTGGTGCATGTGTTTGTTTGGCACTTGTTTTAGTTTGGCGGATGTGTTGGTTTGGCGCATGTGTTGGTTTGGCGGATGTGTTGGTTTGGCGCATGTGTTAGTTTGGCGAATGTGTTGGTTTGGCAGACGTGTTAGTTTGGTGAATGTGTTGATTTAGCACATGTGTTAGTTTCATGCATGTGTTGGTTTGGCGCTTGTGTTAGTTTGGCGGATGTGTTGGTTTGGCGCATGTGTTAGTTTGGCGAATGTGTTGGTTTGGCACATGTGTTACTTTGGCGAATATGATGGTTTGGCGCATATGTTAGTTTGGCGCATGTGTTAGTTTGGCGAATGTGTTAGTTTGGCGCATGTGTTAGTTTGGCGCATGTGTTAGTTTGGCAAATGTGTTGGTTTGGCACATGTCTTTGTTTGGCGAATGTGTTGGTTTGGCGCATGTGTTAGTTTGGCGCATGTGTTAGTTTGGCGCATGTGTTAGTTTGCCGGATGTGTTGGTTTGGCGCATGTGTTAGTTTGGCGAATGTGTTGGTTTGGCAGACGTGTTAGTTTGGGGCATGTGTTGGTTTGGCACATGTCTTTGTTTGGCGAATGTGTTGGTTTGGCGCATGTGTTAGTTTGGCGCATGTGTTAGTTTGGCGCATGTGTTAGTTTGGCGGATGTGTTGGTTTGGCGCATGTGTTAATTTGGCGAATGTGTTGGTTTGGCAGACGTGTTAGTTTGGCGAATGTGTTGATTTAGCACATGTGTTGGTTTGGCACACGTCTTGGTTTGGCGCTTGTGTTAGTTTGGCGGATGTGTTTGTTTGGCGCTTGTGTTGGTTTGGCGCATGTGTTCGTTTGGCGCATGTGTTAGTTTGGCGCATTTGTTAGTTTGGCGAATGTGTTAGTTTGGTGGATGTGTTGGTTTGGCGAATGTGTTTGATTTAGCACATGTGTTCGTTTCGTGCATGTGTTGGTTTGGCGCTTGTGTTAGTTTGGCGGATGTGTTTGTTTGGCGCTTGTCTTGGTTTGGCGCATGTGTTCGTTTGGCGCATGTGTTAGTTTGGCGCATGTGTTCGTTTGGCGAATGTGTTAGTTTGGCGAATGTGTTGGTTTGGCAGACGTGTTAGTTTGGAGAATGTGTTGATTTAGCACATGTGTTGGTTTGGCACACATCTTGGTTTGGCGAATGTGTTAGTTTGGCAAATGTGTTAGTTTGGCACATTTGTTAGTTTGGCGAATGTGTTGGTTTGGCGCTTGTGTTAGTTTGGCGGATGTGTTGGTTTGGCGCATGTGTTAGTTTGGCGAATGTGTTGGTTTGTCGCATTTGTTAGTTTGGCGAATGTGTTGGTTTGGCGCTTGTGTTAGTTTGGCGGATGTGTTGGTTTGGCGCATGTGTTAGCTTGTCGAATGTGTTGATTTAGCACATGTGTTAGTTTCGTGCATGTGTTGGTTTGGCGCTTGTGTTAGTTTGGCGGATGTGTTGGTTTGGCGCTTGTGTTAGTTTCGTGCATGTGTTGGTTTGGCACTTGTGTTAGTTTGGCGGATGTGTTGGTTTGGGGCATGTGTTAGTTTGGCGAATGTGTTGGTTTGTCGCATGTGTTACTTTGGCGAATGTGATGGTTTGGTGCATGTGTTAGTTTGGCGCATGTGTTGGTTTGGCGCATGTGTTCGTTTGGCACTTGTTTTAGTTTGGCGGATGTGTTGGTTTGGCGCATGTGTTAGTTTGGCGCATATGTTGGTTTGGCGGATGTGTTGGTTTGGCGCATGTGTTAGTTTGGCGAATGTGTTGGTTTGGCAGACGTGTTCGTTTGGCAAATGTATTGATTTAGCACATGTGTTAATTTCGTGCATGTGTTGGTTTGGAGCTTGTGTTAGTTTGGCGGATGTGTTGGTTTGGTGCATGTGTTAGTTTGGCACATGCGTTAGTTTGGCGAATGTGTTGGTTGGGCGCTTGTTTAAGTTTGGCGAATGTGTTGGTTTGGTGAATGTGTTGGTTTGGCGCATGTGTTAGTTTGGCACATGTGTTCATTTGGCAAATGTGTTGGTTTGGTGCTTGTGTTAGATTAGCGGATGTGTTGGTTTGGCGAAGGTGTTGGTTTGTCGCATGTGTTAGTTTCGCGCATGTGTTAGTTTGGCGCATGTGTTAGTTTGGCGAATGTGTTGGTTTGGCGCATGTGTTAGTTTGGCGAATGTGTTGGTTTGGCGGATGTGTTAGTTTGGCGAATGTGTTAGTTTGGCACATGTGTTAGTTTGGCGAATGTGTTGGTTTGGCGAATGTGTTGGTTTGGCGAATGTGTTGGTTTGGCGCTTGTGTTAGTCTGGCGGATGTGTTGGTTTGGCGCATGTGTTAGTTTGGCGAATGTGTTGGTTTGGTGAATGTGTTAGTTTGGTGAATATGTTGGTTTGGCGCATGTGTTCGTTTGGCGCTTGTGTTCGATTGGCGGATGTGTTGGTTTGGTGAATGAGTTGGTTTGTCGCATGTGTTAGTTTGGCGCATGTGTTAGTTTTCGCATGTGTTAGTTTGGTGCATGTGTTAGTTTGGCACGTGTGTTAGTTTGGCGAATGTGTTGGTTTGGCGCTCGTATAAGTTTGGCGGTTGTGTTGGTTTGGCAGTCGTTTAAGTTTGGCAGTTGGGTTGGTGTGGTGGATGTTTCAGTTTGGCGAATGTGTTGGTTTGTCGCATGTGTTACTTTGGCGAATGTGATGGTTTGGCACATATGTTAGTTTGGTGCATGTGTTGCTTTGGCACTTGTTTTAGTTTGGCGGATGTGTTGGTTTGGCGCATGTGTTGGTTTGGCGGATGTGTTGCTTTGGCGCTTGTGTTAGTTTGGTGAATGGGTTGGTTTGTCGCATGTGTTAGTTTGGCACATGTGTAAGTTTGTTGAATGTGTTAGTTTGGCGCTCGTTTACGTTTGGCGAAGGTGTTGGTTTCGCGCATGTGTTAGTTTGGTGCAAGTGTTAGTTTGGCACATGTGTGAGTTTGGCGAATGTGTTGGTTTGGCGCTTGTGTTAGTTTGGCGGATGTGTTGGTTTGGCGCATGTGTTATTTTGTTGAATGTGTTGGTTGGGCGAATATGTTGGTTTGGTGAATGTGTTGGTTTGACGCATGTGTTAGTTTGTCACATGTGTTAGTTTGGCGAATGTGTTGGTTTGGCGCATGTGTTAGTTTGTCGCATGTGTTAGTTTCGTGCATGTGTTGGTTTGGCGCTTGTGTTAGTTTGGCGGATGTGTTGGTTTGGCGCATGTGTTAGTTTGGCACATGTGTTAGTTTGGCGAATGTGTTGGTTGGGCGCTCGTTTAAGTTTGGCGAATGTGTTGCTTTGGCGCATGTGTTAGTTTGGCGAATGTGTTGGATTGGCGAATGTGATGGTTTGGCGCATGTGTTCGTTTGGCGGATGTGTTCATTTGGCGAATGTGTTGGTTTGGCACATGTCTTGGTTTGGTGAATGTGTTGGTTTGGCGCATGTGTTAGTTTGGCACATGTGTTCATTTGGCAAATGTGTTGGTTTGGCAGACATGTTAGTTTGGCGGTTGTTTTGGTTTGGCAGTCGTTTAAGTTTGGCAGTTGAGTTGGTGTGGTGGATGTTTCAGTTTGGCGAATGTGTTGGTTTGTCGCATGTGTTAATTTGGCGAATGTGATGGTTTGGCGCATATGTTAGTTTGGTGCATGTGTTGGTTTGGCAATTGTTTTAGTTGAGCGGATGTGTTGGTTTGGCGCATGTGTTAGTTTGGCGAATGTGTTGGTTTGGCACATGTGTTACTTTGGCGAATATGATGGTTTGGCGCATATGTTAGTTTGGTGCATGTGTTAGTTTGGTGAATGTGTTAGTTTGGCGCATGTGTTAGTTTGGCGCATGTGTTAGTTTGGCGAATGTGTTGGTTTGGCACATGTCTTTGTTTGGCGAATGTGTTGGTTTGGCGCATGTGTTAGTTTGGCGCATGTGTTAGTTTGGCGCATGTGTTAGTTTGCCGGATGTTTTGGTTTGGCGCATGTGTTAGTTTGGCGAATGTGTTGGTTTGGCAGATGTGTTAGTTTGGGGCATGTGTTGGTTTGGCACATGTCTTTGTTTGGCGAATGTGTTGGTTTGGCGCATGTTAGTTTGGCGCATGTGTTAGTTTGGCGCATGTGTTAGTTTGGCGGATGTGTTGGTTTGGCGCATGTGTTAATTTGGCGAATGTGTTGGTTTGGCAGACGTGTTAGTTTGGCGAATGTGTTGATTTAGCACATGTGTTGGTTTGGCACACGTCTTGGTTTGGCGGATGTGTTTGTTTGGCGCTTGTGTTGGTTTGGCGCATGTGTTCGTTTGGCGCATTTGTTAGTTTGGCGAATGTGTTAGTTTGGTGGATGTGTTAGCTTGGCGAATGTGTTTGATTTAGCACATGTGTTCATTTCGTGCATGTGTTGGTTTGGCGCTTGTATTAGTTTGGCGGATGTGTTTGTTTGGCGATTGTCTTGGTTTGGCGCATGTGTTCGTTTGGCGCATGTGTTAGTTTGGCGAATGTGTTCGTTTGGCGAATGTGTTAGTTTGGCGAATGTGTTGGTTTGGCAGACGTGTTAGTTTGGCGAATGTGTTGATTTAGCACATGTGTTGGTTTGGCACACATCTTGGTTTGGCGAATGTGTTAGTTTAGCAAATGTGTTAGTTTGGCACATTTGTTCGTTTGGCGAATGTGTTGGTTTGGCGCTTGTGTTAGTTTGGCGGATGTGTTGGTTTGGCGCATGTGTTAGTTTGGCGAATGTGTTGGTTTGTCGCATTTGTTAGTTTGGCGAATGTGGTGGTTTGGCGCTTGTGTTAGTTTGGCGGATGTGTTGGTTTGGCGCATGTGTTAGCTTGTCGAATGTGTTGATTTAGCACATGTGTTAGTTTCGTGCATGTGTTGGTTTGTCGCTTGTGTTAGTTTGGCGGATGTGTTGGTTTGGCGCTTGTGTTAGTTTCGTGCATGTGTTGGTTTGGCACTTGTGTTAGTTTGGCGGATGTGTTGGTTTGGCGCATGTGTTAGTTTGGCGAATGTGTTGGTTTGTCGCATGTGTTACTTTGGCGAATGTGATGGTTTGGTGCATATGTTAGTTTGGCGCATGTGTTGGTTTGGCGTATGTGTTAGTTTGGCGCATATGTTGGTTTGGCGGATGTGTTGGTTTGGCGCATGTGTTAGTTTGGCGAATGTGTTGGTTTGGCAGACGTGTTAGTTTGGCGAATGTGTTGATTTAGCACATGTGTTAGTTTCGTGCATGTGTTGGTTTGGCGCTTGTCTTAGTTTGGCGGATGTGTTGGTTTGGCGCATGTGTTAGTTTGGCACATGCGTTAGTTTGGCGAATGTGTTGGTTGGTCGCTCGTTTAAGTTTGGCGAATGTGTTGGTTTCGCACATGTGTTAGTTTGGTGCAAGTGTTAGTTTGGCACATGTGTTAGTTTGTCACATGTGTTAGTTTGGTGGATGTGTTGGTTTGGCGCATGTGTTATTTTGGCGAATGTGTTGGTTTGGCGAATGTGTTGGTTTGGTGAATGTGTTGCTTTGGCGCATGTGTTAGTTTGTCACATGTGTTAGTTTGGCGAATGTGTTGGTTTGGCGCTTGTGTTGGTTTGGCGCATGTGTTCGTTTGGCGGATGTGTTAGTTTGGCGAATGTGTTGGTTTGGCACATGTCTTGGTTTGGTGAATGTGTTGGTTTGGCGCATGTGTTAGTTTGGCACATGTGTTCATTTGGCAAATGTGTTGGTTTGGTGCTTGTGTTAGATTAGCGGATGTGTTGGTTTGGCGAATGTGTTGGTTTGTCGCATGTGTTAGTTTCGCGCATGTGTTAGTTTGGCGCATGTGTTAGTTTGGCGAATGTGTTGGTTTGGCGCATGTGTTAGTTTGGCGAATGTGTTGGTTTGGCGGAGTGTTAGTTTGGCGAATGTGTTAGTTTGGCACATGTGTTAGTTTGGTTAATGTGTTGGTTTGGCGGATGTGTTGGTTTGGTGCATGTGTTGGTTTGGCGAATGTGTTGGTTTGGCGAATGTGTTGGTTTGGCGCTTGTGTTAGTCTGGCGGATGTGTTGGTTTGGCGCATGTGTTAGTTTGGCAAATGTGTTGGTTTGGTGAATGTGTTCGTTTGGTGAATGTGTTGGTTTGGCGCATGTGTTAGTTTGGCGCTTGTGTTCGATTGGCGGATGTGTTGGTTTGGTGAATGAGTTGGTTTGTCGCATGTGTTAGTTTGGCGCATGTGTTAGTTTGGCGCATGTGTTAGTTTGGCGCATGTGTTAGTTTGGCACGTGTGTTAGTTTGGCGAATGTGTTGGTTTGGCGCTCGTTTAAGTTTGGCGGTTGTGTTGGTTTGGCAGTCGTTTCAGTTTGGCAGTTGAGTTGGTGTGGTGGATGTTTCAGTTTGGCGAATGTGTTGGTTTGTCGCATGTGTTACTTTGGCGAATGTGATGGTTTGGCACATATGTTAGTTTGGTGCATGTGTTGCTTTGGCACTTGTTTTAGTTTGGCGGATGTGTTGGTTTGGCGCATGTGTTGGTTTGGCGGATGTGTTGGTTTGGCGCATGTGTTAGTTTGGCGAATGCGTTGGTTTGGCAGATGTGTTAGTTTGGCGAATGTGTTGATTTAGCACATGTGTTAGTTTCATGCATGTGTTAGTTTCATGCATGTGTTGGTTTGGCGCTTGTGTTAGTTTGGTGAATGGGTTGGTTTGTCGCATGTGTTAGTTTGGCACATGTGTAAGTTTGTTGAATGTGTTAGTTTGGCGCTCGTTTACGTTTGGCGAAGGTGTTGGTTTCGCGCATGTGTTAGTTTGGTGCAAGTGTTAGTTTGGCACATGTGTGAGTTTGGCGAATGTGTTGGTTTGGCGCTTGTGTTAGTTTGGCGGATGTGTTGGTTTGGCGCATGTGTTATTTTGTTGAATGTGTTGGTTGGGCGAATATGTTGGTTTGGTGAATGTGTTGGTTTGGCGCATGTGTTAGTTTGTCACATGTGTTAGTTTGGCGAATGTGCTGGTTTGGCGCATGTGTTAGTTTGTCGCATGTGTTAGTTTGGTGAATGTGTTGGTTTGGCACATGTGTTGGTTTGGTGAAAGTGTTGGTTTGGCGCATGTGTTAGTTTGGCGAATGTGTTGCTTTGGCGAATGTGTTGGTTTGGCGCATGTGTTCGTTTGGCGAATGTGTTCGTTTGGCGGATGTGTTGGTTTGGCGAATGTCTTGGTTTGGCACATGTCTTGGTTTGGCGAATGCGTTGGTTTGGCGCATGTGTTAGTTTGGTGCATGTGTTAGTTTGGCGAATGTGTTGGTTTGGCACATGTGTTAGTTTGGCGAATGTGTTGGTTTGGCGCATGCGTTAGTTTGGCGGATGTGTTGGTTTGGCGAATGTGTTAGTTTGGCGAATGTGTTGGTTTGTCGCATGTGTTACTTTGGCGAATGCGATGGTTTGGCGCATATGTTAGTTTGGCGCATGTGTTGGTTTGGCGCATTTTTGGTTTGGCACTTGTTTTAGTTTGGCGGATGTGTGGGTTTGGCACACGTGTTAGTTTGGCGAATGTGTTGGTTTGGCAAACGTGTTAGTTTGGCGAATGTGTTGATTTAGCACATGTGTTAGTTTCGTGCATGTGTTGATTTGGCGCTTGTGTTAGTTTGGCGGATGTGTTGGTTTGGCGCATGTGTTAGTTTGGCACATGTGTTAGTTTGGCGAATGTGTTGGTTGGGCGCTCGTTTAAGTTTGGCGAATGTGTTGCTTTGGCGCATGTGTTAGTTTGGCGAATGTGTTGGATTGGCGAATGTGATGGTTTGGCGCATGTGTTCGTTTGGCGGATGTGTTAGTTTGGCGAATGTGTTGGTTTGGCACATGTCTTGGTTTGGCACATGTGTTCATTTGGCAAATGTGTTGGTTTGGCGCTTGTGTTAGATTAGCGGATGTGTTGGTTTCGTGAAAGTGTTGGTTTGTCGCATGTGTTA
The DNA here is from genome assembly GCF_964187855.1 of Myxine glutinosa. NCBI lineage: Eukaryota > Metazoa > Chordata > Myxini > Myxiniformes > Myxinidae > Myxine > Myxine glutinosa. Next base: position 120,845,477 of record NC_136261.1, on the reverse strand, counting down.
GTTTCGCGCATGTGTTAGTTAGGCACATGTGTTAGTTTGGCGAATGTTTTGGTTTGGTGCATGTGTTAATTTGGCGAATGTGTTGGTTTGGCGGATGTGTTAGTTTGGCGAATGTGTTAGTTTGGCACATGTGTTAGTTTGGCGAATGTGTTGGTTTGGCGCTTGTGTTAGTTTGGCGAATGTGTTGGTTTTGTGCATGTGTTAATTTGGCGAATGTGTTGGTTTGGCGGATGTGTTAGTTTGGCGAATGTGTTAGTTTGGCACGTGTTAGTTTGGCGAATGTGTTGGTTTGGCGCTTGTGTTAGTTTGGCAAATGTGTTGGTTTGGCGCTTGTTTTAGTTTGGCGGATGTGTTGGTTTGGTGCATGTGTTAGTTTGGCGAATGTGTTGGTTTGGCACATGTGTTGGTTTGGCGCATGTGTTACTTTGGCGAATGTGTTGGTTTGGCACATGTGTTAGTTTGGCGAATGTGTTGGTTTGGCGCTTGTGTTGATTTGGCGCATGTGTTAGTTTGGCGAATGTGTTGGTTTGGCGCTTGTGTTGATTTGGCGCATGTGTTAGTTTGGCGGATGTGTTGGTTTGGCGCATGTGTTAGTTTGGCGAATGTGTTGGTTTGTCGCATGTGTTACTTTGGCGAATGTGATGGTTTGGCGCATATGTTAGTTTGGCGCATGTGTTGGTTTGGCGCATTTTTGGTTGGGGCACTTGTTTTAGTTTGGCGGATGTGTGGGTTTGGCACACGTGTTAGTTTGGCGTATGTGTTGGTTTGGCAAACGTGTTAGTTTGGTGAATGTGTTGATTTAGCACATGTGTTAGTTTCGTGCATGTGTTGGTTTGGCGCTTGTGTTAGTTTGGCGGATGTGTTGGTTTGGCGCATGTGTTAGTTTGGCACATGTGTTAGTTTGGCGAATGTGTTGGTTGGGCGCTCGTTTAAGTTTGGCGAATGTGTTGCTTTGGCGCATGTGTTAGTTTGGCGAATGTGTTGGATTGGTGAATGTGATGGTTTGGCGCATGTGTTCGTTTGGCGGATGTGTTGGTTTGGCACTTGTGTTAGATTAGCGGATGTGTTGGTTTCGCGAAAGTGTTGGTTTGGCGTATGTGTTGGTTTGGCAAACGTGTTAGTTTGGTGAATGTGTTGATTTAGCACATGTGTTAGTTTCGTGCATGTGTTGGTTTGGCGCTTGTGTTAGTTTGGCGGATGTGTTGGTTTGGCGCATGTGTTAGTTTGGCACATGTGTTAGTTTGGCGAATGTGTTGGTTGGGCGCTCGTTTAAGTTTGGCGAATGTGTTGCTTTGGCGCATGTGTTAGTTTGGCGAATGTGTTGGATTGGTGATTGTGATGGTTTGGCGCATGTGTTCGTTTGGCGGATGTGTTGGTTTGGCGCTTGTGTTAGATTAGCGGATGTGTTGGTTTCGCGAAAGTGTTGGTTTGTCGCATGTGTTAGTTTCGCGCATGTGTTAGTTTGGCACATGTGTTAGTTTGGCGAATGTTTTGGTTTGGTGCATGTGTTAATTTGGCGAATGTGTTGGTTTGGCGGATGTGTTAGTTTGGCGAATGTGTTAGTTTGGCACATGTGTTAGTTTGGCGAATGTGTTGGTTTGGCGCTTGTGTTAGTTTGGCGAATGTGTTGGTTTGGTGCCTGTGTTAATTTGGCGAATGTGTTGGTTTGGCGGATGTGTTAGTTTGGCGAATGTATTAGTTTGGCACATGTGTTAGTTTGGCGAATGTGTTGGTTTGGCGCTTGTGTTAGTTTGGCAAATGTGTTGGTTTGGCGCTTGTTTTAGTTTGGCGGATGTGTTGGTTTGGCGCATGTGTTAGTTTGGCGAATGTGTTGGTTTGGCACATGTGTTGGTTTGGCAGACGTGTTAGTTTGGCGCATGTGTTGGTTTGGCACATGTCTTTGTTTGGCGAATGTGTTGGTTTGGCGCATGTGTTAGTTTGGCGCATGTGTTGGTTTGGCGCATGTGTTAGTTTGGCAGATGTGTTGGTTTGGCGCATGTGTTAATTTGGCGAATGTGTTGGTTTGGCAGACGTGTTAGTTTGGCGAATGTGTTGATTTAGCACATGTGTTGGTTTGGCACACGTCTTGGTTTGGCGCTTGTGTTAGTTTGGCGGATGTGTTTATTTGGCCCTTGTGTTGGTTTGGCGCATGTGTTCGTTTGGCGCATGTGTTCGTTTGGCGCATTTGTTAGTTTGGCGAATGTCTTAGTTTGGTGGATGTGTTGGTTTGGCGTATGTGTTAGTTTGGCGGATGTGTTGGTTTGGCACATGTGTTAGCTTGGCGAATGTGTTTGATTTAGCACATGTGTTAGTTTCGTGCATGTGTTGGTTTGGCGCTTGTGTTAGTTTGGCGGCTGTGTTTGTTTGGCGCTTGGCTTGGTTTGGCACATGTGTTCGTTTGGCGCATGTGTTAGTTTGGCGCATGTGTTAGTTTGGCGAATGTGTTAGTTTGGCGAATGTGTTAGTTTGGCAGACGTGTTAGTTTGGCGCATGTGTTGGTTTGGCACATGTCTTTGTTTGGCGAATGTGTTGGTTTGGCACACATCTTGGTTTGGCGAATGTGTTAGTTTGGCAAATGTGTTAGTTTGGCACATTTGTTAGTTTGGCGAATGTGTTGGTTTGGCGCTTGTGTTAGTTTGGCGGATGTGTTGGTTTGGCGCATGTGTTAATTTGGCAAATGTGTTGGTTTGTCGCATTTGTTAGTTTGGCGAATGTGGTGGTTTGGCGCTTGTGTTAGTTTGGCGGATGTGTTGGTTTGGCGCATGTGTTAGCTTGGCGAATGTGTTGATTTAGCACATGTGTTAGTTTCGTGCATGTGTTGGTTTGGCGCTTGTGTTAGTTTGGCGGATGTGTTGGTTTGGCGCTTGTATTAGTTTCGTGCATGTGTTGGTTTGGCACTTGTGTTAGTTTGGCGGATGTGTTGGTTTGGTGCATGTGTTAGTTTGGCGAATGTGTTGGTTTGGCGCATGTGTTTGTTTGGCACTTGTTTTAGTTTGGCGGATGTGTTGGTTTGGCGCATGTGTTAGTTTGGCGGATGTGTTGGTTTGGCGCATGTGTTAGTTTGGCGCATGTGTTGGTTTGGCGCATGTGTTTGTTTGGCACTTGTTTTAGTTTGGCGGATGTGTTGGTTTGGCGCATGTGTTAGTTTGGCGAATGTGTTGGTTTGTCGCATGTGTTACTTTGGTGAATGTGATGGTTTGGTGCATATGTTAGTTTGGCGCATGTGTTGGTTTGGCGCATGTGTTTGTTTGGCACTTGTTTTAGTTTGGCGGATGTGTTGGTTTGGCACATGTGTTAGTTTGGCGAATGTGTTGGTTTCGCGCATGTGTTAGTTTGGCACATGTGTTCATTTGGCAAATGTGTTGGTTTGGCGCTTGTGTTAGATTAGCGGATGTGTTGGTTTCGCGAAAGTGTTGGTTTGTCGCATGTGTTAGTTTCGCGCATGTGTTAGTTTGGCACATGTGTTAGTTTGGCGAATGTTTTGGTTTGGTGCATGTGTTAATTTGGCGAATGTGTTGGTTTGGCGCTTGTTTTAGTTTGGCGGATGTGTTGGTTTGGCGCATGTGTTAGTTTGGCGAATGTGTTGGTTTGGCACATGTGTTGGTTTGGCGCATGTGTTACTTTGGCGAATGTGTTCGTTTGGCACATGTGTTAGTTTGGCGAATGTGTTGGTTTGGCGCTTGTGTTGATTTGGCGCATGTGTTAGTTTGGCGAATGTGTTGGTTTGGCGAATTTGTTGGTTTGGCGCATGTGTTAGTTTGGCGCATGTGTTAGTTTGGCACATGTGTTAGTTTTGTGAATGTGTTGGTTTGGCACATGTGTTACTTTGGCGAATATGATGGTTTGGCGCATATGTTAGTTTGGCGCATGTGTTAGTTTGGTGAATGTGTTAGTTTGGCGCATGTGTTAGTTTGGCGCATGTGTTAGTTTGGCGAATGTGTTGGTTTGGCACATGTCTTTGTTTGGCGAATGTGTTGGTTTGGCGCATGTGTTAGTTTGGCGCATGTGTTAGTTTGGCGCATGTGTTAGTTTGCCGGATGTGTTGGTTTGGCGCAGGTGTTAGTTTGGCGAATGTTTTGGTTTGGCAGACGTGTTAGTTTGACGCATGTGTTGGTTTGGCACATGTCTTTGTTTAGCGAATGTGTTGGTTTGGCGCATGTGTTAGTTTGGCGCATGTGTTAGTTTGGCGCATGTGTTATTTTGGCGGATGTGTTGCTTTGGCGCATGTGTTGGTTTGGCGTATGTGTTGGTTTGGCAAACGTGTTAGTTTGGTGAATGTGTTGATTTAGCACATGTGTTAGTTTCGTGCATGTGTTGGTTTGGCGCTTGTGTTAGTTTGGCGGATGTGTTGGTTTGGCGCATGTGTTAGTTTGGCACATGTGTTAGTTTGGCGAATGTGTTGGTTGGGCGCTCGTTTAAGTTTGGCGAATGTGTTGCTTTGGCGCATGTGTTAGTTTGGCGAATGTGTTGGATTGGTGATTGTGATGGTTTGGCGCATGTGTTCGTTTGGCGGATGTGTTGGTTTGGCGCTTGTGTTAGATTAGCGGATGTGTTGGTTTCGCGAAAGTGTTGGTTTGTCGCATGTGTTAGTTTCGCGCATGTGTTAGTTTGGCACATGTGTTAGTTTGGCGAATGTTTTGGTTTGGTGCATGTGTTAATTTGGCGAATGTGTTGGTTTGGCGGATGTGTTAGTTTGGCGAATGTGTTAGTTTGGCACATGTGTTAGTTTGGCGAATGTGTTGGTTTGGCGCTTGTGTTAGTTTGGCGAATGTGTTGGTTTGGTGCCTGTGTTAATTTGGCGAATGTGTTGGTTTGGCGGATGTGTTAGTTTGGCGAATGTATTAGTTTGGCACATGTGTTAGTTTGGCGAATGTGTTGGTTTGGCGCTTGTGTTAGTTTGGCAAATGTGTTGGTTTGGCGCTTGTTTTAGTTTGGCGGATGTGTTGGTTTGGCGCATGTGTTAGTTTGGCGAATGTGTTGGTTTGGCACATGTGTTGGTTTGGCAGACGTGTTAGTTTGGCGCATGTGTTGGTTTGGCACATGTCTTTGTTTGGCGAATGTGTTGGTTTGGCGCATGTGTTAGTTTGGCGCATGTGTTGGTTTGGCGCATGTGTTAGTTTGGCAGATGTGTTGGTTTGGCGCATGTGTTAATTTGGCGAATGTGTTGGTTTGGCAGACGTGTTAGTTTGGCGAATGTGTTGATTTAGCACATGTGTTGGTTTGGCACACGTCTTGGTTTGGCGCTTGTGTTAGTTTGGCGGATGTGTTTATTTGGCCCTTGTGTTGGTTTGGCGCATGTGTTCGTTTGGCGCATGTGTTCGTTTGGCGCATTTGTTAGTTTGGCGAATGTCTTAGTTTGGTGGATGTGTTGGTTTGGCGTATGTGTTAGTTTGGCGGATGTGTTGGTTTGGCACATGTGTTAGCTTGGCGAATGTGTTTGATTTAGCACATGTGTTAGTTTCGTGCATGTGTTGGTTTGGCGCTTGTGTTAGTTTGGCGGCTGTGTTTGTTTGGCGCTTGGCTTGGTTTGGCACATGTGTTCGTTTGGCGCATGTGTTAGTTTGGCGCATGTGTTAGTTTGGCGAATGTGTTAGTTTGGCGAATGTGTTAGTTTGGCAGACGTGTTAGTTTGCCGCATGTGTTGGTTTGGCACATGTCTTTGTTTGGCGAATGTGTTGGTTTGGCACACATCTTGGTTTGGCGAATGTGTTAGTTTGGCAAATGTGTTAGTTTGGCACATTTGTTAGTTTGGCGAATGTGTTGGTTTGGCGCTTGTGTTAGTTTGGCGGATGTGTTGGTTTGGCGCATGTGTTAATTTGGCAAATGTGTTGGTTTGTCGCATTTGTTAGTTTGGCGAATGTGGTGGTTTGGCGCTTGTGTTAGTTTGGCGGATGTGTTGGTTTGGCGCATGTGTTAGCTTGGCGAATGTGTTGATTTAGCACATGTGTTAGTTTCGTGCATGTGTTGGTTTGGCGCTTGTGTTAGTTTGGCGGATGTGTTGGTTTGGCGCTTGTATTAGTTTCGTGCATGTGTTGGTTTGGCACTTGTGTTAGTTTGGCGGATGTGTTGGTTTGGTGCATGTGTTAGTTTGGCGAATGTGTTGGTTTGGCGCATGTGTTTGTTTGGCACTTGTTTTAGTTTGGCGGATGTGTTGGTTTGGCGCATGTGTTAGTTTGGCGGATGTGTTGGTTTGGCGCATGTGTTAGTTTGGCGCATGTGTTGGTTTGGCGCATGTGTTTGTTTGGCACTTGTTTTAGTTTGGCGGATGTGTTGGTTTGGCGCATGTGTTAGTTTGGCGAATGTGTTGGTTTGTCGCATGTGTTACTTTGGTGAATGTGATGGTTTGGTGCATATGTTAGTTTGGCGCATGTGTTGGTTTGGCGCATGTGTTTGTTTGGCACTTGTTTTAGTTTGGCGGATGTGTTGGTTTGGCACATGTGTTAGTTTGGCGAATGTGTTGGTTTCGCGCATGTGTTAGTTTGGCACATGTGTTCATTTGGCAAATGTGTTGGTTTGGCGCTTGTGTTAGATTAGCGGATGTGTTGTTTCGCGAAAGTGTTGGTTTGTCGCATGTGTTAGTTTCGCGCATGTGTTAGTTTGGCACATGTGTTAGTTTGGCGAATGTTTTGGTTTGGTGCATGTGTTAATTTGGCGAATGTGTTGGTTTGGCGCTTGTTTTAGTTTGGCGGATGTGTTGGTTTGGCGCATGTGTTAGTTTGGCGAATGTGTTGGTTTGGCACATGTGTTGGTTTGGCGCATGTGTTACTTTGGCGAATGTGTTGGTTTGGCACATGTGTTAGTTTGGCGAATGTGTTGGTTTGGCGCTTGTGTTGATTTGGCGCATGTGTTAGTTTGGCGAATGTGTTGGTTTGGCGAATTTGTTGGTTTGGCGCATGTGTTAGTTTGGCGCATGTGTTAGTTTGGCACATGTGTTAGTTTTGTGAATGTGTTGGTTTGGCACATGTGTTACTTTGGCGAATATGATGGTTTGGCGCATATGTTAGTTTGGCGCATGTGTTAGTTTGGTGAATGTGTTAGTTTGGCGCATGTGTTAGTTTGGCGCATGTGTTAGTTTGGCGAATGTGTTGGTTTGGCACATGTCTTTGTTTGGCGAATGTGTTGGTTTGGCGCATGTGTTAGTTTGGCGCATGTTTTGGTTTGGTGCATGTGTTAATTTGGAGAATGTGTTGGTTTGGCGGATGTGTTAGTTTGGCGAATGTGTTAGTTTGGCACATGTGTTAGTTTGGCGAATGTGTTGGTTTGGCGCTTGTGTTAGTTTGGCGAATGTGTTGGTTTGGTGCATGTGTTAATTTGGCGAATGTGTTGGTTTGGCGGATGTGTTAGTTTGGCGAATGTGTTAGTTTGGCACATGTGTTAGTTTGGCGAATGTGTTGGTTTGGCGCTTGTGTTAGTTTGGCAAATGTTGGTTTGGCGCTTGTTTTAGTTTGGCAGATGTGTTGGTTTGGCGCATGTGTTAGTTTGGCGAATGTGTTGGTTTGGCACATGTGTTGGTTTGGCGCATGTGTTACTTTGGCGAATGTGTTGGTTTGGCACATGTGTTAGTTTGGCGAATGTGTTGGTTTGGCGCTTGTGTTGATTTGGCGCATGTGTTAGTTTGGCGAATGTGTTGGTTTGGCGAATTTGTTGGTTTGGCGCATGTGTTAGTTTGGTGCATGTGTTAGTTTGGCACATGTATTAGTTTTGTGAATGTGTTGGTTTGGCGCATGTGTTAGTTTGGCGAATGTGTTGGTTTGGCACATGTGTTACTTTGGCGAATATGATGGTTTGGCGCATATGTTAGTTTGGCGCATGTGTTAGTTTGGTGAATGTGTTAGTTTGGCGCATGTGTTAGTTTGGCGCATGTGTTAGTTTGGCGAATGTGTTGGTTTGGCACATGTCTTTGTTTGGCGAATGTGTTGGTTTGGCGCATGTGTTAGTTTGGTGCATGTGTTAGTTTGGCGCATGTGTTAGTTTGCCGGATGTGTTGGTTTGGCGCATGTGTTAGTTTGGCGAATGTGTTGGTTTGGCAGACGTGTTAGTTTGGCGCATGTGTTGGTTTGGCACATGTCTTTGTTTGGCGAATGTGTTGGTTTGCCGCATGTGTTAGTTTGGCGCATGTGTTAGTTTGGCGCATGTGTTAGTTTGGCGGATGTGTTGGTTTGGCGCATGTGTTAATTTGGCGAATGTGTTGGTTTGGCAGACGTGTTAGTTTGGCGAATGTGTTGATTTAGCACATGTGTTGGTTTGGCACACGTCTTGGTTTGGCGCTTGTGTTAGTTTGGCGGATGTGTTTGTTTGGCCCTTGTGTTGGATTGGCGCATGTGTTCGTTTGGCGCATGTGTTCGTTTGGCGCATTTGTTAGTTTGGCGAATGTGTTAGTTTGGCGAATGAGTTAGTTTGGCAGACGTGTTAGTTTGGCGTATGTGTTGGTTTGGCGTATGTTTTAGTTTGGCACATGTGTTAGCTTGGCGAATGTGTTTGATTTAGCACATGTGTTAGTTTCGTGCATGTGTTGGTTTGGCGCTTGTGTTAGTTTGGCGGCTGTGTTTGTTTGGCGCTTGGCTTGGTTTGGCACATGTGTTCGTTTGGCGCATGTGTTAGTTTGGCGCATGTGTTAGTTTGGCGAATGTGTTAGTTTGGCGAATGTGTTAGTTTGGCAGACGTGTTAGTTTGGCGTATGTGTTGGTTTGGCACATGTCTTTGTTTGGCGAATGTGTTGGTTTGGCGCATTTGTTAGTTTGGCGCATGTGTTGCTTTGGTGAATGTGATGGTTTGGTGCATATGTTAGTTTGGCGCATGTGTTGGTTTGGCGCATGTGTTTGTTTGGCACTTGTTTTAGTTTGGCGGATGTGTTGGTTTGGCGCATGTGTTAGTTTGGCGCATATGTTGGATTGGCGCATGTGTTAGTTTGGCACGTGTGTTAGTTTGGCGAATGTGTTGGTTTGGTGCTCGTTTAAGTTTGGCGGTTGTGTTGGTTTGGCAGTCGTTTAAGTTTGGCAGTTGAGTTGGTGTGGTGGATGTTTCAGTTTGGCGAATGTGTTGGTTTGTCACATGTGTTACTTTGGCGAATGTGATGGTTTGGCACATATGTTAGTTTGGTGCATGTGTTGCTTTGGCACTTTTTTTTGTTTGGCGGATGTGTTGGTTTGGCGTGTGTGTTGGTTTGGCGGATGTGTTGGTTTGGCGCATGTGTTAGTTTGGCGAATGTGTTGGTTTGGCAGACGTGTTAGTTTGGCGAATGTGTTGATTTAGCACATGTGTTAGTTTGGTGCATGTGTTAGTTTGGCGAATGTGTTGGTTTGGCATATGTGTTAGTTTGGCGAATGTGTTGGTTTGGCGCATGCGTTAGTTTGGCGGATGTGTTGGTTTGGCGCATGTGTTAGTTTGGCGAATGTGTTGGTTTGTCGCATGTGTTACTTTGGCGAATGTGATGGTTTGGCGCATATGTTAGTTTGGCGCATGTGTTGGTTTGGCGCATTTTTGGTTTGGCACTTGTTTTAGTTTGGCGAATGCGTTGGTTTGGCAGATGTGTTAGTTTGGCGAATGTGTTGATTTAGCACATGTGTTAGTTTCATGCATGTGTTGGTTTGGCGCTTGTGTTAGTTTGGTGAATGGGTTGGTTTGTCGCATGTGTTAGTTTGGCACATGTGTAAGTTTGTTGAATGTGTTAGTTTGGCGCTCGTTTACGTTTGGCGAAGGTGTTGGTTTCGCGCATGTGTTAGTTTGGTGCAAGTGTTAGTTTGGCACATGTGTGAGTTTGGCGAATGTGTTGGTTTGGCGCTTGTGTTAGTTTGGCGGATGTGTTGGTTTGGCGCATGTGTTATTTTGTTGAATGTGTTGGTTGGGCGAATATGTTGGTTTGGTGAATGTGTTGGTTTGGCGCATGTGTTAGTTTGTCACATGTGTTAGTTTGGCGAATGTGCTGGTTTGGCGCATGTGTTAGTTTGTCGCATGTGTTAGTTTGGTGAATGTGTTGGTTTGGCACATGTGTTGGTTTGGTGAAAGTGTTGGTTTGGCGCATGTGTTAGTTTGGCGAATGTGTTGCTTTGGCGAATGTGTTGGTTTGGCGCATGTGTTCGTTTGGCGAATGTGTTCGTTTGGCGGATGTGTTGGTTTGGCGAATGTCTTGGTTTGGCACATGTCTTGGTTTGGCGAATGCGTTGGTTTGGCGCATGTGTTAGTTTGGTGCATGTGTTAGTTTGGCGAATGTGTTGGTTTGGCACATGTGTTAGTTTGGCGAATGTGTTGGTTTGGCGCATGCGTTAGTTTGGCGGATGTGTTGGTTTGGCGAATGTGTTAGTTTGGCGAATGTGTTGGTTTGTCGCATGTGTTACTTTGGCGAATGCGATGGTTTGGCGCATATGTTAGTTTGGCGCATGTGTTGGTTTGGCGCATTTTTGGTTTGGCACTTGTTTTAGTTTGGCGGATGTGTGGGTTTGGCACACGTGTTAGTTTGGCGAATGTGTTGGTTTGGCAAACGTGTTAGTTTGGCGAATGTGTTGATTTAGCACATGTGTTAGTTTCGTGCATGTGTTGATTTGGCGCTTGTGTTAGTTTGGCGGATGTGTTGGTTTGGCGCATGTGTTAGTTTGGCACATGTGTTAGTTTGGCGAATGTGTTGGTTGGGCGCTCGTTTAAGTTTGGCGAATGTGTTGCTTTGGCGCATGTGTTAGTTTGGCGAATGTGTTGGATTGGCGAATGTGATGGTTTGGCGCATGTGTTCGTTTGGCGGATGTGTTAGTTTGGCGAATGTGTTGGTTTGGCACATGTCTTGGTTTGGCACATGTGTTCATTTGGCAAATGTGTTGGTTTGGCGCTTGTGTTAGATTAGCGGATGTGTTGGTTTCGTGAAAGTGTTGGTTTGTCGCATGTGTTAGTTTCGCGCATGTGTTAGTTTGGCACATGTGTTAGTTTGGCGAATGTTTTGGTTTGGTGCATGTGTTAATTTGGCGAATGTGTTGGTTTGGCGGATGTGTTAGTTTGGCGAATGTGTTAGTTTGGCACATGTGTTAGTTTGGCGAATGTGTTGGTTTGGCGCTTGTGTTAGTTTGGCGAATGTGTTGGTTTTGTGCATGTGTTAATTTGGCGAATGTGTTGGTTTGGCGGATGTGTTAGTTTGGCGAATGTGTTAGTTTGGCACGTGTTAGTTTGGCGAATGTGTTGGTTTGGCGCTTGTGTTAGTTTGGCAAATGTGTTGGTTTGGCGCTTGTTTTAGTTTGGCGGATGTGTTGGTTTGGCGCATGTGTTAGTTTGGCGAATGTGTTGGTTTGGCACATGTGTTGGTTTGGCACATGTGTTGGTTTGGCGCATGTGTTACTTTGGCGAATGTGTTGGTTTGGCACATGTGTTAGTTTGGCGAATGTGTTGGTTTGGCGCTTGTGTTGATTTGGCGCATGTGTTAGTTTGGCGAATGTGTTGGTTTGGCGCTTGTGTTGATTTGGCGCATGTGTTAGTTTGGCGGATGTGTTGGTTTGGCGCATGTGTTAGTTTGGCGAATGTGTTGGTTTGTCGCATGTGTTACTTTGGCGAATGTGATGGTTTGGCGCATATGTTAGTTTGGCGCATGTGTTGGTTTGGCGCATTTTTGGTTGGGGCACTTGTTTTAGTTTGGCGGATGTGTGGGTTTGGCACACGTGTTAGTTTGGCGTATGTGTTGGTTTGGCAAACGTGTTAGTTTGGTGAATGTGTTGATTTAGCACATGTGTTAGTTTCGTGCATGTGTTGGTTTGGCGCTTGTGTTAGTTTGGCGGATGTGTTGGTTTGGCGCATGTGTTAGTTTGGCACATGTGTTAGTTTGGCGAATGTGTTGGTTGGGCGCTCGTTTAAGTTTGGCGAATGTGTTGCTTTGGCGCATGTGTTAGTTTGGCGAATGTGTTGGATTGGTGAATGTGATGGTTTGGCGCATGTGTTCGTTTGGCGGATGTGTTGGTTTGGCACTTGTGTTAGATTAGCGGATGTGTTGGTTTCGCGAAAGTGTTGGTTTGGCGTATGTGTTGGTTTGGCAAACGTGTTAGTTTGGTGAATGTGTTGATTTAGCACATGTGTTAGTTTCGTGCATGTGTTGGTTTGGCGCTTGTGTTAGTTTGGCGGATGTGTTGGTTTGGCGCATGTGTTAGTTTGGCACATGTGTTAGTTTGGCGAATGTGTTGGTTGGGCGCTCGTTTAAGTTTGGCGAATGTGTTGCTTTGGCGCATGTGTTAGTTTGGCGAATGTGTTGGATTGGTGATTGTGATGGTTTGGCGCATGTGTTCGTTTGGCGGATGTGTTGGTTTGGCGCTTGTGTTAGATTAGCGGATGTGTTGGTTTCGCGAAAGTGTTGGTTTGTCGCATGTGTTAGTTTCGTGCATGTGTTAGTTTGGCACATGTGTTAGTTTGGCGAATGTTTTGGTTTGGTGCATGTGTTAGTTTGGCGAATGTGTTGGTTTGGCGGATGTGTTAGTTTGGCGAATGTGTTAGTTTGGCACATGTGTTAGTTTGGCGAATGTGTTGGTTTGGCGCTTGTGTTAGTTTGGCGAATGTGTTGGTTTGGTGCCTGTGTTAATTTGGCGAATGTGTTGGTTTGGCGGATGTGTTAGTTTGGCGAATGTATTAGTTTGGCACATGTGTTAGTTTGGCGAATGTGTTGGTTTGGCGCTTGTGTTAGTTTGGCAAATGTGTTGGTTTGGCGCTTGTTTTAGTTTGGCGGATGTGTTGGTTTGGCGCATGTGTTAGTTTGGCGAATGTGTTGGTTTGGCACATGTGTTGGTTTGGCAGACGTGTTAGTTTGGCGCATGTGTTGGTTTGGCACATGTCTTTGTTTGGCGAATGTGTTGGTTTGGCGCATGTGTTAGTTTGGCGCATGTGTTGGTTTGGCGCATGTGTTAGTTTGGCAGATGTGTTGGTTTGGCGCATGTGTTAATTTGGCGAATGTGTTGGTTTGGCAGACGTGTTAGTTTGGCGAATGTGTTGATTTAGCACATGTGTTGGTTTGGCACACGTCTTGGTTTGGCGCTTGTGTTAGTTTGGCGGATGTGTTTATTTGGCCCTTGTGTTGGTTTGGCGCATGTGTTCGTTTGGCGCATGTGTTCGTTTGGCGCATTTGTTAGTTTGGCGAATGTCTTAGTTTGGGGGATGTGTTGGTTTGGCGTATGTGTTAGTTTGGCGGATGTGTTGGTTGGGCACATGTGTTAGCTTGGCGAATGTGTTTGATTTAGCACGTGTTAGTTTCGTGCATGTGTTGGTTTGGCGCTTGTGTTAGTTTGGCGGCTGTGTTTGTTTGGCGCTTGGCTTGGTTTGGCACATGTGTTCGTTTGGCGCATGTGTTAGTTTGGCGCATGTGTTAGTTTGGCGAATGTGTTAGTTTGGCGAATGTGTTAGTTTGGCAGACGTGTTAGTTTGGCGCATGTGTTGGTTTGGCACATGTCTTTGTTTGGCGAATGTGTTGGTTTGGCACACATCTTGGTTTGGCGAATGTGTTAGTTTGGCAAATGTGTTAGTTTGGCACATTTGTTAGTTTGGCGAATGTGTTGGTTTGGCGCTTGTGTTAGTTTGGCGGATGTGTTGGTTTGGCGCATGTGTTAATTTGGCAAATGTGTTGGTTTGTCGCATTTGTTAGTTTGGCGAATGTGGTGGTTTGGCGCTTGTGTTAGTTTGGCGGATGTGTTGGTTTGGCGCATGTGTTAGCTTGGCGAATGTGTTGATTTAGCACATGTGTTAGTTTCGTGCATGTGTTGGTTTGGCGCTTGTGTTAGTTTGGCGGATGTGTTGGTTTGGCGCTTGTATTAGTTTCGTGCATGTGTTGGTTTGGCACTTGTGTTAGTTTGGCGGATGTGTTGGTTTGGTGCATGTGTTAGTTTGGCGAATGTGTTGGTTTGGCGCATGTGTTTGTTTGGCACTTGTTTTAGTTTGGCGGATGTGTTGGTTTGGCGCATGTGTTAGTTTGGCGGATGTGTTGGTTTGGCGCATGTGTTAGTTTGGCGCATGTGTTGGTTTGGCGCATGTGTTTGTTTGGCACTTGTTTTAGTTTGGCGGATGTGTTGGTTTGGCGCATGTGTTAGTTTGGCGAATGTGTTGGTTTGTCGCATGTGTTACTTTGGTGAATGTGATGGTTTGGTGCATATGTTAGTTTGGCGCATGTGTTGGTTTGGCGCATGTGTTTGTTTGGCAAATGTGTTGGTTTGGCGCTTGTGTTAGATTAGCGGATGTGTTGGTTTCGCGAAAGTGTTGGTTTGTCGCATGTGTTAGTTTCGCGCATGTGTTAGTTTGGCACATGTGTTAGTTTGGCGAATGTTTTGGTTTGGTGCATGTGTTAATTTGGCGAATGTGTTGGTTTGGCGCTTGTTTTAGTTTGGCGGATGTGTTGGTTTGGCGCATGTGTTAGTTTGGCGAATGTGTTGGTTTGGCACATGTGTTGGTTTGGCGCATGTGTTACTTTGGCGAATGTGTTGGTTTGGCACATGTGTTAGTTTGGCGAATGTGTTGGTTTGGCGCTTGTGTTGATTTGGCGCATGTGTTAGTTTGGCGAATGTGTTGGTTTGGCGAATTTGTTGGTTTGGCGCATGTGTTAGTTTGGCGCATGTGTTAGTTTGGCACATGTGTTAGTTTTGTGAATGTGTTGGTTTGGCACATGTGTTACTTTGGCGAATATGATGGTTTGGCGCATATGTTAGTTTGGCGCATGTGTTAGTTTGGTGAATGTGTTAGTTTGGCGCATGTGTTAGTTTGGCGCATGTGTTAGTTTGGCGAATGTGTTGGTTTGGCACATGTCTTTGTTTGGCGAATGTGTTGGTTTGGCGCATGTGTTAGTTTGGCGCATGTGTTAGTTTGGCGCATGTGTTAGTTTGGCGCATGTGTTAGTTTGCCGGATGTGTTGGTTTGGCGCAGGTGTTAGTTTGGCGAATGTTTTGGTTTGGCAGACGTGTTAGTTTGACGCATGTGTTGGTTTGGCACATGTCTTTGTTTAGCGAATGTGTTGGTTTGGCGCATGTGTTAGTTTGGCGCATGTGTTAGTTTGGCGCATGTGTTATTTTGGCGGATGTGTTGGTTTGGCGCATGTGTTAATTTGGCGAATGTGTTGGTTTGGCAGACGTGTTAGTTTGGCGAATGTGTTGATTTAGCACATGTGTTGGTTTGGCACACGTCTTGGTTTGGCGCTTGTGTTAGTTTGGCGGATGTGTTTGTTTGGCCCTTGTGTTGCTTTGGTGCATGTGTTCGTTTGCGCATGTGTTAGTTTGGCGAATGTGTTAGTTTGGTGGATGTGTTGGTTTGGCGTATGTTTTAGTTTGGCACATGTGTTAGCTTGGCACATGTTTTTGGTTTGGCGAATGTTTTGGTTTGGTGCATGTGTTAATTTGGAGAATGTGTTGGTTTGGCGGATGTGTTAGTTTGGCGAATGTGTTAGTTTGGCACATGTGTTAGTTTGGCGAATGTGTTGGTTTGGCGCTTGTGTTAGTTTGGCGAATGTGTTGGTTTGGTGCATGTGTTAATTTGGCGAATGTGTTGGTTTGGCGGATGTGTTAGTTTGGCGAATGTGTTAGTTTGGCACATGTGTTAGTTTGGCGAATGTGTTGGTTTGGCGCTTGTGTTAGTTTGGCAAATGTTGGTTTGGCGCTTGTTTTAGTTTGGCGGATGTGTTGGTTTGGCGCATGTGTTAGTTTGGCGAATGTGTTGGTTTGGCACATGTGTTGGTTTGGCGCATGTGTTACTTTGGCGAATGTGTTGGTTTGGCACATGTGTTAGTTTGGCGAATGTGTTGGTTTGGCGCTTGTGTTGATTTGGCGCATGTGTTAGTTTGGCGAATGTGTTGGTTTGGCGAATTTGTTGGTTTGGCGCATGTGTTAGTTTGGTGCATGTGTTAGTTTGGCACATGTATTAGTTTTGTGAATGTGTTGGTTTGGCGCATGTGTTAGTTTGGCGAATGTGTTGGTTTGGCACATGTGTTACTTTGGCGAATATGATGGGTTGGCGCATATGTTAGTTTGGCGCATGTGTTAGTTTGGTGAATGTGTTAGTTTGGCGCATGTGTTAGTTTGGCGCATGTGTTAGTTTGGCGAATGTGTTGGTTTGGCACATGTCTTTGTTTGGCGAATGTGTTGGTTTGGCGCATGTGTTAGTTTGGCGCATGTGTTAGTTTGGCGCATGTGTTAGTTTGCCGGATGTGTTGGTTTGGCGCATGTGTTAGTTTGGCGAATGTGTTGGTTTGGCAGACGTGTTAGTTTGGCGCATGTGTTGGTTTGGCACATGTCTTTGTTTGGCGAATGTGTTGGTTTGGCGCATGTGTTAGTTTGGCGCATGTGCTAGTTTGGCGCATGTGTTAGTTTGGCGGATGTGTTGGTTTGGCGCATGTGTTAATTTGGCGAATGTGTTGGTTTGGCAGACGTGTTAGTTTGGCGAATGTGTTGATTTAGCACATGTGTTGGTTTGGCACACGTCTTGGTTTGGCGCTTGTGTTAGTTTGGCGGATGTGTTTGTTTGGCCCTTGTGTTGGATTGGCGCATGTGTTCGTTTGGCGCATGTGTTCGTTTGGCGCATTTGTTAGTTTGGCGAATGTGTTAGTTTGTCGAATGAGTTAGTTTGGCAGACGTGTTAGTTTGGCGTATGTGTTGGTTTGGCGTATGTTTTAGTTTGGCACATGTGTTAGCTTGGCGAATGTGTTTGATTTAGCACATGTGTTAGTTTCGTGCATGTGTTGGTTTGGCGCTTGTGTTAGTTTGGCGGCTGTGTTTGTTTGGCGCTTGGCTTGGTTTGGCACATGTGTTCGTTTGGCGCATGTGTTAGTTTGGCGCATGTGTTAGTTTGGCGAATGTGTTAGTTTGGCGAATGTGTTAGTTTGGCAGACGTGTTAGTTTGGCGTATGTGTTGGTTTGGCACATGTCTTTGTTTGGCGAATGTGTTGGTTTGGCGCATTTGTTAGTTTGGCGCATGTGTTAGTTTGGCGCATGTGTTAGTTTGGCGGATGTGTTGGTTTGGCGCATGTGTTAATTTGGCGAATGTGTTGGTTTGGCAGACGTGTTAGTTTGGCGAATGTGTTGATTTAGCACATGTCTTGGTTTGGCGCACATCTTGGTTTGGCGAATGTGTTAGTTTGGCAAATGTGTTAGTTTGGCACATTTGTTAGTTTGGCGAATGTGTTGGTTTGGCGCTTGTGTTAGTTTGGCGGATGTGTTGGTTTGGCGCATGTGTTAGTTTGGCAAATGTGTTGGTTTGTCGCATTTGTTAGTTTGGCGAATGTGGTGGTTTGGCGCTTGTGTTAGTTTGGCGGATGTGTTGGTTTGGCGCATGTGTTAGCTTGGCGAATGTGTTGATTTAGCACATGTGTTAGTTTGGCGGATGTGTTGGTTTGACGCATGTGTTAGTTTGGCGAATGTGTTGGTTTGTCGCATGTGTTGGTTTGTCGCATGTGTTGCTTTGGTGAATGTGATGGTTTGGTGCATATGTTAGTTTGGCGCATGTGTTGGTTTGGCGCATGTGTTTGTTTGGCACTTGTTTTAGTTTGGCGGATGTGTTGGTTTGGCGCATGTGTTAGTTTGGCGCATATGTTGGATTGGCGCATGTGTTAGTTTGGCACGTGTGTTAGTTTGGCGAATGTGTTGGTTTGGTGCTCGTTTAAGTTTGGCGGTTGTGTTGGTTTGGCAGTCGTTTAAGTTTGGCAGTTGAGTTGGTGTGGTGGATGTTTCAGTTTGGCGAATGTGTTGGTTTGTCGCATGTGTTACTTTGGCGAATGTGATGGTTTGGCACATATGTTAGTTTGGTGCATGTGTTGCTTTGGCACTTTTTTTTGTTTGGCGGATGTGTTGGTTTGGCGTGTGTGTTGGTTTGGCGGATGTGTTGGTTTGGCGCATGTGTTAGTTTGGCGAATGTGTTGGTTTGGCAGACGTGTTAGTTTGGCGAATGTGTTGATTTAGCACATGTGTTAGTTTGGTGCATGTGTTAGTTTGGCGAATGTGTTGGTTTGGCATATGTGTTAGTTTGGCGAATGTGTTGGTTTGGCGCATGCGTTAGTTTGGCGGATGTGTTGGTTTGGCGCATGTGTTAGTTTGGCGAATGTGTTGGTTTGTCGCATGTGTTACTTTGGCGAATGTGATGGTTTGGCGCATATGTTAGTTTGGCGCATGTGTTGGTTTGGCGCATTTTTGGTTTGGCACTTGTTTTAGTTTGGCGGATGTGTTGGTTTGGCACATGTGTTAGTTTGGCGAATGTGTTGGTTTGGCGCATGCGTTAGTTTGGCGGATGTGTTGGTTTGGCGCATGTGTTAGTTTGGCGTATGTGTTGGTTTGGCAAACGTGTTAGTTTGGTGAATGTGTTGATTTAGCACATGTGTTAGTTTCGTGCATGTGTTGGTTTGGCGCTTGTGTTAGTTTGGCGGATGTGTTGGTTTGGCGCATGTGTTAGTTTGGCACATGTGTTAGTTTGGCGAATGTGTTGGTTGGGCGCTCGTTTAAGTTTGGCGAATGTGTTGCTTTGGCGCATGTGTTAGTTTGGCGAATGTGTTGGATTGGTGAATGTGATGGTTTGGCGCATGTGTTCGTTTGGCGGATGTGTTGGTTTGGCACTTGTGTTAGATTAGCGGATGTGTTGGTTTCGCGAAAGTGTTGGTTTGGCGTATGTGTTGGTTTGGCAAACGTGTTAGTTTGGTGAATGTGTTGATTTAGCACATGTGTTAGTTTCGTGCATGTGTTGGTTTGGCGCTTGTGTTAGTTTGGCGGATGTGTTGGTTTGGCGCATGTGTTAGTTTGGCACATGTGTTAGTTTGGCGAATGTGTTGGTGGGGCGCTCGTTTAAGTTTGGCGAATGTGTTGCTTTGGCGCATGTGTTAGTTTGGCGAATGTGTTGGATTGGTGATTGTGATGGTTTGGCGCATGTGTTCGTTTGGCGGATGTGTTGGTTTGGCGCTTGTGTTAGATTAGCGGATGTGTTGGTTTCGCGAAAGTGTTGGTTTGTCGCATGTGTTAGTTTCGCGCATGTGTTAGTTTGGCACATGTGTTAGTTTGGCGAATGTTTTGGTTTGGTGCATGTGTTAGTTTGGCGAATGTGTTGGTTTGGCGGATGTGTTAGTTTGGCGAATGTGTTAGTTTGGCACATGTGTTAGTTTGGCGAATGTGTTGGTTTGGCGCTTGTGTTAGTTTGGCGAATGTGTTGGTTTGGTGCCTGTGTTAATTTGGCGAATGTGTTGGTTTGGCGGATGTGTTAGTTTGGCGAATGTATTAGTTTGGCACATGTGTTAGTTTGGCGAATGTGTTGGTTTGGCGCTTGTGTTAGTTTGGCAAATGTGTTGGTTTGGCGCTTGTTTTAGTTTGGCGGATGTGTTGGTTTGGCGCATGTGTTAGTTTGGCGAATGTGTTGGTTTGGCACATGTGTTGGTTTGGCAGACGTGTTAGTTTGGCGCATGTGTTGGTTTGGCACATGTCTTTGTTTGGCGAATGTGTTGGTTTGGCGCATGTGTTAGTTTGGCGCATGTGTTGGTTTGGCGCATGTGTTAGTTTGGCAGATGTGTTGGTTTGGCGCATGTGTTAATTTGGCGAATGTGTTGGTTTGGCAGACGTGTTAGTTTGGCGAATGTGTTGATTTAGCACATGTGTTGGTTTGGCACACGTCTTGGTTTGGCGCTTGTGTTAGTTTGGCGGATGTGTTTATTTGGCCCTTGTGTTGGTTTGGCGCATGTGTTCGTTTGGCGCATGTGTTCGTTTGGCGCATTTGTTAGTTTGGCGAATGTCTTAGTTTGGTGGATGTGTTGGTTTGGCGTATGTGTTAGTTTGGCGGATGTGTTGGTTTGGCACATGTGTTAGCTTGGCGAATGTGTTTGATTTAGCACATGTGTTAGTTTCGTGCATGTGTTGGTTTGGCGCTTGTGTTAGTTTGGCGGCTGTGTTTGTTTGGCGCTTGGCTTGGTTTGGCACATGTGTTCGTTTGGCGCATGTGTTAGTTTGGCGCATGTGTTAGTTTGGTGAATGTGTTAGTTTGGCGAATGTGTTAGTTTGGCAGACGTGTTAGTTTGGCGCATGTGTTGGTTTGGCACATGTCTTTGTTTGGCGAATGTGTTGGTTTGGCACACATCTTGGTTTGGCGAATGTGTTAGTTTGGCAAATGTGTTAGTTTGGCACATTTGTTAGTTTGGCGAATGTGTTGGTTTGGCGCTTGTGTTAGTTTGGCGGATGTGTTGGTTTGGCGCATGTGTTAATTTGGCAAATGTGTTGGTTTGTCGCATTTGTTAGTTTGGCGAATGTGGTGGTTTGGCGCTTGTGTTAGTTTGGCGGATGTGTTGGTTTGGCGCATGTGTTAGCTTGGCGAATGTGTTGATTTAGCACATGTGTTAGTTTCGTGCATGTGTTGGTTTGGCGCTTGTGTTAGTTTGGCGGATGTGTTGGTTTGGCGCTTGTATTAGTTTCGTGCATGTGTTGGTTTGGCACTTGTGTTAGTTTGGCGGATGTGTTGGTTTGGTGCATGTGTTAGTTTGGCGAATGTGTTGGTTTGGCGCATGTGTTTGTTTGGCACTTGTTTTAGTTTGGCGGATGTGTTGGTTTGGCGCATGTGTTAGTTTGGCGGATGTGTTGGTTTGGCGCATGTGTTAGTTTGGCGCATGTGTTGGTTTGGCGCATGTGTTTGTTTGGCACTTGTTTTAGTTTGGCGGATGTGTTGGTTTGGCGCATGTGTTAGTTTGGCGAATGTGTTGGTTTGTCGCATGTGTTACTTTGGTGAATGTGATGGTTTGGTGCATATGTTAGTTTGGCGCATGTGTTGGTTTGGCGCATGTGTTTGTTTGGCACTTGTTTTAGTTTGGCGGATGTGTTGGTTTGGCACATGTGTTAGTTTGGCGAATGTGTTGGTTTCGCGCATGTGTTAGTTTGGCACATGTGTTCATTTGGCAAATGTGTTGGTTTGGCGCTTGTGTTAGATTAGCGGATGTGTTGGTTTCGCGAAAGTGTTGGTTTGTCGCATGTGTTAGTTTCGCGCATGTGTTAGTTTGGCGCTTGTTTTAGTTTGGCGGATGTGTTGGTTTGGCGCATGTGTTAGTTTGGCGAATGTGTTGGTTTGGCACATGTGTTGGTTTGGCGCATGTGTTACTTTGGCGAATGTGTTGGTTTGGCACATGTGTTAGTTTGGCGAATGTGTTGGTTTGGCGCTTGTGTTGATTTGGCGCATGTGTTAGTTTGGCGAATGTGTTGGTTTGGCGAATTTGTTGGTTTGGCGCATGTGTTAGTTTGGCGCATGTGTTAGTTTGGCACATGTGTTAGTTTTGTGAATGTGTTGGTTTGGCACATGTGTTACTTTGGCGAATATGATGGTTTGGCGCATATGTTAGTTTGGCGCATGTGTTAGTTTGGTGAATGTGTTAGTTTGGCGCATGTGTTAGTTTGGCGCATGTGTTAGTTTGGCGAATGTGTTGGTTTGGCACATGTCTTTGTTTGGCGAATGTGTTGGTTTGGCGCATGTGTTAGTTTGGCGCATGTGTTAGTTTGGCGCATGTGTTAGTTTGGCGCATGTGTTAGTTTGCCGGATGTGTTGGTTTGGCGCAGGTGTTAGTTTGGCGAATGTTTTGGTTTGGCAGACGTGTTAGTTTGACGCATGTGTTGGTTTGGCACATGTCTTTGTTTAGCGAATGTGTTGGTTTGGCGCATGTGTTAGTTTGGCGCATGTGTTAGTTTGGCGCATGTGTTATTTTGGCGGATGTGTTGGTTTGGCGCATGTGTTAATTTGGCGAATGTGTTGGTTTGGCAGACGTGTTAGTTTGGCGAATGTGTTGATTTAGCACATGTGTTGGTTTGGCACACGTCTTGGTTTGGCGCTTGTGTTAGTTTGGCGGATGTGTTTGTTTGGCCCTTGTGTTGCTTTGGTGCATGTGTTCGTTTGCGCATGTGTTAGTTTGGCGAATGTGTTAGTTTGGTGGATGTGTTGGTTTGGCGTATGTTTTAGTTTGGCACATGTGTTAGCTTGGCACATGTTTTTGGTTTGGCGAATGTTTTGGTTTGGTGCATGTGTTAATTTGGAGAATGTGTTGGTTTGGCGGATGTGTTAGTTTGGCGAATGTGTTAGTTTGGCACATGTGTTAGTTTGGCGAATGTGTTGGTTTGGCGCTTGTGTTAGTTTGGCGAATGTGTTGGTTTGGTGCATGTGTTAATTTGGCGAATGTGTTGGTTTGGCGGATGTGTTAGTTTGGCGAATGTGTTAGTTTGGCACATGTGTTAGTTTGGCGAATGTGTTGGTTTGGCGCTTGTGTTAGTTTGGCAAATGTTGGTTTGGCGCTTGTTTTAGTTTGGCGGATGTGTTGGTTTGGCGCATGTGTTAGTTTGGCGAATGTGTTGGTTTGGCACATGTGTTGGTTTGGCGCATGTGTTACTTTGGCGAATGTGTTGGTTTGGCACATGTGTTAGTTTGGCGAATGTGTTGGTTTGGCGCTTGTGTTGATTTGGCGCATGTGTTAGTTTGGCGAATGTGTTGGTTTGGCGAATTTGTTGGTTTGGCGCATGTGTTAGTTTGGTGCATGTGTTAGTTTGGCACATGTATTAGTTTTGTGAATGTGTTGGTTTGGCGCATGTGTTAGTTTGGCGAATGTGTTGGTTTGGCACATGTGTTACTTTGGCGAATATGATGGTTTGGCGCATATGTTAGTTTGGCGCATGTGTTAGTTTGGTGAATGTGTTAGTTTGGCGCATGTGTTAGTTTGGCGCATGTGTTAGTTTGGCGAATGTGTTGGTTTGGCACATGTCTTTGTTTGGCGAATGTGTTGGTTTGGCGCATGTGTTAGTTTGGCGCATGTGTTAGTTTGGCGCATGTGTTAGTTTGCCGGATGTGTTGGTTTGGCGCATGTGTTAGTTTGGCGAATGTGTTGGTTTGGCAGACGTGTTAGTTTGGCGCATGTGTTGGTTTGGCACATGTCTTTGTTTGGCGAATGTGTTGGTTTGGCGCATGTGTTAGTTTGGCGCATGTGTTAGTTTGGCGCATGTGTTAGTTTGGCGGATGTGTTGGTTTGGCGCATGTGTTAATTTGGCGAATGTGTTGGTTTGGCAGACGTGTTAGTTTGGCGAATGTGTTGATTTAGCACATGTGTTGGTTTGGCACACGTCTTGGTTTGGCGCTTGTGTTAGTTTGGCGGATGTGTTTGTTTGGCCCTTGTGTTGGATTGGCGCATGTGTTCGTTTGGCGCATGTGTTCGTTTGGCGCATTTGTTAGTTTGGCGAATGTGTTAGTTTGTCGAATGAGTTAGTTTGGCAGACGTGTTAGTTTGGCGTATGTGTTGGTTTGGCGTATGTTTTAGTTTGGCACATGTGTTAGCTTGGCGAATGTGTTTGATTTAGCACATGTGTTAGTTTCGTGCATGTGTTGGTTTGGCGCTTGTGTTAGTTTGGCGGCTGTGTTTGTTTGGCGCTTGGCTTGGTTTGGCACATGTGTTCGTTTGGCGCATGTGTTAGTTTGGCGCATGTGTTAGTTTGGCGAATGTGTTAGTTTGGCGAATGTGTTAGTTTGGCAGACGTGTTAGTTTGGCGTATGTGTTGGTTTGGCACATGTCTTTGTTTGGCGAATGTGTTGGTTTGGCGCATTTGTTAGTTTGGCGCATGTGTTAGTTTGGCGCATGTGTTAGTTTGGCGGATGTGTTGGTTTGGCGCATGTGTTAATTTGGCGAATGTGTTGGTTTGGCAGACGTGTTAGTTTGGCGAATGTGTTGATTTAGCACATGTCTTGGTTTGGCGCACATCTTGGTTTGGCGAATGTGTTAGTTTGGCAAATGTGTTAGTTTGGCACATTTGTTAGTTTGGCGAATGTGTTGGTTTGGCGCTTGTGTTAGTTTGGCGGATGTGTTGGTTTGGCGCATGTGTTAGTTTGGCAAATGTGTTGGTTTGTCGCATTTGTTAGTTTGGCGAATGTGGTGGTTTGGCGCTTGTGTTAGTTTGGCGGATGTGTTGGTTTGGCGCATGTGTTAGCTTGGCGAATGTGTTGATTTAGCACATGTGTTAGTTTGGCGGATGTGTTGGTTTGGCGCATGTGTTAGTTTGGCGAATGTGTTGGTTTGTCGCATGTGTTGGTTTGTCGCATGTGTTGCTTTGGTGAATGTGATGGTTTGGTGCATATGTTAGTTTGGCGCATGTGTTGGTTTGGCGCATGTGTTTGTTTGGCACTTGTTTTAGTTTGGCGGATGTGTTGGTTTGGCGCATGTGTTAGTTTGGCGCATATTTTGGATTGGCGCATGTGTTAGTTTGGCACGTGTGTTAGTTTGGCGAATGTGTTGGTTTGGTGCTCGTTTAAGTTTGGCGGTTGTGTTGGTTTGGCAGTCGTTTAAGTTTGGCAGTTGAGTTGGTGTGGTGGATGTTTCAGTTTGGCGAATGTGTTGGTTTGTCGCATGTGTTACTTTGGCGAATGTGATGGTTTGGCACATATGTTAGTTTGGTGCATGTGTTGCTTTGGCACTTTTTTTTGTTTGGCGGATGTGTTGGTTTGGCGTGTGTGTTGGTTTGGCGGATGTGTTGGTTTGGCGCATGTGTTAGTTTGGCGAATGTGTTGGTTTGGCAGACGTGTTAGTTTGGCGAATGTGTTGATTTAGCACATGTGTTAGTTTGGTGCATGTGTTAGTTTGGCGAATGTGTTGGTTTGGCATATGTGTTAGTTTGGCGAATGTGTTGGTTTGGCGCATGCGTTAGTTTGGCGGATGTGTTGGTTTGGCGCATGTGTTAGTTTGGCGAATGTGTTGGTTTGTCGCATGTGTTACTTTGGCGAATGTGATGGTTTGGCGCATATGTTAGTTTGGCGCATGTGTTGGTTTGGCGCATTTTTGGTTTGGCACTTGTTTTAGTTTGGCGGATGTGTTGGTTTGGCACATGTGTTAGTTTGGCGAATGTGTTGGTTTGGCGCATGCGTTAGTTTGGCGGATGTGTTGGTTTGGCGCATGTGTTAGTTTGGCGAATGTGTTGGTTTGTCGCATGTGTTACTTTGGCGAATGTGATGGTTTGGCGCATATGTTAGTTTGGCGCATGTGTTGGTTTGGCGCATTTTTGGTTTGGCACTTGTTTTAGTTTGGCGGATGTGTGGGTTTGGCACATGTGTTAGTTTGGCGAATGTGTTGGTTTGGCAGACGTGTTAGTTTGGCGAATGTGTTGATTTAGCACATGTGTTAGTTTCGTGCATGTGTTGGTTTGGCGCTTGTGTTAGTTTGGCGGATGTGTTGGTTTGGAGCATGTGTTAGTTTGGCACATGTGTTAGTTTGGCGAATGTGTTGGTTGGGCGCTCGTTTAAGTTTGGCGAATGTGTTGCTTTGGCGCATGTGTTAGTTTGGCGAATGTGTTGGATTGGCGAATGTGATGGTTTGGCGCATGTGTTGGTTTGGCGGATGTGTTAGTTTGGCGAATGTGTTGGTTTGGCACATGTCTTGGTTTGGTAAATGTGTTGGTTTGGCGCATGTGTTAGTTTGGCACATGTGTTCATTTGGCAAATGTGTTGGTTTGGCGCTTGTGTTAGATTAGCGGATGTGTTGGTTTCGCGAAAGTGTTGGTTTGTCGCATGTGTTAGTTTCGCGCATGTGTTAGTTTGGCACATGTGTTAGTTTGGCGAATGTTTTGGTTTGGTGCATGTGTTAATTTGGCGAATGTGTTGGTTTGGCGCTTGTTTTAGTTTGGCGGATGTGTTGGTTTGGCGCATGTGTTAGTTTGGCGAATGTGTTGGTTTGGCACATGTGTTGGTTTGGCGCATGTGTTACTTTGGCGAATGTGTTGGTTTGGCACATGTGTTAGTTTGGCGAATGTGTTGGTTTGGCGCTTGTGTTGATTTGGCGCATGTGTTAGTTTGGCGAATGTGTTGGTTTGGCGAATTTGTTGGTTTGGCGCATGTGTTAGTTTGGCGCATGTGTTAGTTTGGCACATGTGTTAGTTTTGTGAATGTGTTGGTTTGGCACATGTGTTACTTTGGCGAATATGATGGTTTGGCGCATATGTTAGTTTGGCGCATGTGTTAGTTTGGTGAATGTGTTAGTTTGGCGCATGTGTTAGTTTGGCGCATGTGTTAGTTTGGCGAATGTGTGGGTTTGGCACATGTCTTTGTTTGGCGAATGTGTTGGTTTGGCGCATGTGTTAGTTTGGCGCATGTGTTAGTTTGGCGCATGTGTTAGTTTGCCGGATGTGTTGGTTTGGCGCATGTGTTAGTTTGGCGAATGTTTTGGTTTGGCAGACGTGTTAGTTTGGCGCATGTGTTGGTTTGGCACATGTCTTTGTTTGGCGAATGTGTTGGTTTGGCGCATGTGTTAGTTTGGCGCATGTGTTAGTTTGGCGCATGTGTTAGTTTGGCGGATGTGTTGGTTTGGCGCATGTGTTAATTTGGCGAATGTGTTGGTTTGGCAGACGTGTTAGATTGGCGAATGTGTTGATTTAGCACATGTGTTGGTTTGGCACACGTCTTGGTTTGGCGCTTGTGTTAGTTTGGCGGATGTGTTTGTTTGGCCCTTGTGTTGCTTTGGTGCATGTGTTCGTTTGGCGCATGTGTTAGTTTGGCGAATGTGTTAGTTTGGTGGATGTGTTGGTTTGGCGTATGTTTTAGTTTGGCACATGTGTTAGCTTGGCACATGTGTTAGTTTGGCGAATGTTTTGGTTTGGTGCATGTGTTAATTTGGCGAATGTGTTGGTTTGGTGGATGTGTTAGTTTGGCGAATGTGTTAGTTTGGCACATGTGTTAGTTTGGCGAATGTGTTGGTTTGGCGCTTCTGTTAGTTTGGCGAATGTGTTGGTTTGGTGCATGTGTTAATTTGGCGAATGTGTTGGTTTGGCGGATGTGTTAGTTTGGCGAATGTGTTAGTTTGGCACATGTGTTAGTTTGGCGAATGTGTTGGTTTGGCGCTTGTGTTAGTTTGGCAAATGTTGGTTTGGCGCTTGTTTTAGTTTGGCGGATGTGTTGGTTTGGCACATGTGTTAATTTGGCGAATGTGTTGGTTTGGCACATGTGTTGGTTTGGCGCATGTGTTACTTTGGCGAATGTGTTGGTTTGGCACATGTGTTGGTTTGGTGAATGTGTTGGTTTGGCGCTTGTGTTAGTTTGGCGAATGTGTTGGTTTGGCACATGTGTTACTTTGGCGAATATGATGGTTTGGCGCATATGTTAGTTTGGCGCATGTGTTAGTTTGGTGAATGTGTTAGTTTGGCGCATGTGTTAGTTTGGCGCATGTGTTAGTTTGGCGAATTTGTTGGTTTGGCACATGTCTTTGTTTGGCGAATGTGTTGGTTTGGCACATGTGTTAGTTTGGCGCATGTGTTAGTTTGGCGCATGTGTTAGTTTGCCGGATGTGTTGGTTTGGCGCATGTGTTAGTTTGGCGAATGTGTTGGTTTGGCAGACGTGTTAGTTTGGCGCATGTGTTGGTTTGGCACATGTCTTTGTTTGGCGAATGTGTTGGTTTGGCGCATGTGTTAGTTTGGCGCATGTGTTAGTTTGGCGCATGTGTTAGTTTGGCAGATGTGTTGGTTTGGCGCATGTGTTAATTTGGCGAATGTGTTGGTTTGGCAGACGTGTTAGTTTGGCGAATGTGTTGATTTAGCACATGTGTTGGTTTGGCACACGTCTTGGTTTGGCGCTTGTGTTAGTTTGGCGGATGTGTTTGTTTGGCCCTTGTGTTGGTTTGGCGCATTTGTTCGTTTGGCGCATGTGTTCGTTTGGCGCATTTGTTAGTTTGGCGAATGTGTTAGTTTGGTGGATGTGTTGGTTTGGCGTATGTTTTAGTTTGGCACATGTGTTAGCTTGGCGAATGTGTTTGATTTAGCACATGTGTTAGTTTCGTGCATGTGTTGGTTTGGCGCTTGTGTTAGTTTGGCGGCTGTGTTTGTTTGGCGCTTGGCTTGGTTTGGCACATGTGTTCGTTTGGCGCATGTGTTAGTTTGGCGCATGTATTAGTTTGGCGAATGTGTTAGTTTGGCGAATGTGTTAGTTTGGCAGACGTGTTAGTTTGGCGCATGTGTTGGTTTGGCACATGTCTTTGTTTGGCGAATGTGTTGGTTTGGCGCATTTGTTAGTTTGGCGCATGTGTTAGTTTGGCGCATGTGTTAGTTTGGCGGATGTGTTGGTTTGGCACATGTGTTAATTTGGCGAATGTGTTGGTTTGGCAGACGTGTTAGTTTGGCGAATGTGTTGATTTAGCACATGTGTTGGTTTGGCACACATCTTGGTTTGGCGAATGTGTTAGTTTGGCAAATGTATTAGTTTGGCACATTTGTTAGTTTGGCGAATGTGTTGGTTTGGCGCTTGTGTTAGTTTGGCGGATGTGTTGGTTTGGCGCATGTGTTAGTTTGGCAAATGTGTTGGTTTGTCGCATTTGTTAGTTTGGCGAATGTGGTGGTTTGGCGCTTGTTAGTTTGGCGGATGTGTTGGTTTGGCGCATGTGTTAGCTTGGCGAATGTGTTGATTTAGCACATGTGTTAGTTTCGTGCATGTGTTGGTTTGGCGCTTGTGTTAGTTTGGCGGATGTGTTGGTTTGGCGCTTGTGTTAGTTTCGTGCATGTGTTGGTTTGGCGCATGTGTTGGTTTGGCGCATGTGTTTGTTTGGCACTTGTTTTAGTTTGGCGGATGTGTTGGTTTGGCGCATGTGTTAGTTTGGCGAATGTGTTGGTTTGTCGCATGTGTTACTTTGGTGAATGTGATGGTTTGGTGCATATGTTAGTTTGGCGCATGTGTTGGTTTGGCGCATGTGTTTGTTTGGCACTTGTTTTAGTTTGGCGGATGTGTTGGTTTGGCACGTGTGTTAGTTTGGCGAATGTGTTGGTTTGGCGCTCGTTTAAGTTTGGCGGTTGTGTTGGTTTGGCAGTCATTTAAGTTTGGCAGTTGAGTTGGTGTGGTGGATGTTTCAGTTTGGCGAATGTGTTGGTTTGTCGCATGTGTTACTTTGGCGAATGTGATGGTTTGGCACATATGTTAGTTTGGTGCATGTGTTGCTTTGGCACTTTTTTTTGTTTGGCGGATGTGTTGGTTTGGCGCGTGTGTTAGTTTGGCGAATGTGTTGGTTTGGCAGACGTGTTAGTTTGGCGAATGTGTTGATTTAGCACATGTGTTGGTTTGGCACACGTCTTGGTTTGGCGCTTGTGTTAGTTTGGCGGATGTGTTTGTTTGGCCCTTGTGTTGCTTTGGTGCATGTGTTCGTTTGGCGCATGTGTTAGTTTGGCGAATGTGTTAGTTTGGTGGATGTGTTGGTTTGGCGTATGTTTTAGTTTGGCACATGTGTTAGCTTGGCACATGTGTTAGTTTGGCGAATGTTTTGGTTTGGTGCATGTGTTAATTTGGCGAATGTGTTGGTTTGGTGGATGTGTTAGTTTGGCGAATGTGTTAGTTTGGCACATGTGTTAGTTTGGCGAATGTGTTGGTTTGGCGCTTCTGTTAGTTTGGCGAATGTGTTGGTTTGGTGCATGTGTTAATTTGGCGAATGTGTTGGTTTGGCGGATGTGTTAGTTTGGCGAATGTGTTAGTTTGGCACATGTGTTAGTTTGGCGAATGTGTTGGTTTGGCGCTTGTGTTAGTTTGGCAAATGTTGGTTTGGCGCTTGTTTTAGTTTGGCGGATGTGTTGGTTTGGCACATGTGTTAATTTGGCGAATGTGTTGGTTTGGCACATGTGTTGGTTTGGCGCATGTGTTACTTTGGCGAATGTGTTGGTTTGGCACATGTGTTGGTTTGGCGAATGTGTTGGTTTGGCGCTTGTGTTGGTTTGGCGAATGTGTTGGTTTGGCACATGTGTTACTTTGGCGAATATGATGGTTTGGCGCATATGTTAGTTTGGCGCATGTGTTAGTTTGGTGAATGTGTTAGTTTGGCGCATGTGTTAGTTTGGCGCATGTGTTAGTTTGGCGAATTTGTTGGTTTGGCACATGTCTTTGTTTGGCGAATGTGTTGGTTTGGCACATGTGTTAGTTTGGCGCATGTGTTAGTTTGGCGCATGTGTTAGTTTGCCGGATGTGTTGGTTTGGCGCATGTGTTAGTTTGGCGAATGTGTTGGTTTGGCAGACGTGTTAGTTTGGCGCATGTGTTGGTTTGGCACATGTCTTTGTTTGGCGAATGTGTTGGTTTGGCGCATGTGTTAGTTTGGCGCATGTGTTAGTTTGGCGCATGTGTTAGTTTGGCAGATGTGTTGGTTTGGCGCATGTGTTAATTTGGCGAATGTGTTGGTTTGGCAGACGTGTTAGTTTGGCGAATGTGTTGATTTAGCACATGTGTTGGTTTGGCACACATCTTGGTTTGGCGCTTGTGTTAGTTTGGCGGATGTGTTTGTTTGGCCCTTGTGTTGGTTTGGCGCATTTGTTCGTTTGGCGCATGTGTTCGTTTGGCGCATTTGTTAGTTTGGCGAATGTGTTAGTTTGGTGGATGTGTTGGTTTGGCGTATGTTTTAGTTTGGCACATGTGTTAGCTTGGCGAATGTGTTTGATTTAGCACATGTGTTAGTTTCGTGCATGTGTTGGTTTGGCGCTTGTGTTAGTTTGGCGGCTGTGTTTGTTTGGCGCTTGGCTTGGTTTGGCACATGTGTTCGTTTGGCGCATGTGTTAGTTTGGCGCATGTATTAGTTTGGCGAATGTGTTAGTTTGGCGAATGTGTTAGTTTGGCAGACGTGTTAGTTTGGCGCATGTGTTGGTTTGGCACATGTCTTTGTTTGGCGAATGTGTTGGTTTGGCGCATTTGTTAGTTTGGCGCATGTGTTAGTTTGGCGCATGTGTTAGTTTGGCGGATGTGTTGGTTTGGCGCATGTGTTAATTTGGCGAATGTGTTGGTTTGGCAGACGTGTTAGTCTGGCGAATGTGTTGATTTAGCACATGTGTTGGTTTGGCACACATCTTGGTTTGGCGAATGTGTTAGTTTGGCAAATGTATTAGTTTGGCACATTTGTTAGTTTGGCGAATGTGTTGGTTTGGCGCTTGTGTTAGTTTGGCGGATGTGTTGGTTTGGCGCATGTGTTAGTTTGGCAAATGTGTTGGTTTGTCGCATTTGTTAGTTTGGCGAATGTGGTGGTTTGGCGCTTGTGTTAGTTTGGCGGATGTGTTGGTTTGGCGCATGTGTTAGCTTGGCGAATGTGTTGATTTAGCACATGTGTTAGTTTCGTGCATGTGTTGGTTTGGCGCTTGTGTTAGTTTGGCGGATGTGTTGGTTTGGCGCTTGTGTTAGTTTCGTGCATGTGTTGGTTTGGCGCATGTGTTGGTTTGGCGCATGTGTTTGTTTGGCACTTGTTTTAGTTTGGCGGATGTGTTGGTTTGGCGCATGTGTTAGTTTGGCGAATGTGTTGGTTTGTCGCATGTGTTACTTTGGTGAATGTGATGGTTTGGTGCATATGTTAGTTTGGCGCATGTGTTGGTTTGGCGCATGTGTTTGTTTGGCACTTGTTTTAGTTTGGCGGATGTGTTGGTTTGGCACGTGTGTTAGTTTGGCGAATGTGTTGGTTTGGCGCTCGTTTAAGTTTGGCGGTTGTGTTGGTTTGGCAGTCATTTAAGTTTGGCAGTTCAGTTGGTGTGGTGGATGTTTCAGTTTTAGCGAATGTGTTGGTTTGTCGCATGTGTTACTTTGGCGAATGTGATGGTTTGGCACATATGTTAGTTTGGTGCATGTGTTGCTTTGGCACTTTTTTTTGTTTGGCGGATGTGTTGGTTTGGCGCGTGTGTTAGTTTGGCGAATGTGTTGGTTTGGCATACGTGTTAGTTTGGCGAATGTGTTGATTTTGCACATGTGTTAGTTTGGTGCATGTGTCAGTTTGGCGAATGTGTTGGTTTGGCACATGTGTTAGTTTGGCGAATGTGTTGGTTTGGCGCATGCGTTAGTTTGGCGGATGTGTTGGTTTGGCGCATGTGTTAGTTTGGCGAATGTGTTGGTTTGTCGCATGTGTTACTTTGGCGAATGTGATGGTTTGGCGCATATGTTAGTTTGGCGCATGTGTTGGTTTGGCGCATTTTTGGTTTGGCACTTGTTTTAGTTTGGCGGATGTGTTGGTTTGGCACATGTGTTAGTTTGGCGAATGTGTTGGTTTGGCGCATGCGTTAGTTTGGCGGATGTGTTGGTTTGGCGCATTGTTAGTTTGGCGAATGTGTTGGTTTGTCGCATGTGTTACTTTGGCGAATGTGATGGTTTGGCGCATATGTTAGTTTGGCGCATGTGTTGGTTTGGCGCATTTTTGGTTTGGCACTTGTTTTAGTTTGGCGGATGTGTGGGTTTGGCACATGTGTTAGTTTGGCGAATGTGTTGGTTTGGCAGACGTGTTAGTTTGGCGAATGTGTTGATTTAGAACATGTGTTAGTTTCGTGCATGTGTTGGTTTGGCGCTTGTGTTAGTTTGGCGGATCTGTTGGTTTGGAGCATGTGTTAGTTTGGCACATGTGTTAGTTTGGCGAATGTGTTGGTTGGGCGCTCGTTTAAGTTTGGCGAATATGTTGCTTTGGCGCATGTGTTAGTTTGGCGAATGTGTTGGATTGGCGAATGTGATGGTTTGGCGCATGTGTTGGTTTGGCGGATGTGTTAGTTTGGCGAATGTGTTGGTTTGGCACATGTCTTGGTTTGGTGAATGTGTTGGTTTGGCGCATGTGTTAGTTTGGCACATGTGTTCATTTGGCAAATGTGTTGGTTTGGCGCTTGTGTTAGATTAGCGGATGTGTTGGTTTCGCGAAAGTGTTGGTTTGTCGCATGTGTTAGTTTCGCGCATGTGTTAGTTTGGCACATGTGTTAGTTTGGCGAATGTTTTGGTTTGGTGCATGTGTTAATTTGGCGAATGTGTTGGTTTGGCGCTTGTTTTAGTTTGGCGGATGTGTTGGTTTGGCGCATGTGTTAGTTTGGCGAATGTGTTGGTTTGGCACATGTGTTGGTTTGGCGCATGTGTTACTTTGGCGAATGTGTTGGTTTGGCACATGTGTTAGTTTGGCGAATGTGTTGGTTTGGCGCTTGTGTTGATTTGGCGCATGTGTTAGTTTGGCGAATGTGTTGGTTTGGCGAATTTGTTGGTTTGGCGCATGTGTTAGTTTGGCGCATGTGTTAGTTTGGCACATGTGTTAGTTTTGTGAATGTGTTGGTTTGGCACATGTGTTACTTTGGCGAATATGATGGTTTGGCGCATATGTTAGTTTGGCGCATGTGTTAGTTTGGTGAATGTGTTAGTTTGGCGCATGTGTTAGTTTGGCGCAAGTGTTAGTTTGGCGAATGTGTTGGTTTGGCACATGTCTTTGTTTGGCGAATGTGTTGGTTTGGCGCATGTGTTAGTTTGGCGCATGTGTTAGTTTGGCGCATGTGTTAGTTTGCCGGATGTGTTGGTTTGGCGCAGGTGTTAGTTTGGCGAATGTTTTGGTTTGGCAGACGTGTTAGTTTGGCGCATGTGTTGGTTTGGCACATGTCTTTGTTTAGCGAATGTGTTGGTTTGGCGCATGTGTTAGTTTGGCGCATGTGTTAGTTTGGCGCATGTGTTAGTTTGGCGGATGTGTTGGTTTGGCGCATGTGTTAATTTGGCGAATGTGTTGGTTTGGCAGACGTGTTAGTTTGGCGAATGTGTTGATTTAGCACATGTGTTGGTTTGGCACACGTCTTGGTTTGGCGCTTGTGTTAGTTTGGCGGATGTGTTTGTTTGGCCCTTGTGTTGCTTTGGTGCATGTGTTCGTTTGGCGCATGTGTTAGTTTGGCGAATGTGTTAGTTTGGTGGATGTGTTGGTTTGGCGTATGTTTTAGTTTGGCACATATGTTAGCTTGGCACATGTGTTAGTTTGGCGAATGTTTTGGTTTGGTGCATGTGTTAATTTGGCGAATGTGTTGGTTTGGCGGATGTGTTAGTTTGGCGAATGTGTTAGTTTGGCACATGTGTTAGTTTGGCGAATGTGTTGGTTTGGCGCTTGTGTTAGTTTGGCGAATGTGTTGGTTTGGTGCATGTGTTAATTTGGCGAATGTGTTGGTTTGGCGGATGTGTTAGTTTGGCGAATGTTTTAGTTTGGCACATGTGTTAGTTTGGCGAATGTGTTGGTTTGGCGCTTGTGTTAGTTTGGCAAATGTTGGTTTGGCGCTTGTTTTAGTTTGGCGGATGTGTTGGTTTGGCGCATGTGTTAGTTTGGCGAATGTGTTGGTTTGGCACATGTGTTGGTTTGGCGCATGTGTTACTTTGGCGAATGTGTTGGTTTGGCACATGTGTTAGTTTGGCGAATGTGTTGGTTTGGCGCTTGTGTTGATTTGGCGCATGTGTTAGTTTGACGAATGTGTTGGTTTGGCGAATTTGTTGGTTTGGCGCATGTGTTAGTTTGGCGCATGTGTTAGTTTGGCACATGTGTTAGTTTTGTGAATGTGTTGGTTTGGCGCATGTGTTAGTTTGGCGAATGTGTTGGTTTGGCACATGTGTTACTTTGGCGAATATGATGGTTTGGCGCATATGTTAGTTTGGCGCATGTGTTAGTTTGGTGAATGTGTTAGTTTGGCGCATGTGTTAGTTTGGCGCATGTGTTAGTTTGGCGAATGTGTTGGTTTGGCACATGTCTTTGTTTGGCGAATGTGTTGGTTTGGCGCATGTGTTAGTTTGGCGCATGTGTTAGTTTGGCGCATGTGTTAGTTTGCCGGATGTGTTGGTTTGGCGCATGTGTTAGTTTGGCGAATGTGTTGGTTTGGCAGACGTGTTAGTTTGGCGCATGTGTTGGTTTGGCACATGTCTTTGTTTGGCGAATGTGTTGGTTTGGCGCATGTGTTAGTTTGGCGCATGTGTTAGTTTGGCGCATGTGTTAGTTTGGCGGATGTGTTGGTTTGGCGCATGTGTTAATTTGGCGAATGTGTTGGTTTGGCAGACGTGTTAGTTTGGCGAATGTGTTGATTTAGCACATGTGTTGGTTTGGCACACGTCTTGGTTTGGCGCTTGTGTTAGTTTGGCGGATGTGTTTGTTTGGCCCTTGTGTTGGTTTGGCGCATGTGTTCGTTTGGCGCATGTGTTCGTTTGGCGCATTTGTTAGTTTGGCGAATGTGTTAGTTTGGTGGATGTGTTGGTTTGGCGTATGTTTTAGTTTGGCACATGTGTTAGCTTGGCGAATGTGTTTGATTTAGCACATGTGTTAGTTTCGTGCATGTGTTGGTTTGGCGCTTGTGTTAGTTTGGCGGCTGTGTTTGTTTGGCGCTTGGCTTGGTTTGGCACATGTGTTCGTTTGGCGCATGTGTTAGTTTGGCGCATGTGTTAGTTTGGCGAATGTGTTAGTTTGGCGAATGTGTTAGTTTGGCAGACGTGTTAGTTTGGCGCATGTGTTGGTTTGGCACATGTCTTTGTTTGGCGAATGTGTTGGTTTGGCGCATTTGTTAGTTTGGCGCATGTGTTAGTTTGGCGCATGTGTTGGTTTGGCGGATGTGTTGGTTTGGCGCATGTGTTAATTTGGCGAATGTGTTGGTTTGGCAGACGTGTTAGTTTGGCGAATGTGTTGATTTAGCACATGTGTTGGTTTGGCGCACATCTTGGTTTGGCAAATGTGTTAGTTTGGCAAATGTGTTCGTTTGGCACATTTGTTAGTTTGGCGAATGTGTTGGTTTGGCGCTTGTGTTAGTTTGGCGGATGTGTTGGTTTGGCGCATGTGATAGTTTGGCAAATGTGTTGGTTTGTCGCATTTGTTAGTTTGGCGAATGTGGTGGTTTGGCGCTTGTGTTAGTTTGGCGGATGTGTTGGTTTGGCGCATGTGTTAGCTTGGCGAATGTGTTGATTTAGCACATGTGTTAGTTTCGTGCATGTGTTGGTTTGGCGCTTGTGTTAGTTTGGCGGATGTGTTGGTTTGGCGCTTGTGTTAGTTTCGTGCATGTGTTGGTTTGGCACTTGTGTTAGTTTGGCGGATGTGTTGGTTTGGCGCATGTGTTAGTTTGGCGAATGTGTTGGTTTGTCGCATGTGTTACTTTGGCGAATGTGATGGTTTGGTGCATATGTTAGTTTGGCGCATGTGTTGGTTTGGCGCATGTGTTTGTTTGGCACTTGTTTTAGTTTGGCGGATGTGTTGGTTTGGCGCATGTGTTAGTTTGGCGCATATGTTGGATTGGCGCATGTGTTAGTTTGGCACGTGTGTTAGTTTGGCGAATGTGTTGGTTTGGCGCTCGTTTAAGTTTGGCGGTTGTGTTGGTTTGGCAGTCGTTTAAGTTTGGCAGTTGAGTTGGTGTGGTGGATGTTTCAGTTTGGCGAATGTGTTGGTTTGTCGCATGTGTTACTTTGGCGAATGTGATGGTTTGGCACATATGTTAGTTTGGTGCATGTGTTGCTTTGGCACTTTTTTTTGTTTGGCGGATGTGTTGGTTTGGCGCGTGTGTTGGTTTGGCGGATGTGTTGGTTTGGCGCATGTGTTAGTTTGGCGAATGTGTTGGTTTGGCAGACGTGTTAGTTTGGCGAATGTGTTGATTTAGCACATGTGTTAGTTTGGTGCATGTGTTAGTTTGGCGAATGTGTTGGTTTGGCATATGTGTTAGTTTGGCGAATGTGTTGGTTTGGCGCATGCGTTAGTTTGGCGGATGTGTTAGTTTGGCGAATGTGTTGGTTTGTCGCATTTTTGGTTTGGCACTTGTTTTAGTTTGGCGGATGTGTTGGTTTGGCGCATGTGTTAGTTTGGCGAATGTGTTGGTTTGGCATATGTGTTAGTTTGGCGAATGTGTTGGTTTGGCGCATGCGTTAGTTTGGCGAATGTGATGGTTTGGCGCATATGTTAGTTTGGCGCATGTGTTGGTTTGGCGCATTTTTGGTTTGGCACTTGTTTTAGTTTGGCGGATGTGTTGGTTTGGCACATGTGTTAGTTTGGCGAATGTGTTGGTTTGGCGCATGCGTTAGTTTGGCGGATGTGTTGGTTTGGCGCATGTGTTAGTTTGGCGAATGTGTTGGTTTGTCGCATGTGTTACTTTGGCGAATGTGATGGTTTGGCGCATATGTTAGTTTGGCGCATGTGTTGCTTTGGCGCATTTTTGGTTTGGCACTTGTTTTAGTTTGGCGGATGTGTGGGTTTGGCACATGTGTTAGTTTGGCGAATGTGTTGGTTTGGCAGACGTGTTAGTTTGGCGAATGTGTTGATTTAGCACATGTGTTAGTTTCGTGCATGTGTTGGTTTGGCGCTTGTGTTAGTTTGGCGGATGTGTTGGTTTGGAGCATGTGTTAGTTTGGCACATGTGTTAGTTTGGCGAATGTGTTGGTTGGGCGCTCGTTTAAGTTTGGCGAATGTGTTGCTTTGGCGCATGTGTTAGTTTGGCGAATGTGTTGGATTGGCGAATGTGATGGTTTGGCGCATGTGTTGGTTTGGCGGATGTGTTAGTTTGGCGAATGTGTTGGTTTGGCGCATGTGTTAGTTTGGCACATGTTCATTTGGCAAATGTGTTGGTTTGGCGCTTGTGTTAGATTAGCGGATGTGTTGGTTTCGCGAAAGTGTTGGTTTGTCGCATGTGTTAGTTTCGCGCATGTGTTAGTTTGGCACATGTGTTAGTTTGGCGAATGTTTTGGTTTGGTGCATGTGTTAATTTGGCGAATGTGTTGGTTTGGCGCTTGTTTTAGTTTGGCGGATGTGTTGGTTTGGCGCATGTGTTAGTTTGGCGAATGTGTTGGTTTGGCACATGTGTTGGTTTGGCGCATGTGTTACTTTGGCGAATGTGTTGGTTTGGCACATGTGTTAGTTTGGCGAATGTGTTGGTTTGGCGCTTGTGTTGATTTGGCGCATGTGTTAGTTTGGCGAATGTGTTGGTTTGGCGAATTTGTTGGTTTGGCGCATGTGTTAGTTTGGCGCATGTGTTAGTTTGGCACATGTGTTAGTTTTGTGAATGTGTTGGTTTGGCACATGTGTTACTTTGGCGAATATGATGGTTTGGCGCATATGTTAGTTTGGCGCATGTGTTAGTTTGGTGAATGTGTTAGTTTGGCGCATGTGTTAGTTTGGCGCATGTGTTAGTTTGGCGAATGTGTGGGTTTGGCACATGTTTTTGTTTGGCGAATGTGTTGGTTTGGCGCATGTGTTAGTTTGGCGCATGTGTTAGTTTGGCGCATGTGTTAGTTTGCCGGATGTGTTGGTTTGGCGCATGTGTTAGTTTGGCGAATGTTTTGGTTTGGCAGACGTGTTAGTTTGGCGCATGTGTTGGTTTGGCACATGTCTTTGTTTGGCGAATGTGTTGGTTTGGCGCATGTGTTAGTTTGGCGCATGTGTTAGTTTGGCGCATGTGTTAGTTTGGCGGATGTGTTGGTTTGGCGCATGTGTTAATTTGGCGAATGTGTTGGTTTGGCAGACGTGTTAGTTTGGCGAATGTGTTGATTTAGCACATGTGCTGGTTTGGCACACGTCTTGATTTGGCGCTTGTGTTAGTTTGGCGGATGTGTTTGTTTGGCCCTTGTGTTGCTTTGGTGCATGTGTTCGTTTGGCGCATGTGTTAGTTTGGCGCATGTGTTAGTTTGGCGCATTTGTTAGTTTGGCGAATGTGTTAGTTTGGTGGATGTGTTGGTTTGGCGTATGTTTTAGTTTGGCACATGTGTTAGCTTGGCGAATGTGTTTGATTTAGCACATGTGTTAGTTTCGTGCAAGTGTTGGTTTGGCGCTTGTGTTAGTTTGGCGGCTGTGTTTGTTTGGCGCTTGTTTGGCACATGTTTGGCACATGTTTTGGCACATGTTTTGGCACAGTTTGGCACATGTTTGGCACATGTGTTCATTTGGCGCATGTGTTAGTTTGGCGCATGTGTTAGTTTGGCGAATGTGTTAGTTTGGCGAATGTGTTAGTTTGGCAGACGTGTTAGTTTGGCGCATGTGTTAATTTGGCGAATGTGTTGGTTTGGCAGACGTGTTAGTTTGGCGAATGTGTTGATTTAGCACATGTGTTGGTTTGGCACACATCTTGATTTGGCGAATGTGTTAGTTTGGCAAATGTGTTAGTTTGGCACATTTGTTAGTTTGGCGAATGTGTTGGTTTGGCGCTTGTGTTAGTTTGGCAGATGTGTTGGTTTGGCGCATGTGTTAGTTTGGCGAATGTGTTGGTTTGTCGCATTTGTTAGTTTGGCGAATGTGGTGGTTTGGCGCTTGTGTTAGTTTGGCGGATGTGTTGGTTTGGCGCATGTGTTACCTTGGCGAATGTGTTGATTTAGCACATGTGTTAGTTTCGTGCATGTGTTGGTTTGGCGCTTGTGTTAGTTTGGCGGATGTGTTGGTTTGACGCTTGTGTTAGTTTCGTGCATGTGTTGGTTTGGCAATTGTGTTAGTTTGGCGGATGTGTTGGTTTGGCGCATGTGTTAGTTTGGCGAATGTGTTGGTTTGTCGCATGTGTTACTTTGGCGAATGTGATGGTTTGGTGCATATGTTCGTTTGGCGCATGTGTTGGTTTGGCGCATGTGTTCGTTTGGCACTTGTGTTAGTTTGCCGGATGTGTTGGTTTGGCGCATGTGTTCGTTTGGCGAATGTGTTGGTTTGGCAGACGTGTTAGTTTCGGGCATGTGTTGGTTTGGCACATGTCTTTGTTTGGCGAATGTGTTGGTTTGGCGCATGTGTTAGTTTGGCGCATGTGTTAGTTTGGCGGATGTGTTGGTTTGGCGCATGTGTTAATTTGGGGAATGTGTTGGTTTGGCAGACGTGTTTGTTTGGCGAATGTGTTGATTTAGCACATGTGTTGGTTTGGCACACGTCTTGGTTTGGCGCTTGTGTTAGTTTGGCGGATGTGTTTGTTTGGCGCTTGTGTTGGTTTGGCGCATGTGTTCGTTTGGCGCATGTGTTAGTTTGGCGCATTTGTTAGTTTGGCGAATGTGTTAGTTTGGTGGATGTGTTGGTTTGGCGAATGTGTTTGATTTAGCACATGTGTTCGTTTCGTGCATGTGTTGGTTTGGCGCTTGTGTTAGTTTGGCGGATGTGTTTGTTTGGCGCTTGTCTTGGTTTGGCGCATGTGTTCGTTTTGCGCATGTGTTCGTTTGGCGCATGTGTTCGTTTGGCGAATGTGTTAGTTTTGCGAATGTGTTGGTTTGGCAGACGTGTTAGTTTGGCGAATGTGTTAGTTTGGCAAATGTGTTAGTTTTGCACATTTGTTAGTTTGGCGAATGTGTTGGTTTGGCGCTTGTGTTAGTTTGGCGGATGTGTTGGTTTGGCGCATGTGTTAGATTGGCGAATGTGCTGGTTTGTCGCATTTGTTAGTTTGGCGAATGTGGTGGTTTGGCGCTTGTGTTAGTTTGGCGGATGTGTTGGTTTGGCGCATGTGTTAGTTTGGCGAATGTGTTGGTTTGGCAGACGTGTTAGTTTGGCGAATGTGTTGATTTAGCACATGTGTTGGTTTGGCACACATCTTGGTTTGGCGAATGTGTTAGTTTGGCAAATGTGTTAGTTTTGCACATTTGTTAGTTTGGCGAATGTGTTGGTTTGGCGCTTGTGTTAGTTTGGCGGATGTGTTGGTTTGGCGCATGTGTTAGTTTGGCGAATGTGTTGGTTTGTCGCATTTGTTAGTTTGGCGAATGTGATGGTTTGGCGCATATGTTAGTTTGGCGAATGTGGTGGTTTGGCGCTTGTGTTAGTTTGGCGGATGTGTTGGTTTGGCGCATGTGTTAGTTTGGCGAATGTGTTGGTTTGGCAGACGTGTTAGTTTGGCGAATGTGTTGATTTAGCACATGTGTTGGTTTGGCACACATCTTGGTTTGGCGAATGTGTTAGTTTGGCAAATGTGTTAGTTTTGCACATTTGTTAGTTTGGCGAATGTGTTGGTTTGGCGCTTGTGTTAGTTTGGCGGATGTGTTGGTTTGGCGCATGTGTTAGTTTGGCGAATGTGTTGGTTTGTCGCATTTGTTAGTTTGGCGAATGTGGTGGTTTGGCGCTTGTGTTAGTTTGGCGGATGTGTTGGTTTGGCGCATGTGTTAGCTTGTCGAATGTGTTGATTTAGCACATGTGTTAGTTTCGTGCATGTGTTGGTTTGGCGCTTGTGTTAGTTTGGCGGATGTGTTGGTTTGGCGCTTGTGTTAGTTTCGTGCATGTGTTGGTTTGGCACTTGTGTTAGTTTGGCGGATGTGTTGGTTTGGCGCATGTGTTAGTTTGGCGAATGTGCTGGTTTGTCGCATGTGTTACTTTGGCGAATGTGTTGCTTTGGCGCATGTGTTAGTTTGTCACATGTGTTAGTTTGGCGAATGTGTTGGTTTGGCGCTTGTGTTGGTTTGGCGCATGTGTTCGTTTGGCGGATGTGTTAGTTTGGCGAATGTGTTGGTTTGGCACATGTCTTGGTTTGGTGAATGTGTTGGTTTGGCGCATGTGTTGGTTTGGCACATGTGTTAATTTGGCAAATGTGTTGGTTTGGTGCTTGTGTTAGATTAGCGGATGTGTTGGTTTGGCGAATGTGTTGGTTTGTCGCATGTGTTAGTTTCGCGCATGTGTTAGTTTGGCGCATGTGTTAGTTTGGCGAATGTGTTGGTTTGGCGCATGTGTTAGTTTGGCGAATGTGTTGGTTTGGCGGATGTGTTAGTTTGGCGAATGTGTTAGTTTGGCACATGTGTTAGTTTGGTGAATGTGTTGGTTTGGCGGATGTGTTGGTTTGGTGCATGTGTTGGTTTGGCGAATGTGTTGGTTTGGCGAATGTGTTGGTTTGGCGCTTGTGTTAGTCTGGCGGATGTGTTGTGTTGGCGCATGTGTTAGTTTGGCGAATGTGTTGGTTTGGTGAATGTGTTCGTTTGGTGAATGTGTTGGTTTGGCGCATGTGTTAGTTTGGCGCTTGTGTTCGATTGGCAGATGTGTTGGTTTGGTGAATGAGTTGGTTTGTCGCATGTGTTAGTTTGGCGCATGTGTTAGTTTGGCGCATGTGTTAGTTTGGCACATGTGTTAGTTTGGCACGTGTGTTAGTTTGGCGAATGTGTTGGTTTGGCGCATGTGTTGGTTTGGCGGATGTGTTGGTTTGGCGCATGTGTTAGTTTGGCGAATGTGTTGGTTTGGCAGACGTGTTAGTTTGGCGAATGTGTTGATTTAGCACATGTGTTAGTTTCATGCATGTGTTGGTTTGGCGCTTGTGTTAGTTTGGCGGTTGTGTTGGTTTGGCAGTCGTTTTAAGTTTGGCAGTTGAGTTGGTGTGGTGGATGTTTCAGTTTGGCGAATGTGTTGGTTTGTCGCATGTGTTAATTTGGCGAATGTGATGGTTTGGCACATATGTTAGTTTGGTGCATGTGTTGCTTTGGCACTTGTTTTAGTTTGGCGGATGTGTTGGTTTGGCGCATGTGTTGGTTTGGCGGATGTGTTGGTTTGGCGCATGTGTTAGTTTGGCGAATGTGTTGGTTTGGCAGACGTGTTAGTTTGGCGAATGTGTTGATTTAGCACATGTGTTAGTTTCATGCATGTGTTGGTTTGGCGCTTGTGTTAGTTTGGTGAATGGGTTGGTTTGTCGCATGTGTTAGTTTGGCACATGTGTAAGTTTGTTGAATGTGGTAGTTTGGCGCTCGTTTACGTTTGGCGAAGGTGTTGGTTTCGCGCATGTGTTAGTTTGGTGCAAGTGTTAGTTTGGCACATGTGTGAGTTTGGCGAATGTGTTGGTTTGGCGCTTGTGTTAGTTTGGCGGATGTGTTGGTTTGGCGCATGTGTTATTTTGTTGAATGTGTTTGTTGGGCGAATATGTTGGTTTGGTGAATGTGTTGGTTTGGCGGTTGTGTTAGTTTGTCACATGTGTTAGTTTGGCGAATGTGTTGGTTTGGCGCATGTGTTAGTTTGTCGCATGTGTTCGTTTCGTGCATGTGTTGGTTTGGCGCCTGTGTTAGTTTGGCGGATGTGTTTGTTTGGTGCTTGTCTTGGTTTGGCGCATGTGTTCGTTTTGCGCATGTGTTCGTTTGGCGCATGTGTTCGTTTGGCGAATGTGTTAGTTTGCGAATGTGTTGGTTTGGCAGATATGTTAGTTTGGCGAATGTGTTGATTTAGCACATGTGTTGGTTTGGCACACATCTTGGTTTGGCGAATGTGTTGGTTTGGCGAATGTTTTGGTTTGGCAGACGTGTTAGTTTGGCGCATGTGTTGGTTTGGCACATGTCTTTGTTTGGCGAATGTGTTGGTTTGGCGCATGTGTTAGTTTGGCGCATGTGTTAGTTTGGCGCATGTGTTAGTTTGGCGGATGTGTTGGTTTGGCGCATGTGTTAATTTGGCGAATGTGTTGGTTTGGCAGACGTGTTAGTTTGGCGAATGTGTTGATTTAGCACATGTGCTGGTTTGGCACACGTCTTGATTTGGCGCTTGTGTTAGTTTGGCGGATGTGTTTGTTTGGCCCTTGTGTTGCTTTGGTGCATGTGTTCGTTTGGCGCATGTGTTAGTTTGGCGCATGTGTTAGTTTGGCGCATTTGTTAGTTTGGCGAATGTGTTAGTTTGGTGGATGTGTTGGTTTGGCGTATGTTTTAGTTTGGCACATGTGTTAGCTTGGCGAATGTGTTTGATTTAGCACATGTGTTAGTTTCGTGCAAGTGTTGGTTTGGCGCTTGTGTTAGTTTGGCGGCTGTGTTTGTTTGGCGCTTGTTTGGCACATGTTTGGCACATGTTTTGGCACATGTTTTGGCACAGTTTGGCACATGTTTGGCACATGTGTTCATTTGGCGCATGTGTTAGTTTGGCGCATGTGTTAGTTTGGCGAATGTGTTAGTTTGGCGAATGTGTTAGTTTGGCAGACGTGTTAGTTTGGCGCATGTGTTAATTTGGCGAATGTGTTGGTTTGGCAGACGTGTTAGTTTGGCGAATGTGTTGATTTAGCACATGTGTTGGTTTGGCACACATCTTGATTTGGCGAATGTGTTAGTTTGGCAAATGTGTTAGTTTGGCACA
Organism: Myxine glutinosa; assembly: GCF_964187855.1. NCBI lineage: Eukaryota > Metazoa > Chordata > Myxini > Myxiniformes > Myxinidae > Myxine > Myxine glutinosa. The sequence continues at coordinate 120,801,833 of NC_136261.1, read as the reverse complement.
TTTGTTAGTTTGGCGAATGTGTTGGTTTGGCGCTTGTGTTAGTTTGGCAGATGTGTTGGTTTGGCGCATGTGTTAGTTTGGCGAATGTGTTGGTTTGTCGCATTTGTTAGTTTGGCGAATGTGGTGGTTTGGCGCTTGTGTTAGTTTGGCGGATGTGTTGGTTTGGCGCATGTGTTAGCTTGGCGAATGTGTTGATTTAGCACATGTGTTAGTTTCGTGCATGTGTTGGTTTGGCGCTTGTGTTAGTTTGGCGGATGTGTTGGTTTGACGCTTGTGTTAGTTTCGTGCATGTGTTGGTTTGGCAATTGTGTTAGTTTGGCGGATGTGTTGGTTTGGCGCATGTGTTAGTTTGGCGAATGTGTTGGTTTGTCGCATGTGTTACTTTGGCGAATGTGATGGTTTGGTGCATATGTTCGTTTGGCGCATGTGTTGGTTTGGCGCATGTGTTCGTTTGGCACTTGTGTTAGTTTGCCGGATGTGTTGGTTTGGCGCATGTGTTCGTTTGGCGAATGTGTTGGTTTGGCAGACGTGTTAGTTTCGGGCATGTGTTGGTTTGGCACATGTCTTTGTTTGGCGAATGTGTTGGTTTGGCGCATGTGTTAGTTTGGCGCATGTGTTAGTTTGGCGGATGTGTTGGTTTGGCGCATGTGTTAATTTGGGGAATGTGTTGGTTTGGCAGACGTGTTAGTTTGGCGAATGTGTTGATTTAGCACATGTGTTGGTTTGGCACACGTCTTGGTTTGGCGCTTGTGTTAGTTTGGCGGATGTGTTTGTTTGGCGCTTGTGTTGGTTTGGCGCATGTGTTCGTTTGGCGCATGTGTTAGTTTGGCGCATTTGTTAGTTTGGCGAATGTGTTAGTTTGGTGGATGTGTTGGTTTGGCGAATGTGTTTGATTTAGCACATGTGTTCGTTTCGTGCATGTGTTGGTTTGGCGCTTGTGTTAGTTTGGCGGATGTGTTTGTTTGGCGCTTGTCTTGGTTTGGCGCATGTGTTCGTTTTGCGCATGTGTTCGTTTGGCGCATGTGTTCGTTTGGCGAATGTGTTAGTTTTGCGAATGTGTTGGTTTGGCAGACGTGTTAGTTTGGCGAATGTGTTAGTTTGGCAAATGTGTTAGTTTTGCACATTTGTTAGTTTGGCGAATGTGTTGGTTTGGCGCTTGTGTTAGTTTGGCGGATGTGTTGGTTTGGCGCATGTGTTAGATTGGCGAATGTGCTGGTTTGTCGCATTTGTTAGTTTGGCGAATGTGGTGGTTTGGCGCTTGTGTTAGTTTGGCGGATGTGTTGGTTTGGCGCATGTGTTAGTTTGGCGAATGTGTTGGTTTGGCAGACGTGTTAGTTTGGCGAATGTGTTGATTTAGCACATGTGTTGGTTTGGCACACATCTTGGTTTGGCGAATGTGTTAGTTTGGCAAATGTGTTAGTTTTGCACATTTGTTAGTTTGGCGAATGTGTTGGTTTGGCGCTTGTGTTAGTTTGGCGGATGTGTTGGTTTGGCGCATGTGTTAGTTTGGCGAATGTGTTGGTTTGTCGCATTTGTTAGTTTGGCGAATGTGATGGTTTGGCGCATATGTTAGTTTGGCGAATGTGGTGGTTTGGCGCTTGTGTTAGTTTGGCGGATGTGTTGGTTTGGCGCATGTGTTAGTTTGGCGAATGTGTTGGTTTGGCAGACGTGTTAGTTTGGCGAATGTGTTGATTTAGCACATGTGTTGGTTTGGCACACATCTTGGTTTGGCGAATGTGTTAGTTTGGCAAATGTGTTAGTTTTGCACATTTGTTAGTTTGGCGAATGTGTTGGTTTGGCGCTTGTGTTAGTTTGGCGGATGTGTTGGTTTGGCGCATGTGTTAGTTTGGCGAATGTGTTGGTTTGTCGCATTTGTTAGTTTGGCGAATGTGGTGGTTTGGCGCTTGTGTTAGTTTGGCGGATGTGTTGGTTTGGCGCATGTGTTAGCTTGTCGAATGTGTTGATTTAGCACATGTGTTAGTTTCGTGCATGTGTTGGTTTGGCGCTTGTGTTAGTTTGGCGGATGTGTTGGTTTGGCGCTTGTGTTAGTTTCGTGCATGTGTTGGTTTGGCACTTGTGTTAGTTTGGCGGATGTGTTGGTTTGGCGCATGTGTTAGTTTGGCGAATGTGCTGGTTTGTCGCATGTGTTACTTTGGCGAATGTGTTGCTTTGGCGCATGTGTTAGTTTGTCACATGTGTTAGTTTGGCGAATGTGTTGGTTTGGCGCTTGTGTTGGTTTGGCGCATGTGTTCGTTTGGCGGATGTGTTAGTTTGGCGAATGTGTTGGTTTGGCACATGTCTTGGTTTGGTGAATGTGTTGGTTTGGCGCATGTGTTGGTTTGGCACATGTGTTAATTTGGCAAATGTGTTGGTTTGGTGCTTGTGTTAGATTAGCGGATGTGTTGGTTTGGCGAATGTGTTGGTTTGTCGCATGTGTTAGTTTCGCGCATGTGTTAGTTTGGCGCATGTGTTAGTTTGGCGAATGTGTTGGTTTGGCGCATGTGTTAGTTTGGCGAATGTGTTGGTTTGGCGGATGTGTTAGTTTGGCGAATGTGTTAGTTTGGCACATGTGTTAGTTTGGTGAATGTGTTGGTTTGGCGGATGTGTTGGTTTGGTGCATGTGTTGGTTTGGCGAATGTGTTGGTTTGGCGAATGTGTTGGTTTGGCGCTTGTGTTAGTCTGGCGGATGTGTTGTGTTGGCGCATGTGTTAGTTTGGCGAATGTGTTGGTTTGGTGAATGTGTTCGTTTGGTGAATGTGTTGGTTTGGCGCATGTGTTAGTTTGGCGCTTGTGTTCGATTGGCAGATGTGTTGGTTTGGTGAATGAGTTGGTTTGTCGCATGTGTTAGTTTGGCGCATGTGTTAGTTTGGCGCATGTGTTAGTTTGGCACATGTGTTAGTTTGGCACGTGTGTTAGTTTGGCGAATGTGTTGGTTTGGCGCATGTGTTGGTTTGGCGGATGTGTTGGTTTGGCGCATGTGTTAGTTTGGCGAATGTGTTGGTTTGGCAGACGTGTTAGTTTGGCGAATGTGTTGATTTAGCACATGTGTTAGTTTCATGCATGTGTTGGTTTGGCGCTTGTGTTAGTTTGGCGGTTGTGTTGGTTTGGCAGTCGTTTTAAGTTTGGCAGTTGAGTTGGTGTGGTGGATGTTTCAGTTTGGCGAATGTGTTGGTTTGTCGCATGTGTTAATTTGGCGAATGTGATGGTTTGGCACATATGTTAGTTTGGTGCATGTGTTGCTTTGGCACTTGTTTTAGTTTGGCGGATGTGTTGGTTTGGCGCATGTGTTGGTTTGGCGGATGTGTTGGTTTGGCGCATGTGTTAGTTTGGCGAATGTGTTGGTTTGGCAGACGTGTTAGTTTGGCGAATGTGTTGATTTAGCACATGTGTTAGTTTCATGCATGTGTTGGTTTGGCGCTTGTGTTAGTTTGGTGAATGGGTTGGTTTGTCGCATGTGTTAGTTTGGCACATGTGTAAGTTTGTTGAATGTGGTAGTTTGGCGCTCGTTTACGTTTGGCGAAGGTGTTGGTTTCGCGCATGTGTTAGTTTGGTGCAAGTGTTAGTTTGGCACATGTGTGAGTTTGGCGAATGTGTTGGTTTGGCGCTTGTGTTAGTTTGGCGGATGTGTTGGTTTGGCGCATGTGTTATTTTGTTGAATGTGTTTGTTGGGCGAATATGTTGGTTTGGTGAATGTGTTGGTTTGGCGGTTGTGTTAGTTTGTCACATGTGTTAGTTTGGCGAATGTGTTGGTTTGGCGCATGTGTTAGTTTGTCGCATGTGTTCGTTTCGTGCATGTGTTGGTTTGGCGCCTGTGTTAGTTTGGCGGATGTGTTTGTTTGGTGCTTGTCTTGGTTTGGCGCATGTGTTCGTTTTGCGCATGTGTTCGTTTGGCGCATGTGTTCGTTTGGCGAATGTGTTAGTTTGCGAATGTGTTGGTTTGGCAGATATGTTAGTTTGGCGAATGTGTTGATTTAGCACATGTGTTGGTTTGGCACACATCTTGGTTTGGCGAATGTGTTGGTTTGGCAGACATGTTAGTTTGGCGAATGTGTTGATTTAGCACATGTGTTGGTTTGGCACACATCTTGGTTTGGCGAATGTGTTGGTTTGGCGCTTGTGTTAGTTTGGCGGATGTGTTGGTTTAGCGCATGTGTTAGTTTGGCGAATGTGTTGGATTGTCGCATTTGTTAGTTTGGCGAATGTGGTGGTTTGGCGCTTGTGTTAGTTTGGCGGATGTGTTGGTTTGGCGCATGTGTTAGCTTGTCGAATGTGTTGATTTAGCAGATGTGTTAGTTTCGTGCATGTGTTGGTTTGGCGCTTGTGTTAGTTTGGCGGATGTGTTCGTTTGGCGCTTGTGTTAGTTTCGTGCATGTGTTGGTTTGGCACTTGTGTTAGCTTGGCGGATGTGTTGGTTTGGCGCATGTGTTAGTTTGGCGAATGTGTTGGTTTGTCGTATGTGTTACTTTGGCGAATGTGATGGTTTGGCGCATATGTTAGTTTGGCGCATGTGTTGGTTTGGTGCATTTTTGGTTTGACACTTGTTTTAGTTTGGCGGATGTGTGGGTTTGGCACATGTGTTAGTTTGGCGAATGTGTTGGTTTGGCAGACGTGTTAGTTTGGCGAATGTGTTGATTTAGCACATGTGTTAGTTTCGTGCATGTGTTGGTTTGGCGCTTGTGTTAGTTTGGCGGATGTGTTGGTTTGGCGCATGTATTAGTTTGGCACATGTGTTAGTTTGGCGAATGTGTTGGTTGGGCGCATGTGTTCGTTTGGCGGATGTGTTAGTTTGGCGAATGTGTTGGTTTGGCACATGTCTTGGTTTGGTGAATGTGTTGGTTTGGCGCATGTGTTAGTTTGGCACATGTGTTCATTTGGCAAATGTGTTGGTTTGGCGCTTGTGTTAGATTAGCGGATGTGTTGGTTTCGCGAAAGTGTTGGTTTGTCGCATGTGTTAGTTTCGCGCATGTGTTAGTTTGGCACATGTGTTAGTTTGGCGAATGTTTTGGTTTGGTGCATGTGTTAATTTGGCGAATGTGTTGGTTTGGCGGATGTGTTAGTTTGGCGAATGTGTTAGTTTGGCACATGTGTTAGTTTGGCGAATGTGTTGGTTTGGCGCTTGTGTTAGTTTGGCGAATGTGTTGGTTTGGTGCATGTGTTAATTTGGCGAATGTGTTGGTTTGGCGGATGTGTTAGTTTGGCGAATGTGTGAGTTTGGCACATGTGTTAGTTTGGCGAATGTGTTGGTTTGGCGCTTGTGTTAGTTTGGCAAATGTGTTGGTTTGGCGCTTGTTTTAGTTTGGCGGATGTGTTGGTTTGGCGCATGTGTTAGTTTGGCGAATGTGTTGGTTTGGCGCTTGTGTTAGTTTGGCGGATGTGTTGGTTTGGCGCATGTGTTAGCTTGGCGAATGTGTTGATTTAGCACATGTGTTAGTTTCGTGCATGTGTTGGTTTGGCGCTTGTGTTAGTTTGGCGGATGTGTTGGTTTGGCGCTTGTGTTAGTTTCGTGCATGTGTTGGTTTGGCACTTGTGTTAGTTTGGCGGATGTGTTGGTTTGGCGCATGTGTTAGTTTGGCGAATGTGTTGGTTTGTCGCATGTGTTACTTTGGCGAATGTGTTGGTTTGGCGCTTGTGTTGATTTGGCGCATGTGTTAGTTTGGCGAATGTGTTGGTTTGGCGAATTTGTTGGTTTGGCGCATGTGTTAGTTTGGCGCATGTGTTAGTTTGGCACATGTGTTAGTTTTGTGAATGTGTTGGTTTGGCGCATGTGTTAGTTTGGCGAATGTGTTGGTTTGGCACATGTGTTACTTTTGCGAATATGATGGTTTGGCGCATATGTTAGTTTGGCGCATGTGTTAGTTTGGTGAATGTGTTAGTTTGGCGCATGTGTTAGTTTGGCGCATGTGTTAGTTTGGCGAATGTGTTGGTTTGGCACATGTCTTTGTTTGGCGAATGTGTTGGTTTGGCGCATGTGTTAGTTTGGCGCATGTGTTAGTTTGGCGCATGTGTTAGTTTGCCGGATGTGTTGGTTTGGCGCATGTGTTAGTTTGGCGAATGTGTTGGTTTGGCAGACGTGTTAGTTTGGCGCATGTGTTGGTTTGGCACATGTCTTTGTTTGGCGAATGTGTTGGTTTGGCGCATGTGTTAGTTTGGCGCATGTGTTAGTTTGGCGCATGTGTTAGTTTGGCGGATGTGTTGGTTTGGCGCATGTGTTAATTTGGCGAATGTGTTGGTTTGGCAGACGTGTTAGTTTGGCGAATGTGTTGATTTAGCACATGTGTTGGTTTGGCACACGTCTTGGTTTGGCGCTTGTGTTAGTTTGGCGGATGTGTTTGTTTGGCCCTTGTGTTGGTTTGGCGCATGTGTTCGTTTGGCGCATGTGTTCGTTTGGCGCATTTGTTAGTTTGGCGAATGTGTTAGTTTGGTGGATGTGTTGGTTTGGCGTATGTTTTAGTTTGGCACATGTGTTAGCTTGGCGAATGTGTTTGATTTAGCACATGTGTTAGTTTCGTGCATGTGTTGGTTTGGCGCTTGTGTTAGTTTGGCGGCTGTGTTTGTTTGGCGCTTGGCTTGGTTTGGCACATGTGTTCGTTTGGCGCATGTGTTAGTTTGGCGCATGTGTTAGTTTGGCGAATGTGTTAGTTTGGCGAATGTGTTAGTTTGGCAGACGTGTTAGTTTGGCGCATGTGTTGGTTTGGCACATGTCTTTGTTTGGCGAATGTGTTGGTTTGGCGCATTTGTTAGTTTGGCGCATGTGTTAGTTTGGCGCATGTGTTGGTTTGGCGGATGTGTTGGTTTGGCGCATGTGTTAATTTGGCGAATGTGTTGGTTTGGCAGACGTGTTAGTTTGGCGAATGTGTTGATTTAGCACATGTGTTGGTTTGGCGCACATCTTGGTTTGGCGAATGTGTTCGTTTGGCAAATGTGTTAGTTTGGCACATTTGTTAGTTTGGCGAATGTGTTGGTTTGGCGCTTGTGTTAGTTTGGCGGATGTGTTGGTTTGGCGCATGTGATAGTTTGGCAAATGTGTTGCTTTGTCGCATTTGTTAGTTTGGCGAATGTGGTGGTTTGGCGCTTGTGTTAGTTTGGCGGATGTGTTGGTTTGGCGCATGTGTTAGCTTGGCGAATGTGTTGATTTAGCACATGTGTTAGTTTCGTGCATGTGTTGGTTTGGCGCGTGTGTTAGTTTGGCGGATGTGTTGGTTTGGCGCTTGTGTTAGTTTCGTGCATGTGTTGGTTTGGCACTTGTGTTAGTTTGGCGGATGTGTTGGTTTGGCGCATGTGTTAGTTTGGCGAATGTGTTGGTTTGTCGCATGTGTTACTTTGGTGAATGTGATGGTTTGGTGCATATGTTAGTTTGGCGCATGTGTTGGTTTGGCGCATGTGTTTGTTTGGCACTTGTTTTAGTTTGGCAGATGTGTTGGTTTGGCGCATGTGTTAGTTTGGCGCATATGTTGGATTGGCGCATGTGTTAGTTTGGCACGTGTGTTAGTTTGGCGAATGTGTTGGTTTGGCACTCGTTTAAGTTTGGCGGTTGTGTTGGTTTGGCAGTCGTTTAAGTTTGGCAGTTGAGTTGGTGTGGTGGATGTTTCAGTTTGGCGAATGTGTTGGTTTGTCGCATGTGTTACTTTGGCGAATGTGATGGTTTGGCACATATGTTAGTTTGGTGCATGTGTTGCTTTGGCACTTTTTTTTGTTTGGCGGATGTGTTGGTTTGGCGCATGTGTTAGTTTGGCGCATGTGTTAGTTTGTCGCATGTGTTAGTTTGCCGGATGTGTTGGTTTGGCGCATGTGTTAGTTTGGCGAATGTTTTGGTTTGGCAGACGTGTTAGTTTGGCGCATGTGTTGGTTTGGCACATGTCTTTGTTTGGCGAATGTGTTGGTTTGGCGCATGTGTTAGTTTGGCGCATGTGTTAGTTTGGCGCATGTGTTAGTTTGGCGGATGTGTTGGTTTGGCGCATGTGTTAATTTGGCGAATGTGTTGGTTTGGCAGACGTGTTAGTTTGGCGAATGTGTTGATTTAGCACATGTGCTGGTTTGGCACACGTCTTGATTTGGCGCTTGTGTTAGTTTGGCGGATGTGTTTGTTTGGCCCTTGTGTTGCTTTGGTGCATGTGTTCGTTTGGCGCATGTGTTAGTTTGGCGCATGTGTTAGTTTGGCGCATTTGTTAGTTTGGCGAATGTGTTAGTTTGGTGGATGTGTTGGTTTGGCGTATGTGTTAGTTTGGCGGATGTGTTGGTTTGGCGCATGTGTTAGCTTGTCGAATGTGTTGATTTAGCACATGTGTTAGTTTCGTGCATGTGTTGGTTTGGCGCTTGTGTTAGTTTGGCGGATGTGTTCGTTTGGCGCTTGTGTTAGTTTCGTGCATGTGTTGGTTTGGCACTTGTGTTAGCTTGGCGGATGTGTTGGTTTGGCGCATGTGTTAGTTTGGCGAATGTGTTGGTTTGTCGTATGTGTTACTTTGGCGAATGTGATGGTTTGGCGCATATGTTAGTTTGGCGCATGTGTTGGTTTGGTGCATTTTTGGTTTGACACTTGTTTTAGTTTGGCGGATGTGTGCGTTTGGCACATGTGTTAGTTTGGCGAATGTGTTGGTTTGGCAGACGTGTTAGTTTGGCGAATGTGTTGATTTAGCACATGTGTTAGTTTCGTGCATGTGTTGGTTTGGCGCTTGTGTTAGTTTGGCGGATGTGTTGGTTTGGCGCATGTATTAGTTTGGCACATGTGTTAGTTTGGCGAATGTGTTGGTTGGGCGCATGTGTTCGTTTGGCGGATGTGTTAGTTTGGCGAATGTGTTGGTTTGGCACATGTCTTGGTTTGGTGAATGTGTTGGTTTGGCGCATGTGTTAGTTTGGCACATGTGTTCATTTGGCAAATGTGTTGGTTTGGCGCTTGTGTTAGATTAGCGGATGTGTTGGTTTCGCGAAAGTGTTGGTTTGTCGCATGTGTTAGTTTCGCGCATGTGTTAGTTTGGCACATGTGTTAGTTTGGCGAATGTTTTGGTTTGGTGCATGTGTTAATTTGGCGAATGTGTTGGTTTGGCGGATGTGTTAGTTTGGCGAATGTGTTAGTTTGGCACATGTGTTAGTTTGGCGAATGTGTTGGTTTGGCGCTTGTGTTAGTTTGGCGAATGTGTTGGTTTGGTGCATGTGTTAATTTGGCGAATGTGTTGGTTTGGCGGATGTGTTAGTTTGGCGAATGTGTGAGTTTGGCACATGTGTTAGTTTGGCGAATGTGTTGGTTTGGCGCTTGTGTTAGTTTGGCAAATGTGTTGGTTTGGCGCTTGTTTTAGTTTGGCGGATGTGTTGGTTTGGCGCATGTGTTAGTTTGGCGAATGTGTTGGTTTGGCGCTTGTGTTAGTTTGGCGGATGTGTTGGTTTGGCGCATGTGTTAGCTTGGCGAATGTGTTGATTTAGCACATGTGTTAGTTTCGTGCATGTGTTGGTTTGGCGCTTGTGTTAGTTTGGCGGATGTGTTGGTTTGGCGCTTGTGTTAGTTTCGTGCATGTGTTGGTTTGGCACTTGTGTTAGTTTGGCGGATGTGTTGGTTTGGCGCATGTGTTAGTTTGGCGAATGTGTTGGTTTGTCGCATGTGTTACTTTGGCGAATGTGTTGGTTTGGCGCTTGTGTTGATTTGGCGCATGTGTTAGTTTGGCGAATGTGTTGGTTTGGCGAATTTGTTGGTTTGGCGCATGTGTTAGTTTGGCGCATGTGTTAGTTTGGCACATGTGTTAGTTTTGTGAATGTGTTGGTTTGGCGCATGTGTTAGTTTGGCGAATGTGTTGGTTTGGCACATGTGTTACTTTTGCGAATATGATGGTTTGGCGCATATGTTAGTTTGGCGCATGTGTTAGTTTGGTGAATGTGTTAGTTTGGCGCATGTGTTAGTTTGGCGCATGTGTTAGTTTGGCGAATGTGTTGGTTTGGCACATGTCTTTGTTTGGCGAATGTGTTGGTTTGGCGCATGTGTTAGTTTGGCGCATGTGTTAGTTTGGCGCATGTGTTAGTTTGGCGCATGTGTTAGTTTGCCGGATGTGTTGGTTTGGCGCATGTGTTAGTTTGGCGAATGTGTTGGTTTGGCAGACGTGTTAGTTTGGCGCATGTGTTGGTTTGGCACATGTCTTTGTTTGGCGAATGTGTTGGTTTGGCGCATGTGTTAGTTTGGCGCATGTGTTAGTTTAGCGCATGTGTTAGTTTGGCGGATGTGTTGGTTTGGCGCATGTGTTAATTTGGCGAATGTGTTGGTTTGGCAGACGTGTTAGTTTGGCGAATGTGTTGATTTAGCACATGTGTTGGTTTGGCACACGTCTTGGTTTGGCGCTTGTGTTAGTTTGGCGGATGTGTTTGTTTGGCCCTTGTGTTGGTTTGGCGCATGTGTTCGTTTGGCGCATGTGTTCGTTTGGCGCATTTGTTAGTTTGGCGAATGTGTTAGTTTGGTGGATGTGTTGGTTTGGCGTATGTTTTAGTTTGGCACATGTGTTAGCTTGGCGAATGTGTTTGATTTAGCACATGTGTTAGTTTCGTGCATGTGTTGGTTTGGCGCTTGTGTTAGTTTGGCGGCTGTGTTTGTTTGGCGCTTGGCTTGGTTTGGCACATGTGTTCGTTTGGCGCATGTGTTAGTTTGGCGCATGTGTTAGTTTGGCGAATGTGTTAGTTTGGCGAATGTGTTAGTTTGGCAGACGTGTTAGTTTGGCGCATGTGTTGGTTTGGCACATGTCTTTGTTTGGCGAATGTGTTGGTTTGGCGCATTTGTTAGTTTGGCGCATGTGTTAGTTTGGCGCATGTGTTGGTTTGGCGGATGTGTTGGTTTGGCGCATGTGTTAATTTGGCGAATGTGTTGGTTTGGCAGACGTGTTAGTTTGGCGAATGTGTTGATTTAGCACATGTGTTGGTTTGGCGCACATCTTGGTTTGGCGAATGTGTTCGTTTGGCAAATGTGTTAGTTTGGCACATTTGTTAGTTTGGCGAATGTGTTGGTTTGGCGCTTGTGTTAGTTTGGCGGATGTGTTGGTTTGGCGCATGTGATAGTTTGGCAAATGTGTTGGTTTGTCGCATTTGTTAGTTTGGCGAATGTGGTGGTTTGGCGCTTGTGTTAGTTTGGCGGATGTGTTGGTTTGGCGCATGTGTTAGCTTGGCGAATGTGTTGATTTAGCACATGTGTTAGTTTCGTGCATGTGTTGGTTTGGCGCGTGTGTTAGTTTGGCGGATGTGTTGGTTTGGCGCTTGTGTTAGTTTCGTGCATGTGTTGGTTTGGCACTTGTGTTAGTTTGGCGGATGTGTTGGTTTGGCGCATGTGTTAGTTTGGCGAATGTGTTGGTTTGTCGCATGTGTTACTTTGGTGAATGTGATGGTTTGGTGCATATGTTAGTTTGGCGCATGTGTTGGTTTGGCGCATGTGTTTGTTTGGCACTTGTTTTAGTTTGGCGGATGTGTTGGTTTGGCGCATGTGTTAGTTTGGCGCATATGTTGGATTGGCGCATGTGTTAGTTTGGCACGTGTGTTAGTTTGGCGAATGTGTTGGTTTGGCACTCGTTTAAGTTTGGCGGTTGTGTTGGTTTGGCAGTCGTTTAAGTTTGGCAGTTGAGTTGGTGTGGTGGATGTTTCAGTTTGGCGAATGTGTTGGTTTGTCGCATGTGTTACTTTGGCGAATGTGATGGTTTGGCACATATGTTAGTTTGGTGCATGTGTTGCTTTGGCACTTTTTTTTGTTTGGCGGATGTGTTGGTTTGGCGCATGTGTTAGTTTGGCGCATGTGTTAGTTTGTCGCATGTGTTAGTTTGCCGGATGTGTTGGTTTGGCGCATGTGTTAGTTTGGCGAATGTTTTGGTTTGGCAGACGTGTTAGTTTGGCGCATGTGTTGGTTTGGCACATGTCTTTGTTTGGCGAATGTGTTGGTTTGGCGCATGTGTTAGTTTGGCGCATGTGTTAGTTTGGCGCATGTGTTAGTTTGGCGGATGTGTTGGTTTGGCGCATGTGTTAATTTGGCGAATGTGTTGGTTTGGCAGACGTGTTAGTTTGGCGAATGTGTTGATTTAGCACATGTGCTGGTTTGGCACACGTCTTGATTTGGCGCTTGTGTTAGTTTGGCGGATGTGTTTGTTTGGCCCTTGTGTTGCTTTGGTGCATGTGTTCGTTTGGCGCATGTGTTAGTTTGGCGCATGTGTTAGTTTGGCGCATTTGTTAGTTTGGCGAATGTGTTAGTTTGGTGGATGTGTTGGTTTGGCGTATGTTTTAGTTTGGCACATGTGTTAGCTTGGCGAATGTGTTTGATTTAGCACATGTGTTAGTTTCGTGCAAGTGTTGGTTTGGCGCTTGTGTTAGTTTGGCGGCTGTGTTTGTTTGGCGCTTGTTTGGCACATGTTTGGCACATGTTTTGGCATATGTTTTGGCACAGTTTGGCACATGTGTTCATTTGGCGCATGTGTTAGTTTGGCGCATGTGTTAGTTTGGCGAATGTGTTAGTTTGGCGAATGTGTTAGTTTGGCAGACGTGTTAGTTTGGCGCATGTGTTAATTTGGCGAATGTGTTGGTTTGGCAGACGTGTTAGTTTGGCGAATGTGTTGATTTAGCACATGTGTTGGTTTGGCACACATCTTGATTTGGCGAATGTGTTAGTTTGGCAAATGTGTTAGTTTGGCACATTTGTTAGTTTGGCGAATGTGTTGGTTTGGCGCTTGTGTTAGTTTGGCAGATGTGTTGGTTTGGCGCATGTGTTAGTTTGGCGAATGTGTTGGTTTGTCGCATTTGTTAGTTTGGCGAATGTGGTGGTTTGGCGCTTGTGTTAGTTTGGCGGATGTGTTGGTTTGGCGCATGTGTTAGCTTGGCGAATGTGTTGATTTAGCACATGTGTTAGTTTCGTGCATGTGTTGGTTTGGCGCTTGTGTTAGTTTGGCGGATGTGTTGGTTTGGCGCTTGTGTTAGTTTCGTGCATGTGTTGGTTTGGCAATTGTGTTAGTTTGGCGGATGTGTTGGTTTGGCGCATGTGTTAGTTTGGCGAATGTGTTGGTTTGTCGCATGTGTTACTTTGGCGAATGTGATGGTTTGGTGCATATGTTCGTTTGGCGCATGTGTTGGTTTGGCGCATGTGTTCGTTTGGCACTTGTGTTAGTTTGCCGGATGTGTTGGTTTGGCGCATGTGTTCGTTTGGCGAATGTGTTGGTTTGGCAGACGTGTTAGTTTCGGGCATGTGTTGGTTTGGCACATGTCTTTGTTTGGCGAATGTGTTGGTTTGGCGCATGTGTTAGTTTGGCGCATGTGTTAGTTTGGCGCATGTGTTAGTTTGGCGGATGTGTTGGTTTGGCGCATGTGTTAATTTGGGGAATGTGTTGGTTTGGCAGACGTGTTAGTTTGGCGAATGTGTTGATTTAGCACATGCGTTGGTTTGGCACACGTCTTGGTTTGGCGCTTGTGTTAGTTTGGCGGATGTGTTTGTTTGGCGCTTGTGTTGGTTTGGCGCATGTGTTCGTTTGGCGCATGTGTTAGTTTGGCGCATTTGTTAGTTTGGCGAATGTGTTAGTTTGGTGGATGTGTTGGTTTGGCGAATGTGTTTGATTTAGCACATGTGTTCGTTTCGTGCATGTGTTGGTTTGGCGCTTGTGTTAGTTTGGCGGATGTGTTTGTTTGGCGCTTGTCTTGGTTTGGCGCATGTGTTCGTTTTGCGCATGTGTTCGTTTGGCGCATGTGTTCGTTTGGCGAATGTGTTAGTTTTGCGAATGTGTTGGTTTGGCAGACGTGTTAGTTTGGCGAATGTGTTGATTTAGCACATGTGTTGGTTTGGCACACATCTTGGTTTGGTGAATGTGTTAGTTTGGCAAATGTGTTAGTTTTGCACATTTGTTAGTTTGGCGAATGTGTTGGTTTGGCGCTTGTGTTAGTTTGGCGGATGTGTTGGTTTGGCGCATGTGTTAGTTTGGCGAATGTGCTGGTTTGTCGCATTTGTTAGTTTGGCGAATGTGGTGGTTTGGCGCTTGTGTTAGTTTGACGGATGTGTTGGTTTGGCGCATGTGTTAGTTTGGCGAATGTGTTGGTTTGGCAGACGTGTTAGTTTGGCGAATGTGTTGATTTAGCACATGTGTTGGTTTGGCACACATCTTGGTTTGGCGAATGTGTTAGTTTGGCAAATGTGTTAGTTTTGCACATTTGTTAGTTTGGCGAATGTGTTGGTTTGGCGCTTGTGTTAGTTTGGCGGATGTGTTGGTTTGGCGCATGTGTTAGTTTGGCGAATGTGTTGGTTTGTCGCATTTGTTAGTTTGGCGAATGTGGTGGTTTGGCGCTTGTGTTAGTTTGGCGGATGTGTTGGTTTGGCGCATGTGTTAGCTTGTCGAATGTGTTGATTTAGCACATGTGTTAGTTTCGTGCATGTGTTGGTTTGGCGCTTGTGTTAGTTTGGCGGATGTGTTGGTTTGGCGCTTGTGTTAGTTTCGTGCATGTGTTGGTTTGGCACTTGTGTTAGTTTGGCGGATGTGTTGGTTTGGCGCATGTGTTAGTTTGGCGAATGTGCTGGTTTGTCGCATGTGTTACTTTGGCGAATGTGTTGCTTTGGCGCATGTGTTAGTTTGTCACATGTGTTAGTTTGGCGAATGTGTTGGTTTGGCGCTTGTGTTGGTTTGGCGCATGTGTTCGTTTGGCGGATGTGTTAGTTTGGCGAATGTGTTGGTTTGGCACATGTCTTGGTTTGGTGAATGTGTTGGTTTGGCGCATGTGTTGGTTTGGCACATGTGTTAATTTGGCAAATGTGTTGGTTTGGTGCTTGTGTTAGATTAGCGGATGTGTTGGTTTGGCGAATGTGTTGGTTTGTCGCATGTGTTAGTTTCGCGCATGTGTTAGTTTGGCGCATGTGTTAGTTTGGCGAATGTGTTGGTTTGGCGCATGTGTTAGTTTGGCGAATGTGTTGGTTTGGCGGATGTGTTAGTTTGGCGAATGTGTTAGTTTGGCACATGTGTTAGTTTGGTGAATGTGTTGGTTTGGCGGATGTGTTGGTTTGGTGCATGTGTTGGTTTGGCGAATGTGTTGGTTTGGCGCATGTGTTAGTTTGGCGAATGTGTTGGTTTGGTGAATGTGTTCGTTTGGTGAATGTGTTGGTTTGGCGCATGTGTTAGTTTGGCGCTTGTGTTCGATTGGCAGATGTGTTGGTTTGGTGAATGAGTTGGTTTGTCGCATGTGTTAGTTTGGCGCATGTGTTAGTTTGGCGCATGTGTTAGTTTGGCACATGTGTTAGTTTGGCACGTGTGTTAGTTTGGCGAATGTGTTGGTTTGGCGCATGTGTTGGTTTGGCGGATGTGTTGGTTTGGCGCATGTGTTAGTTTGGCGAATGTGTTGGTTTGGCAGACGTGTTAGTTTGGCGAATGTGTTGATTTAGCACATGTGTTAGTTTCATGCATGTGTTGGTTTGGCGCTTGTGTTAGTTTGGCGGTTGTGTTGGTTTGGCAGTCGTTTTAAGTTTGGCAGTTGAGTTGGTGTGGTGGATGTTTCAGTTTGGCGAATGTGTTGGTTTGTCGCATGTGTTAATTTGGCGAATGTGATGGTTTGGCACATATGTTAGTTTGGTGCATGTGTTGCTTTGGCACTTGTTTTAGTTTGGCGGATGTGTTGGTTTGGCGCATGTGTTGGTTTGGCGGATGTGTTGGTTTGGCGCATGTGTTAGTTTGGCGAATGTGTTGGTTTGGCAGACGTGTTAGTTTGGCGAATGTGTTGATTTAGCACATGTGTTAGTTTCATGCATGTGTTGGTTTGGCGCTTGTGTTAGTTTGGTGAATGGGTTGGTTTGTCGCATGTGTTAGTTTGGCACATGTGTAAGTTTGTTGAATGTGGTAGTTTGGCGCTCGTTTACGTTTGGCGAAGGTGTTGGTTTCGCGCATGTGTTAGTTTGGTGCAAGTGTTAGTTTGGCACATGTGTGAGTTTGGCGAATGTGTTGGTTTGGCGCTTGTGTTAGTTTGGCGGATGTGTTGGTTTGGCGCATGTGTTATTTTGTTGAATGTGTTTGTTGGGCGAATATGTTGGTTTGGTGAATGTGTTGGTTTGGCGGTTGTGTTAGTTTGTCACATGTGTTAGTTTGGCGAATGTGTTGGTTTGGCGCATGTGTTAGTTTGTCGCATGTGTTCGTTTCGTGCATGTGTTGGTTTGGCGCTTGTGTTAGTTTGGCGGATGTGTTTGTTTGGTGCTTGTCTTGGTTTGGCGCATGTGTTCGTTTTGCGCATGTGTTCGTTTGGCGCATGTGTTCGTTTGGCGAATGTGTTAGTTTGCGAATGTGTTGGTTTGGCAGACATGTTAGTTTGGCGAATGTGTTGATTTAGCACATGTGTTGGTTTGGCACACATCTTGGTTTGGCGAATGTGTTGGTTTGGCGCTTGTGTTAGTTTGGCGGATGTGTTGGTTTAGCGCATGTGTTAGTTTGGCGAATGTGTTGGATTGTCGCATTTGTTAGTTTGGCGAATGTGGTGGTTTGGCGCTTGTGTTAGTTTGGCGGATGTGTTGGTTTGGCGCATGTGTTAGCTTGTCGAATGTGTTGATTTAGCACATGTGTTAGTTTCGTGCATGTGTTGGTTTGGCGCTTGTGTTAGTTTGGCGGATGTGTTCGTTTGGCGCTTGTGTTAGTTTCGTGCATGTGTTGGTTTGGCACTTGTGTTAGCTTGGCGGATGTGTTGGTTTGGCGCATGTGTTAGTTTGGCGAATGTGTTGGTTTGTCGTATGTGTTACTTTGGCGAATGTGATGGTTTGGCGCATATGTTAGTTTGGCGCATGTGTTGGTTTGGTGCATTTTTGGTTTGACACTTGTTTTAGTTTGGCGGATGTGTGGGTTTGGCACATGTGTTAGTTTGGCGAATGTGTTGGTTTGGCAGACGTGTTAGTTTGGCGAATGTGTTGATTTAGCACATGTGTTAGTTTCGTGCATGTGTTGGTTTGGCGCTTGTGTTAGTTTGGCGGATGTGTTGGTTTGGCGCATGTATTAGTTTGGCACATGTGTTAGTTTGGCGAATGTGTTGGTTGGGCGCATGTGTTCGTTTGGCGGATGTGTTAGTTTGGCGAATGTGTTGGTTTGGCACATGTCTTGGTTTGGTGAATGTGTTGGTTTGGCGCATGTGTTAGTTTGGCACATGTGTTCATTTGGCAAATGTGTTGGTTTGGCGCTTGTGTTAGATTAGCGGATGTGTTGGTTTCGCGAAAGTGTTGGTTTGTCGCATGTGTTAGTTTCGCGCATGTGTTAGTTTGGCACATGTGTTAGTTTGGCGAATGTTTTGGTTTGGTGCATGTGTTAATTTGGCGAATGTGTTGGTTTGGCGGATGTGTTAGTTTGGCGAATGTGTTAGTTTGGCACATGTGTTAGTTTGGCGAATGTGTTGGTTTGGCGCTTGTGTTAGTTTGGCGAATGTGTTGGTTTGGTGCATGTGTTAATTTGGCGAATGTGTTGGTTTGGCGGATGTGTTAGTTTGGCGAATGTGTGAGTTTGGCACATGTGTTAGTTTGGCGAATGTGTTGGTTTGGCGCTTGTGTTAGTTTGGCAAATGTGTTGGTTTGGCGCTTGTTTTAGTTTGGCGGATGTGTTGGTTTGGCGCATGTGTTAGTTTGGCGAATGTGTTGGTTTGGCGCTTGTGTTAGTTTGGCGGATGTGTTGGTTTGGCGCATGTGTTAGCTTGGCGAATGTGTTGATTTAGCACATGTGTTAGTTTCGTGCATGTGTTGGTTTGGCGCTTGTGTTAGTTTGGCGGATGTGTTGGTTTGGCGCTTGTGTTAGTTTCGTGCATGTGTTGGTTTGGCACTTGTGTTAGTTTGGCGGATGTGTTGGTTTGGCGCATGTGTTAGTTTGGCGAATGTGTTGGTTTGTCGCATGTGTTACTTTGGCGAATGTGTTGGTTTGGCGCTTGTGTTGATTTGGCGCATGTGTTAGTTTGGCGAATGTGTTGGTTTGGCGAATTTGTTGGTTTGGCGCATGTGTTAGTTTGGCGCATGTGTTAGTTTGGCACATGTGTTAGTTTTGTGAATGTGTTGGTTTGGCGCATGTGTTAGTTTGGCGAATGTGTTGGTTTGGCACATGTGTTACTTTTGCGAATATGATGGTTTGGCGCATATGTTAGTTTGGCGCATGTGTTAGTTTGGCGCATGTGTTAGTTTGGCGCATGTGTTAGTTTGGCGAATGTGTTGGTTTGGCACATGTCTTTGTTTGGCGAATGTGTTGGTTTGGCGCATGTGTTAGTTTGGCGCATGTGTTAGTTTGGCGCATGTGTTAGTTTGCCGGATGTGTTGGTTTGGCGCATGTGTTAGTTTGGCGAATGTGTTGGTTTGGCAGACGTGTTAGTTTGGCGCATGTGTTGGTTTGGCACATGTCTTTGTTTGGCGAATGTGTTGGTTTGGCGCATGTGTTAGTTTGGCGCATGTGTTAGTTTGGCGCATGTGTTAGTTTGGCGGATGTGTTGGTTTGGCGCATGTGTTAATTTGGCGAATGTGTTGGTTTGGCAGACGTGTTAGTTTGGCGAATGTGTTGATTTAGCACATGTGTTGGTTTGGCACACGTCTTGGTTTGGCGCTTGTGTTAGTTTGGCGGATGTGTTTGTTTGGCCCTTGTGTTGGTTTGGCGCATGTGTTGGTTTGGTGCATTTTTGGTTTGACACTTGTTTTAGTTTGGCGGATGTGTGGGTTTGGCACATGTGTTAGTTTGGCGAATGTGTTGGTTTGGCAGACGTGTTAGTTTGGCGAATGTGTTGATTTAGCACATGTGTTAGTTTCGTGCATGTGTTGGTTTGGCGCTTGTGTTAGTTTGGCGGATGTGTTGGTTTGGCGCATGTATTAGTTTGGCACATGTGTTAGTTTGGCGAATGTGTTGGTTGGGCGCATGTGTTCGTTTGGCGGATGTGTTAGTTTGGCGAATGTGTTGGTTTGGCACATGTCTTGGTTTGGTGAATGTGTTGGTTTGGCGCATGTGTTAGTTTGGCACATGTGTTCATTTGGCAAATGTGTTGGTTTGGCGCTTGTGTTAGATTAGCGGATGTGTTGGTTTCGCGAAAGTGTTGGTTTGTCGCATGTGTTAGTTTCGCGCATGTGTTAGTTTGGCACATGTGTTAGTTTGGCGAATGTGTTGATTTAGCACATGTGTTGGTTTGGCGCACATCTTGGTTTGGCGAATGTGTTCGTTTGGCAAATGTGTTAGTTTGGCACATTTGTTAGTTTGGCGAATGTGTTGGTTTGGCGCTTGTGTTAGTTTGGCGGATGTGTTGGTTTGGCGCATGTGATAGTTTGGCAAATGTGTTGGTTTGTCGCATTTGTTAGTTTGGCGAATGTGGTGGTTTGGCGCTTGTGTTAGTTTGGCGGATGTGTTGGTTTGGCGCATGTGTTAGCTTGGCGAATGTGTTGATTTAGCACATGTGTTAGTTTCGTGCATGTGTTGGTTTGGCGCGTGTGTTAGTTTGGCGGATGTGTTGGTTTGGCGCTTGTGTTAGTTTCGTGCATGTGTTGGTTTGGCACTTGTGTTAGTTTGGCGGATGTGTTGGTTTGGCGCATGTGTTAGTTTGGCGAATGTGTTGGTTTGTCGCATGTGTTACTTTGGTGAATGTGATGGTTTGGTGCATATGTTAGTTTGGCGCATGTGTTGGTTTGGCGCATGTGTTTGTTTGGCACTTGTTTTAGTTTGGCGGATGTGTTGGTTTGGCGCATGTGTTAGTTTGGCGCATATGTTGGATTGGCGCATGTGTTAGTTTGGCACGTGTGTTAGTTTGGCGAATGTGTTGGTTTGGCACTCGTTTAAGTTTGGCGGTTGTGTTGGTTTGGCAGTCGTTTAAGTTTGGCAGTTGAGTTGGTGTGGTGGATGTTTCAGTTTGGCGAATGTGTTGGTTTGTCGCATGTGTTACTTTGGCGAATGTGATGGTTTGGCACATATGTTAGTTTGGTGCATGTGTTGCTTTGGCACTTTTTTTTGTTTGGCGGATGTGTTGGTTTGGCGCGTGTGTTGGTTTGGCGGATGTGTTGGTTTGGCGGATGTGTTGGTTTGGCGCATGTGTTAGTTTGGCGATTGTGTTGGTTTGGCAGACGTGTTAGTTTGGCGAATGTATTGATTTAGCACATGTGTTAGTTTGGTGCATGTGTTAGTTTGGCGAATGTGTTGGTTTGGCATATGTGTTAGTTTGGCGAATGTGTTGGTTTGGCGCATGCGTTAGTTTGGCGGATGTGTTGGTTTGGCCCATGTGTTAGTTTGGCGAATGTGTTGGTTTGTCGCATGTGTTACTTTGGCGAATGTGATGGTTTGGCGCATATGTTAGTTTGGTGCATGTGTTGGTTTGGCGCATTTTTGGTTTGGCACTTGTTTTAGTTTGGCGGATGTGTTGGTTTGGCACATGTGTTAGTTTGGCGAATGTGTTGGTTTGGCGCATGCGTTAGTTTGGTGGATGTGTTGGTTTGGCGCATGTGTTAGTTTGGCGAATGTGTTGGTTTGTCGCATGTGTTACTTTGGCGAATGTGATGGTTTGGCGCATATGTTAGTTTGGCGCATGTGTTGGTTTGGCGCATTTTTGGTTTGGCACTTGTTTTAGTTTGGCGGATGTGTGGGTTTGGCACATGTGTTAGTTTGGCGAATGTGTTGGTTTGGCAGACGTGTTAGTTTGGCGAATGTGTTGATTTAGCACATGTGTTAGTTTCGTGCATGTGTTGGTTTGGCGCTTGTGTTAGTTTGGCGGATGTGTTGGTTTGGAGCATGTGTTAGTTTGGCACATGTGTTAGTTTGGCGAATGTGTTGGTTGGGCGCTCGTTTAAGTTTGGCGAATGTGTTGCTTTGGCGCATGTGTTAGTTTGGCGAATGTGTTGGATTGGCGAATGTGATGGTTTGGCGCATGTGTTGGTTTGGCGGATGTGTTAGTTTGGCGAATGTGTTGGTTTGGCACATGTCTTGGTTTGGTGAATGTGTTGGTTTGGCGCATGTGTTAGTTTGGCACATGTTCATTTGGCAAATGTGTTGGTTTGGCGCTTGTGTTAGATTAGCGGATGTGTTGGTTTCACGAAAGTGTTGGTTTGTCGCATGTGTTAGTTTCGCGCATGTGTTAGTTTGGCACATGTGTTAGTTTGGCGAATGTTTTGGTTTGGTGCATGTGTTAATTTGGCGAATGTGTTGGTTTGGCGCTTGTTTTAGTTTGGCGGATGTGTTGGTTTGGCGCATGTGTTAGTTTGGCGAATGTGTTGGTTTGGCACATGTGTTGGTTTGGCGCATGTGTTACTTTGGCGAATGTGTTGGTTTGGCACATGTGTTAGTTTGGCGAATGTGTTGGTTTGGCGCTTGTGTTGATTTGGCGCATGTGTTGGTTTGGCGCTTGTGTTGATTTGGCGCATGTGTTAGTTTGGCGAATGTGTTGGTTTGGCGAATTTGTTGGTTTGGCGCATGTGTTAGTTTGGCGCATGTGTTAGTTTGGCACATGTGTTAGTTTTGTGAATGTGTTGGTTTGGCACATGTGTTACTTTGGCGAATATGATGGCTTGGCGCATATGTTAGTTTGGCGCATGTGTTAGTTTGGTGAATGTGTTAGCTTGGCGCATGTGTTAGTTTGGCGCATGTGTTAGTTTGGCGAATGTGTGGGTTTGGCACATGTCTTTGTTTGGCGAATGTGTTGGTTTGGCGCATGTGTTAGTTTGGCGCATGTGTTAGTTTGGCGCATGTGTTAGTTTGCCGGATGTGTTGGTTTGGCGCATGTGTTAGTTTGGCGAATGTTTTGGTTTGGCAGACGTGTTAGTTTGGCGCATGTGTTGGTTTGGCACATGTCTTTGTTTGGCGAATGTGTTGGTTTGGCGAATGTGTTGGTTTGGCGCATGTGTTAGTTTGGCGCATGTGTTAGTTTGGCGCATGTGTTAGTTTGGCGGATGTGTTGGTTTGGCGCATGTGTTAATTTGGCGAATGTGTTGGTTTGGCAGACGTGTTAGTTTGGCGAATGTGTTGATTTAGCACATGTGCTGGTTTGGCACACGTCTTGATTTGGCGCTTGTGTTAGTTTGGCGGATGTGTTTGTTTGGCCCTTGTGTTGCTTTGGTGCATGTGTTCGTTTGGCGCATGTGTTAGTTTGGCGCATGTGTTAGTTTGGCGCATTTGTTAGTTTGGCGAATGTGTTAGTTTGGTGGATGTGTTGGTTTGGCGTATGTTTTAGTTTGGCACATGTGTTAGCTTGGCGAATGTGTTTGATTTAGCACATGTGTTAGTTTCGTGCAAGTGTTGGTTTGGCGCTTGTGTTAGTTTGGCGGCTGTGTTTGTTTGGCGCTTGTTTGGCACATGTTTGGCACATGTTTTGGCACATGTTTTGGCACAGTTTGGCACATGTTTGGCAGATGTGTTCATTTGGCGCATGTGTTAGTTTGGCGCATGTGTTAGTTTGGCGAATGTGTTAGTTTGGCGAATGTGTTAGTTTGGCGCATGCGTTAGTTTGGCGAATGTGATGGTTTGGCGCATATGTTAGTTTGGCGCATGTGTTGGTTTGGCGCATTTTTGGTTTGGCACTTGTTTTAGTTTGGCGAATGTGTTGGTTTGTCGCATTTTTGGTTTGGCACTTGTTTTAGTTTGGCGGATGTGTTGGTTTGGCGCATGTGTTAGTTTGGCGAATGTGTTGGTTTGGCATATGTGTTAGTTTGGCGAATGTGTTGGTTTGGCGCATGCGTTAGTTTGGCGAATGTGATGGTTTGGCGCATATGTTAGTTTGGCGCATGTGTTGGTTTGGCGCATTTTTGGTTTGGCACTTGTTTTAGTTTGGCGGATGTGTTGGTTTGGCACATGTGTTAGTTTGGCGAATGTGTTGGTTTGGCGCATGCGTTAGTTTGGCGGATGTGTTGGTTTGGCGCATGTGTTAGTTTGGCGAATGTGTTGGTTTGTCGCATGTGTTACTTTGGCGAATGTGATGGTTTGGCGCATATGTTAGTTTGGCGCATGTGTTGCTTTGGCGCATTTTTGGTTTGGCACTTGTTTTAGTTTGGCGGATGTGTGGGTTTGGCACATGTGTTAGTTTGGCGAATGTGTTGGTTTGGCAGACGTGTTAGTTTGGCGAATGTGTTGATTTAGCACATGTGTTAGTTTCGTGCATGTGTTGGTTTGGCGCTTGTGTTAGTTTGGCGGATGTGTTGGTTTGGAGCATGTGTTAGTTTGGCACATGTGTTAGTTTGGCGAATGTGTTGGTTGGGCGCTCGTTTAAGTTTGGCGAATGTGTTGCTTTGGCGCATGTGTTAGTTTGGCGAATGTGTTGGATTGGCGAATGTGATGGTTTGGCGCATGTGTTGGTTTGGCGGATGTGTTAGTTTGGCGAATGTGTTGGTTTGGCGCATGTGTTAGTTTGGCACATGTTCATTTGGCAAATGTGTTGGTTTGGCGCTTGTGTTAGATTAGCGGATGTGTTGGTTTCGCGAAAGTGTTGGTTTGTCGCATGTGTTAGTTTCGCGCATGTGTTAGTTTGGCACATGTGTTAGTTTGGCGAATGTTTTGGTTTGGTGCATGTGTTAATTTGGCGAATGTGTTGGTTTGGCGCTTGTTTTAGTTTGGCGGATGTGTTGGTTTGGCGCATGTGTTAGTTTGGCGAATGTGTTGGTTTGGCACATGTGTTGGTTTGGCGCATGTGTTACTTTGGCGAATGTGTTGGTTTGGCACATGTGTTAGTTTGGCGAATGTGTTGGTTTGGCGCTTGTGTTGATTTGGCGCATGTGTTAGTTTGGCGAATGTGTTGGTTTGGCGAATTTGTTGGTTTGGCGCATGTGTTAGTTTGGCGCATGTGTTAGTTTGGCACATGTGTTAGTTTTGTGAATGTGTTGGTTTGGCACATGTGTTACTTTGGCGAATATGATGGTTTGGCGCATATGTTAGTTTGGCGCATGTGTTAGTTTGGTGAATGTGTTAGTTTGGCGCATGTGTTAGTTTGGCGCATGTGTTAGTTTGGCGAATGTGTGGGTTTGGCACATGTTTTTGTTTGGCGAATGTGTTGGTTTGGCGCATGTGTTAGTTTGGCGCATGTGTTAGTTTGGCGCATGTGTTAGTTTGCCGGATGTGTTGGTTTGGCGCATGTGTTAGTTTGGCGAATGTTTTGGTTTGGCAGACGTGTTAGTTTGGCGCATGTGTTGGTTTGGCACATGTCTTTGTTTGGCGAATGTGTTGGTTTGGCGCATGTGTTAGTTTGGCGCATGTGTTAGTTTGGCGCATGTGTTAGTTTGGCGGATGTGTTGGTTTGGCGCATGTGTTAATTTGGCGAATGTGTTGGTTTGGCAGACGTGTTAGTTTGGCGAATGTGTTGATTTAGCACATGTGCTGGTTTGGCACACGTCTTGATTTGGCGCTTGTGTTAGTTTGGCGGATGTGTTTGTTTGGCCCTTGTGTTGCTTTGGTGCATGTGTTCGTTTGGCGCATGTGTTAGTTTGGCGCATGTGTTAGTTTGGCGCATTTGTTAGTTTGGCGAATGTGTTAGTTTGGTGGATGTGTTGGTTTGGCGTGTTTTAGTTTGGCACATGTGTTAGCTTGGCGAATGTGTTTGATTTAGCACATGTGTTAGTTTCGTGCAAGTGTTGGTTTGGCGCTTGTGTTAGTTTGGCGGCTGTGTTTGTTTGGCGCTTGTTTGGCACATGTTTGGCACATGTTTTGGTACATGTTTTGGCACAGTTTGGCACATGTTTGGCACATGTGTTCATTTGGCGCATGTGTTAGTTTGGCGCATGTGTTAGTTTGGCGAATGTGTTAGTTTGGCGAATGTGTTAGTTTGGCAGACGTGTTAGTTTGGCGCATGTGTTAATTTGGCGAATGTGTTGGTTTGGCAGACGTGTTAGTTTGGCGAATGTGTTGATTTAGCACATGTGTTGGTTTGGCACACATCTTGATTTGGCGAATGTGTTAGTTTGGCAAATGTGTTAGTTTGGCACATTTGTTAGTTTGGCGAATGTGTTGGTTTGGCGCTTGTGTTAGTTTGGCAGATGTGTTGGTTTGGCGCATGTGTTAGTTTGGCGAATGTGTTGGTTTGTCGCATTTGTTAGTTTGGCGAATGTGGTGGTTTGGCGCTTGTGTTAGTTTGGCGGATGTGTTGGTTTGGCGCATGTGTTAGCTTGGCGAATGTGTTGATTTAGCACATGTGTTAGTTTCGTGCATGTGTTGGTTTGGCGCTTGTGTTAGTTTGGCGGATGTGTTGGTTTGGCGCTTGTGTTAGTTTCGTGCATGTGTTGGTTTGGCAATTGTGTTAGTTTGGCGGATGTGTTGGTTTGGCGCATGTGTTAGTTTGGCGAATGTGTTGGTTTGTCGCATGTGTTACTTTGGCGAATGTGATGGTTTGGTGCATATGTTCGTTTGGCGCATGTGTTGGTTTGGCGCATGTGTTCGTTTGGCACTTGTGTTAGTTTGCCGGATGTGTTGGTTTGGCGCATGTGTTCGTTTGGCGAATGTGTTGGTTTGGCAGACGTGTTAGTTTCGGGCATGTGTTGGTTTGGCACATGTCTTTGTTTGGCGAATGTGTTGGTTTGGCGCATGTGTTAGTTTGGCGCATGTGTTAGTTTGGCGCATGTGTTAGTTTGGCGGATGTGTTGGTTTGGCGCATGTGTTAATTTGGGGAATGTGTTGGTTTGGCAGACGTGTTAGTTTGGCGAATGTGTTGATTTAGCACATGTGTTGGTTTGGCACACGTCTTGGTTTGGCGCTTGTGTTAGTTTGGCGGATGTGTTTGTTTGGCGCTTGTGTTGGTTTGGCGCATGTGTTCGTTTGGCGCATGTGTTAGTTTGGCGCATTTGTTAGTTTGGCGAATGTGTTAGTTTGGTGGATGTGTTGGTTTGGCGAATGTGTTTGATTTCGCACATGTGTTCGTTTCGTGTATGTGTTGGTTTGGCGCTTGTGTTAGTTTGGCGGATGTGTTTGTTTGGCGCTTGTCTTGGTTTGGCGCATGTGTTCGTTTTGCGCATGTGTTCGTTTGGCGCATGTGTTCGTTTGGCGAATGTGTTAGTTTTGCGAATGTGTTGGTTTTGCAGACGTGTTAGTTTGGCGAATGTGTTGATTTAGCACATGTGTTGGTTTGGCACACATCTTGGTTTGGCGAATGTGTTAGTTTGGCAAATGTGTTAGTTTTGCACATTTGTTAGTTTGGCGAATGTGTTGGTTTGGCGCTTGTGTTAGTTTGGCGGATGTGTTGGTTTGGCGCATGTGTTAGTTTGGCGAATGTGCTGGTTTGTCGCATTTGTTAGTTTGGCGAATGTGGTGGTTTGGCGCTTGTGTTAGTTTGGCGGATGTGTTGGTTTGGCGCATGTGTTAGTTTGGCGAATGTGTTGGTTTGGCAGACGTGTTAGTTTGGCGAATGTGTTGATTTAGCACATGTGTTGGTTTGGCACACATCTTGGTTTGGCGAATGTGTTAGTTTGGCAAATGTGTTAGTTTTGCACATTTGTTAGTTTGGCGAATGTGTTGGTTTGGCGCTTGTGTTAGTTTGGCGGATGTGTTGGTTTGGCGCATGTGTTAGTTTGGCGAATGTGTTGGTTTGTCGCATTTGTTAGTTTGGCGAATGTGGTGGTTTGGCGCTTGTGTTAGTTTGGCGGATGTGTTGGTTTGGCGCATGTGTTAGCTTGTCGAATGTGTTGATTTAGCACATGTGTTAGTTTCGTGCATGTGTTGGTTTGGCGCTTGTGTTAGTTTGGCGGATGTGTTGGTTTGGCGCTTGTGTTAGTTTCGTGCATGTGTTGGTTTGGCACTTGTGTTAGTTTGGCGGATGTGTTGGTTTGGCGCATGTGTTAGTTTGGCGAATGTGCTGGTTTGTCGCATGTGTTACTTTGGCGAATGTGTTGCTTTGGCGCATGTGTTAGTTTGTCACATGTGTTAGTTTGGCGAATGTGTTGGTTTGGCGCTTGTGTTGGTTTGGCGGATGTGTTCGTTTGGCGGATGTGTTAGTTTGGCGAATGTGTTGGTTTGGCACATGTCTTGGTTTGGTGAATGTGTTGGTTTGGCGCATGTGTTGGTTTGGCACATGTGTTAATTTGGCAAATGTGTTGGTTTGGTGCTTGTGTTAGATTAGCGGATGTGTTGGTTTGGCGAATGTGTTGGTTTGTCGCATGTGTTAGTTTCGCGCATGTGTTAGTTTGGCGCATGTGTTAGTTTGGCGAATGTGTTGGTTTGGCGCATGTGTTAGTTTGGCGAATGTGTTGGTTTGGCGGATGTGTTAGTTTGGCGAATGTGTTAGTTTGGCACATGTGTTAGTTTGGTGAATGTGTTGGTTTGGCGGATGTGTTGGTTTGGTGCATGTGTTGGTTTGGCGAATGTGTTGGTTTGGCGAATGTGTTGGTTTGGCGCTTGTGTTAGTCTGGCGGATGTGTTGTGTTGGCGCATGTGTTAGTTTGGCGAATGTGTTGGTTTGGTGAATGTGTTCGTTTGGTGAATGTGTTGGTTTGGCGCATGTGTTAGTTTGGCGCTTGTGTTCGATTGGCAGATGTGTTGGTTTGGTGAATGAGTTGGTTTGTCGCATGTGTTAGTTTGGCGCATGTGTTAGTTTGGCGCATGTGTTAGTTTGGCACATGTGTTAGTTTGGCACGTGTGTTAGTTTGGCGAATGTTTTGGTTTGGCGCATGTGTTGGTTTGGCGGATGTGTTGGTTTGGCGCATGTGTTAGTTTGGCGAATGTGTTGGTTTGGCAGACGTGTTAGTTTGGCGAATGTGTTGATTTAGCACATGTGTTAGTTTCATGCATGTGTTGGTTTGGCGCTTGTGTTAGTTTGGCGGTTGTGTTGGTTTGGCAGTCGTTTTAAGTTTGGCAGTTGAGTTGGTGTGGTGGATGTTTCAGTTTGGCGAATGTGTTGGTTTGTCGCATGTGTTAATTTGGCGAATGTGATGGTTTGGCACATATGTTAGTTTGGTGCATGTGTTGCTTTGGCACTTGTTTTAGTTTGGCGGATGTGTTGGTTTGGCGCATGTGTTGGTTTGGCGGATGTGTTGGTTTGGCGCATGTGTTAGTTTGGCGAATGTGTTGGTTTGGCAGACGTGTTAGTTTGGCGAATGTGTTGATTTAGCACATGTGTTAGTTTCATGCATGTGTTGGTTTGGCGCTTGTGTTAGTTTGGTGAATGGGTTGGTTTGTCGCATGTGTTAGTTTGGCACATGTGTAAGTTTGTTGAATGTGGTAGTTTGGCGCTCGTTTACGTTTGGCGAAGGTGTTGGTTTCGCGCATGTGTTAGTTTGGTGCAAGTGTTAGTTTGGCACATGTGTGAGTTTGGCGAATGTGTTGGTTTGGCGCTTGTGTTAGTTTGGCGGATGTGTTGGTTTGGCGCATGTGTTATTTTGTTGAATGTGTTTGTTGGGCGAATATGTTGGTTTGGTGAATGTGTTGGTTTGGCGGTTGTGTTAGTTTGTCACATGTGTTAGTTTGGCGAATGTGTTGGTTTGGCGCATGTGTTAGTTTGTCGCATGTGTTCGTTTCGTGCATGTGTTGGTTTGGCGCTTGTGTTAGTTTGGCGGATGTGTTTGTTTGGTGCTTGTCTTGGTTTGGCGCATGTGTTCGTTTTGCGCATGTGTTCGTTTGGCGCATGTGTTCGTTTGGCGAATGTGTTAGTTTGCGAATGTGTTGGTTTGGCAGACATGTTAGTTTGGCGAATGTGTTGATTTAGCACATGTGTTGGTTTGGCACACATCTTGGTTTGGCGAATGTGTTGGTTTGGCAGACATGTTAGTTTGGCGAATGTGTTGATTTTGCACATGTGTTGGTTTGGCACACAACTTGGTTTGGCGAATGTGTTGGTTTGGCGCTTGTGTTAGTTTGGCGGATGTGTTGGTTTAGCGCATGTGTTAGTTTGGCGAATGTGTTGGATTGTCGCATTTGTTAGTTTGGCGAATGTGGTGGTTTGGCGCTTGTGTTAGTTTGGCGGATGTGTTGGTTTGGCGCATGTGTTAGCTTGTCGAATGTGTTGATTTAGCACATGTGTTAGTTTCGTGCATGTGTTGGTTTGGCGCTTGTGTTAGTTTGGCGGATGTGTTCGTTTGGCGCTTGTGTTAGTTTCGTGCATGTGTTGGTTTGGCACTTGTGTTAGCTTGGCGGATGTGTTGGTTTGGCGCATGTGTTAGTTTGGCGAATGTGTTGGTTTGTCGTATGTGTTACTTTGGCGAATGTGATGGTTTGGCGCATATGTTAGTTTGGCGCATGTGTTGGTTTGGTGCATTTTTGGTTTGACACTTGTTTTAGTTTGGCGGATGTGTGGGTTTGGCACATGTGTTAGTTTGGCGAATGTGTTGGTTTGGCAGACGTGTTAGTTTGGCGAATGTGTTGATTTAGCACATGTGTTAGTTTCGTGCATGTGTTGGTTTGGCGCTTGTGTTAGTTTGGCGGATGTGTTGGTTTGGCGCATGTATTAGTTTGGCACATGTGTTAGTTTGGCGAATGTGTTGGTTGGGCGCATGTGTTCGTTTGGCGGATGTGTTAGTTTGGCGAATGTGTTGGTTTGGCACATGTCTTGGTTTGGTGAATGTGTTGGTTTGGCGCATGTGTTAGTTTGGCACATGTGTTCATTTGGCAAATGTGTTGGTTTGGCGCTTGTGTTAGATTAGCGGATGTGTTGGTTTCGCGAAAGTGTTGGTTTGTCGCATGTGTTAGTTTCGCGCATGTGTTAGTTTGGCACATGTGTTAGTTTGGCGAATGTTTTGGTTTGGTGCATGTGTTAATTTGGCGAATGTGTTGGTTTGGCGGATGTGTTAGTTTGGCGAATGTGTTAGTTTGGCACATGTGTTAGTTTGGCGAATGTGTTGGTTTGGCGCTTGTGTTAGTTTGGCGAATGTGTTCGTTTGGTGCATGTGTTAATTTGGCGAATGTGTTGGTTTGGCGGATGTGTTAGTTTGGCGAATGTGTGAGTTTGGCACATGTGTTAGTTTGGTGAATGTGTTGGTTTGGTGCTTGTGTTAGTTTGGCAAATGTGTTGGTTTGGCGCTTGTTTTAGTTTGGCGGATGTGTTGGTTTGGCGCATGTGTTAGTTTGGCGAATGTGTTGGTTTGGCGCTTGTGTTAGTTTGGCGGATGTGTTGGTTTGGCGCATGTGTTAGCTTGGCGAATGTGTTGATTTAGCACATGTGTTAGTTTCGTGCATGTGTTGGTTTGGCGCTTGTGTTAGTTTGGCGGATGTGTTGGTTTGGCGCTTGTGTTAGTTTCGTGCATGTGTTGGTTTGGCACTTGTGTTAGTTTGGCGGATGTGTTGGTTTGGCGCATGTGTTAGTTTGGCGAATGTGTTGGTTTGTCGCATGTGTTACTTTGGCGAATGTGTTGGTTTGGCGCTTGTGTTGATTTGGCGCATGTGTTAGTTTGGCGAATGTGTTGGTTTG
The DNA here is from genome assembly GCF_964187855.1 of Myxine glutinosa. Lineage (NCBI taxonomy): Eukaryota > Metazoa > Chordata > Myxini > Myxiniformes > Myxinidae > Myxine > Myxine glutinosa. Next base: position 120,771,584 of record NC_136261.1, on the reverse strand, counting down.
GCGAATTTGTTGGTTTGGCGCATGTGTTAGTTTGGCGCATGTGTTAGTTTGGCACATGTGTTAGTTTTGTGAATGTGTTGGTTTGGCGCATGTGTTAGTTTGGCGAATGTGTTGGTTTGGCACATGTGTTACTTTTGCGAATATGATGGTTTGGCGCATATGTTAGTTTGGCGCATGTGTTAGTTTGGTGAATGTGTTAGTTTGGCGCATGTGTTAGTTTGGCGCATGTGTTAGTTTGGCGAATGTGTTGGTTTGGCACATGTCTTTGTTTGGCGAATGTGTTGGTTTGGCGCATGTGTTAGTTTGGCGCATGTGTTAGTTTGGCGCATGTGTTAGTTTGCCGGATGTGTTGGTTTGGCGCATGTGTTAGTTTGGCGAATGTGTTGGTTTGGCAGACGTGTTAGTTTGGCGCATGTGTTGGTTTGGCACATGTCTTTGTTTGGCGAATGTGTTGGTTTGGCGCATGTGTTAGTTTGGCGCATGTGTTAGTTTGGCGCATGTGTTAGTTTGGCGGATGTGTTGGTTTGGCGCATGTGTTAATTTGGCGAATGTGTTGGTTTGGCAGACGTGTTAGTTTGGCGAATGTGTTGATTTAGCACATGTGTTGGTTTGGCACACGTCTTGGTTTGGCGCTTGTGTTAGTTTGGCGGATGTGTTTGTTTGGCCCTTGTGTTGGTTTGGCGCATGTGTTCGTTTGGCGCATGTGTTCGTTTGGCGCATTTGTTAGTTTGGCGAATGTGTTAGTTTGGTGGATGTGTTGGTTTGGCGTATGTTTTAGTTTGGCACATGTGTTAGCTTGGCGAATGTGTTTGATTTAGCACATGTGTTAGTTTCGTGCATGTGTTGGTTTGGCGCTTGTGTTAGTTTGGCGGCTGTGTTTGTTTGGCGCTTGGCTTGGTTTGGCACATGTGTTCGTTTGGCGCATGTGTTAGTTTGGCGCATGTGTTAGTTTGGCGAATGTGTTAGTTTGGCGAATGTGTTAGTTTGGCAGACGTGTTAGTTTGGCGCATGTGTTGGTTTGGCACATGTCTTTGTTTGGCGAATGTGTTGGTTTGGCGCATTTGTTAGTTTGGCGCATGTGTTAGTTTGGCGCATGTGTTGGTTTGGCGGATGTGTTGGTTTGGCGCATGTGTTAATTTGGCGAATGTGTTGGTTTGGCAGACGTGTTAGTTTGGCGAATGTGTTGATTTAGCACATGTGTTGGTTTGGCGCACATCTTGGTTTGGCGAATGTGTTCGTTTGGCAAATGTGTTAGTTTGGCACATTTGTTAGTTTGGCGAATGTGTTGGTTTGGCGCTTGTGTTAGTTTGGCGGATGTGTTGGTTTGGCGCATGTGATAGTTTGGCAAATGTGTTGGTTTGTCGCATTTGTTAGTTTGGCGAATGTGGTGGTTTGGCGCTTGTGTTAGTTTGGCGGATGTGTTGGTTTGGCGCATGTGTTAGCTTGGCGAATGTGTTGATTTAGCACATGTGTTAGTTTCGTGCATGTGTTGGCTTGGCGCGTGTGTTAGTTTGGCGGATGTGTTGGTTTGGCGCTTGTGTTAGTTTCGTGCATGTGTTGGTTTGGCACTTGTGTTAGTTTGGCGGATGTGTTGGTTTGGCGCATGTGTTAGTTTGGCGAATGTGTTGGTTTGTCGCATGTGTTACTTTGGTGAATGTGATGGTTTGGTGCATATGTTAGTTTGGCGCATGTGTTGGTTTGGCGCATGTGTTTGTTTGGCACTTGTTTTAGTTTGGCGGATGTGTTGGTTTGGCGCATGTGTTAGTTTGGCGCATATGTTGGATTGGCGCATGTGTTAGTTTGGCACGTGTGTTAGTTTGGCGAATGTGTTGGTTTGGCACTCGTTTAAGTTTGGCGGTTGTGTTGGTTTGGCAGTCGTTTAAGTTTGGCAGTTGAGTTGGTGTGGTGGATGTTTCAGTTTGGCGAATGTGTTGGTTTGTCGCATGTGTTACTTTGGCGAATGTGATGGTTTGGCACATATGTTAGTTTGGTGCATGTGTTGCTTTGGCACTTTTTTTTGTTTGGCGGATGTGTTGGTTTGGCGCGTGTGTTGGTTTGGCGGATGTGTTGGTTTGGCGGATGTGTTGGTTTGGCGCATGTGTTAGTTTGGCGATTGTGTTGGTTTGGCAGACGTGTTAGTTTGGCGAATGTATTGATTTAGCACATGTGTTAGTTTGGTGCATGTGTTAGTTTGGCGAATGTGTTGGTTTGGCATATGTGTTAGTTTGGCGAATGTGTTGGTTTGGCGCATGCGTTAGTTTGGCGGATGTGTTGGTTTGGCCCATGTGTTAGTTTGGCGAATGTGTTGGTTTGTCGCATGTGTTACTTTGGCGAATGTGAGGGTTTGGCGCATATGTTAGTTTGGTGCATGTGTTGGTTTGGCGCATTTTTGGTTTGGCACTTGTTTTAATTTGGCGGATGTGTGGGTTTGGCACATGTGTTAGTTTGGCGAATGTGTTGGTTTGGCAGACGTGTTAGTTTGGCGAATGTGTTGATTTAGCACATGTGTTAGTTTCGTGCATGTGTTGGTTTGGCGCTTGTGTTAGTTTGGCGGATGTGTTGGTTTGGAGCATGTGTTAGTTTGGCACATGTGTTAGTTTGGCGAATGTGTTGGTTGGGCGCTCGTTTAAGTTTGGCGAATGTGTTGCTTTGGCGCATGTGTTAGTTTGGCGAATGTGTTGGATTGGCGAATGTGATGGTTTGGCGCATGTGTTGGTTTGGCGGATGTGTTAGTTTGGCGAATGTGTTGGTTTGGCACATGTCTTGGTTTGGTGAATGTGTTGGTTTGGCGCATGTGTTAGTTTGGCACATGTTCATTTGGCAAATGTGTTGGTTTGGCGCTTGTGTTAGATTAGCGGATGTGTTGGTTTCGCGAAAGTGTTGGTTTGTCGCATGTGTTAGTTTCGCGCATGTGTTAGTTTGGCACATGTGTTAGTTTGGCGAATGTTTTGGTTTGGTGCATGTGTTAATTTGGCGAATGTGTTGGTTTGGCGCTTGTTTTAGTTTGGCGGATGTGTTGGTTTGGCGCATGTGTTAGTTTGGCGAATGTGTTGGTTTGGCACATGTGTTGGTTTGGCGCATGTGTTACTTTGGCGAATGTGTTGGTTTGGCACATGTGTTAGTTTGGCGAATGTGTTGGTTTGGCGCTTGTGTTGATTTGGCGCATGTGTTGGTTTGGCGCTTGTGTTGATTTGGCGCATGTGTTAGTTTGGCGAATGTGTTGGTTTGGCGAATTTGTTGGTTTGGCGCATGTGTTAGTTTGGCGCATGTGTTAGTTTGGCACATGTGTTAGTTTTGTGAATGTGTTGGTTTGGCACATGTGTTACTTTGGCGAATATGATGGCTTGGCGCATATGTTAGTTTGGCGCATGTGTTAGTTTGGTGAATGTGTTAGTTTGGCGCATGTGTTAGTTTGGCGCATGTGTTAGTTTGGCGAATGTGTGGGTTTGGCACATGTCTTTGTTTGGCGAATGTGTTGGTTTGGCGCATGTGTTAGTTTGGCGCATGTGTTAGTTTGGCGCATGTGTTAGTTTGCCGGATGTGTTGGTTTGGCGCATGTGTTAGTTTGGCGAATGTTTTGGTTTGGCAGACGTGTTAGTTTGGCGCATGTGTTGGTTTGGCACATGTCTTTGTTTGGCGAATGTGTTGATTTGGCGAATGTGTTGGTTTGGCGCATGTGTTAGTTTGGCGCATGTGTTAGTTTGGCGCATGTGTTAGTTTGGCGGATGTGTTGGTTTGGCGCATGTGTTAATTTGGCGAATGTGTTGGTTTGGCAGACGTGTGAGTTTGGCGAATGTGTTGATTTAGCACATGTGCTGGTTTGGCACACGTCTTGATTTGGCGCTTGTGTTAGTTTGGCGGATGTGTTTGTTTGGCCCTTGTGTTGCTTTGGTGCATGTGTTCGTTTGGCGCATGTGTTAGTTTGGCGCATGTGTTAGTTTGGCGCATTTGTTAGTTTGGCGAATGTGTTAGTTTGGTGGATGTGTTGGTTTGGCGTATGTTTTAGTTTGGCACATGTGTTAGCTTGGCGAATGTGTTTGATTTAGCACATGTGTTAGTTTCGTGCAAGTGTTGGTTTGGCGCTTGTGTTAGTTTGGCGGCTGTGTTTGTTTGGCGCTTGTTTGGCACATGTTTGGCACATGTTTTGGCACATGTTTTGGCACAGTTTGGCACATGTTTGGCAGATGTGTTCATTTGGCGCATGTGTTAGTTTGGCGCATGTGTTAGTTTGGCGAATGTGTTAGTTTGGCGAATGTGTTAGTTTGGCAGACGTGTTAGTTTGGCGCATGTGTTAATTTGGCGAATGTGTTGGTTTGGCAGACGTGTTAGTTTGGCGAATGTGTTGATTTAGCACATGTGTTGGTTTGGCACACATCTTGATTTGGCGAATGTGTTACTTTGGCAAATGTGTTAGTTTGGCACATTTGTTAGTTTGGCGAATGTGTTGGTTTGGCGCTTGTGTTAATTTGGCAGATGTGTTGGTTTGGCGCATGTGTTAGTTTGGCGAATGTGTTGGTTTGTCGCATTTGTTAGTTTGGCGAATGTGGTGGTTTGGCGCTTGTGTTAGTTTGGCGGATGTGTTGGTTTGGCGCATGTGTTAGCTTGGCGAATGTGTTGATTTAGCACATGTGTTAGTTTCGTGCATGTGTTGGTTTGGCGCTTGTGTTAGTTTGGCGGATGTGTTGGTTTGGCGCTTGTGTTAGTTTCGTGCATGTGTTGGTTTGGCAATTGTGTTAGTTTGGCGGATGTGTTGGTTTGGCGCATGTGTTAGTTTGGCGAATGTGTTGGTTTGTCGCATGTGTTACTTTGGCGAATGTGATGGTTTGGTGCATATGTTCGTTTGGCGCATGTGTTGGTTTGGCGCATGTGTTCGTTTGGCACTTGTGTTAGTTTGCCGGATGTGTTCGTTTGGCGCATGTGTTCGTTTGGCGAATGTGTTGGTTTGGCAGACCTTTTTAAGTTTCGGGCATGTGTTGGTTTGGCACATGTCTTTGTTTGGCGAATGTGTTGGTTTGGCGCATGTGTTAGTTTGGCGCATGTGTTAGTTTGGCGCATGTGTTAGTTTGGCGGATGTGTTGGTTTGGCGCATGTGTTAATTTGGGGAATGTGTTGGTTTGGCAGACGTGTTAGTTTGGCGAATGTGTTGATTTAGCACATGTGTTGGTTTGGCACACGTCTTGGTTTGGCGCTTGTGTTAGTTTGGCGGATGTGTTTGTTTGGCGCTTGTGTTGGTTTGGCGCTTGTGTTAGTTTGGCGGATGTGTTGGTTTGGCGCATGTGTTATTTTGTTGAATGTGTTTGTTGGGCGAATATGTTGGTTTGGTGAATGTGTTGGTTTGGCGGTTGTGTTAGTTTGTCACATGTGTTAGTTTGGCGAATGTGTTGGTTTGGCGCATGTGTTAGTTTGTCGCATGTGTTCGTTTCGTGCATGTGTTGGTTTGGCGCTTGTGTTAGTTTGGCGGATGTGTTTGTTTGGTGCTTGTCTTGGTTTGGCGCATGTGTTCGTTTTGCGCATGTGTTCGTTTGGCGCATGTGTTCGTTTGGCGAATGTGTTAGTTTGCGAATGTGTTGGTTTGGCAGACATGTTAGTTTGGCGAATGTGTTGATTTAGCACATGTGTTGGTTTGGCACACATCTTGGTTTGGCGAATGTGTTGGTTTGGCAGACATGTTAGTTTGGCGAATGTGTTGATTTTGCACATGTGTTGGTTTGGCACACATCTTGGTTTGGCGAATGTGTTGGTTTGGCGCTTGTGTTAGTTTGGCGGATGTGTTGGTTTAGCGCATGTGTTAGTTTGGCGAATGTGTTGGATTGTCGCATTTGTTAGTTTGGCGAATGTGGTGGTTTGGCGCTTGTGTTAGTTTGGCGGATGTGTTGGTTTGGCGCATGTGTTAGCTTGTCGAATGTGTTGATTTAGCACATGTGTTAGTTTCGTGCATGTGTTGGTTTGGCGCTTGTGTTAGTTTGGCGGATGTGTTCGTTTGGCGCTTGTGTTAGTTTCGTGCATGTGTTGGTTTGGCACTTGTGTTAGCTTGGCGGATGTGTTGGTTTGGCGCATGTGTTAGTTTGGCGAATGTGTTGGTTTGTCGTATGTGTTACTTTGGCGAATGTGATGGTTTGGCGCATATGTTAGTTTGGCGCATGTGTTGGTTTGGTGCATTTTTGGTTTGACACTTGTTTTAGTTTGGCGGATGTGTGGGTTTGGCACATGTGTTAGTTTGGCGAATGTGTTGGTTTGGCAGACGTGTTAGTTTGGCGAATGTGTTGATTTAGCACATGTGTTAGTTTCGTGCATGTGTTGGTTTGGCGCTTGTGTTAGTTTGGCGGATGTGTTGGTTTGGCGCATGTATTAGTTTGGCACATGTGTTAGTTTGGCGAATGTGTTGGTTGGGCGCATGTGTTCGTTTGGCGGATGTGTTAGTTTGGCGAATGTGTTGGTTTGGCACATGTCTTGGTTTGGTGAATGTGTTGGTTTGGCGCATGTGTTAGTTTGGCACATGTGTTCATTTGGCAAATGTGTTGGTTTGGCGCTTGTGTTAGATTAGCGGATGTGTTGGTTTCGCGAAAGTGTTGGTTTGTCGCATGTGTTAGTTTCGCGCATGTGTTAGTTTGGCACATGTGTTAGTTTGGCGAATGTTTTGGTTTGGTGCATGTGTTAATTTGGCGAATGTGTTGGTTTGGCGGATGTGTTAGTTTGGCGAATGTGTTAGTTTGGCACATGTGTTAGTTTGGCGAATGTGTTGGTTTGGCGCTTGTGTTAGTTTGGCGAATGTGTTCGTTTGGTGCATGTGTTAATTTGGCGAATGTGTTGGTTTGGCGGATGTGTTAGTTTGGCGAATGTGTGAGTTTGGCACATGTGTTAGTTTGGCGAATGTGTTGGTTTGGTGCTTGTGTTAGTTTGGCAAATGTGTTGGTTTGGCGCTTGTTTTAGTTTGGCGGATGTGTTGGTTTGGCGCATGTGTTAGTTTGGCGAATGTGTTGGTTTGGCGCTTGTGTTAGTTTGGCGGATGTGTTGGTTTGGCGCATGTGTTAGCTTGGCGAATGTGTTGATTTAGCACATGTGTTAGTTTCGTGCATGTGTTGGTTTGGCGCTTGTGTTAGTTTGGCGGATGTGTTGGTTTGGCGCTTGTGTTAGTTTCGTGCATGTGTTGGTTTGGCACTTGTGTTAGTTTGGCGGATGTGTTGGTTTGGCGCATGTGTTAGTTTGGCGAATGTGTTGGTTTGTCGCATGTGTTACTTTGGCGAATGTGTTGGTTTGGCGCTTGTGTTGATTTGGCGCATGTGTTAGTTTGGCGAATGTGTTGGTTTGGCGAATTTGTTGGTTTGGCGCATGTGTTAGTTTGGCGCATGTGTTAGTTTGGCACATGTGTTAGTTTTGTGAATGTGTTGGTTTGGCGCATGTGTTAGTTTGGCGAATGTGTTGGTTTGGCACATGTGTTACTTTTGCGAATATGATGGTTTGGCGCATATGTTAGTTTGGCGCATGTGTTAGTTTGGTGAATGTGTTAGTTTGGCGCATGTGTTAGTTTGGCGCATGTGTTAGTTTGGCGAATGTGTTGGTTTGGCACATGTCTTTGTTTGGCGAATGTGTTGGTTTGGCGCATGTGTTAGTTTGGCGCATGTGTTAGTTTGGCGCATGTGTTAGTTTGCCGGATGTGTTGGTTTGGCGCATGTGTTAGTTTGGCGAATGTGTTGGTTTGGCAGACGTGTTAGTTTGGCGCATGTGTTGGTTTGGCACATGTCTTTGTTTGGCGAATGTGTTGGTTTGGCGCATGTGTTAGTTTGGCGCATGTGTTAGTTTGGCGCATGTGTTAGTTTGGCGGATGTGTTGGTTTGGCGCATGTGTTAATTTGGCGAATGTGTTGGTTTGGCAGACGTGTTAGTTTGGCGAATGTGTTGATTTAGCACATGTGTTGGTTTGGCACACGTCTTCGTTTGGCGCTTGTGTTAGTTTGGCGGATGTGTTTGTTTGGCCCTTGTGTTGGTTTGGCGCATGTGTTCGTTTGGCGCATGTGTTCGTTTGGCGCATTTGTTAGTTTGGCGAATGTGTTAGTTTGGTGGATGTGTTGGTTTGGCGTATGTTTTAGTTTGGCACATGTGTTAGCTTGGCGAATGTGTTTGATTTAGCACATGTGTTAGTTTCGTGCATGTGTTGGTTTGGCGCTTGTGTTAGTTTGGCGGCTGTGTTTGTTTGGCGCTTGGCTTGGTTTGGCACATGTGTTCGTTTGGCGCATGTGTTAGTTTGGCGCATGTGTTAGTTTGGCGAATGTGTTAGTTTGGCGAATGTGTTAGTTTGGCAGACGTGTTAGTTTGGCGCATGTGTTGGTTTGGCACATGTCTTTGTTTGGCGAATGTGTTGGTTTGGCGCATTTGTTAGTTTGGCGCATGTGTTAGTTTGGCGCATGTGTTGGTTTGGCGGATGTGTTGGTTTGGCGCATGTGTTAATTTGGCGAATGTGTTGGTTTGGCAGACGTGTTAGTTTGGCGAATGTGTTGATTTAGCACATGTGTTGGTTTGGCGCACATCTTGGTTTGGCGAATGTGTTCGTTTGGCAAATGTGTTAGTTTGGCACATTTGTTAGTTTGGCGAATGTGTTGGTTTGGCGCTTGTGTTAGTTTGGCGGATGTGTTGGTTTGGCGCATGTGATAGTTTGGCAAATGTGTTGGTTTGTCGCATTTGTTAGTTTGGCGAATGTGGTGGTTTGGCGCTTGTGTTAGTTTGGCGGATGTGTTGGTTTGGCGCATGTGTTAGCTTGGCGAATGTGTTGATTTAGCACATGTGTTAGTTTCGTGCATGTGTTGGTTTGGCGCGTGTGTTAGTTTGGCGGATGTGTTGGTTTGGCGCTTGTGTTAGTTTCGTGCATGTGTTGGTTTGGCACTTGTGTTAGTTTGGCGGATGTGTTGGTTTGGCGCATGTGTTAGTTTGGCGAATGTGTTGGTTTGTCGCATGTGTTACTTTGGTGAATGTGATGGTTTGGTGCATATGTTAGTTTGGCGCATGTGTTGGTTTGGCGCATGTGTTTGTTTGGCACTTGTTTTAGTTTGGCGGATGTGTTGGTTTGGCGCATGTGTTAGTTTGGCGCATATGTTGGATTGGCGCATGTGTTAGTTTGGCACGTGTGTTAGTTTGGCGAATGTGTTGGTTTGGCACTCGTTTAAGTTTGGCGGTTGTGTTGGTTTGGCAGTCGTTTAAGTTTGGCAGTTGAGTTGGTGTGGTGGATGTTTCAGTTTGGCGAATGTGTTGGTTTGTCGCATGTGTTACTTTGGCGAATGTGATGGTTTGGCACATATGTTAGTTTGGTGCATGTGTTGCTTTGGCACTTTTTTTTGTTTGGCGGATGTGTTGGTTTGGCGCGTGTGTTGGTTTGGCGGATGTGTTGGTTTGGCGGATGTGTTGGTTTGGCGCATGTGTTAGTTTGGCGATTGTGTTGGTTTGGCAGACGTGTTAGTTTGGCGAATGTATTGATTTAGCACATGTGTTAGTTTGGTGCATGTGTTAGTTTGGCGAATGTGTTGGTTTGGCATATGTGTTAGTTTGGCGAATGTGTTGGTTTGGCGCATGCGTTAGTTTGGCGGATGTGTTGGTTTGGCCCATGTGTTAGTTTGGCGAATGTGTTGGTTTGTCGCATGTGTTACTTTGGCGAATGTGAGGGTTTGGCGCATATGTTAGTTTGGTGCATGTGTTGGTTTGGCGCATTTTTGGTTTGGCACTTGTTTTAATTTGGCGGATGTGTGGGTTTGGCACATGTGTTAGTTTGGCGAATGTGTTGGTTTGGCAGACGTGTTAGTTTGGCGAATGTGTTGATTTAGCACATGTGTTAGTTTCGTGCATGTGTTGGTTTGGCGCTTGTGTTAGTTTGGCGGATGTGTTGGTTTGGAGCATGTGTTAGTTTGGCACATGTGTTAGTTTGGCGAATGTGTTGGTTGGGCGCTCGTTTAAGTTTGGCGAATGTGTTGCTTTGGCGCATGTGTTAGTTTGGCGAATGTGTTGGATTGGCGAATGTGATGGTTTGGCGCATGTGTTGGTTTGGCGGATGTGTTAGTTTGGCGAATGTGTTGGTTTGGCACATGTCTTGGTTTGGTGAATGTGTTGGTTTGGCGCATGTGTTAGTTTGGCACATGTTCATTTGGCAAATGTGTTGGTTTGGCGCTTGTGTTAGATTAGCGGATGTGTTGGTTTCGCGAAAGTGTTGGTTTGTCGCATGTGTTAGTTTCGCGCATGTGTTAGTTTGGCACATGTGTTAGTTTGGCGAATGTTTTGGTTTGGTGCATGTGTTAATTTGGCGAATGTGTTGGTTTGGCGCTTGTTTTAGTTTGGCGGATGTGTTGGTTTGGCGCATGTGTTAGTTTGGCGAATGTGTTGGTTTGGCACATGTGTTGGTTTGGCGCATGTGTTACTTTGGCGAATGTGTTGGTTTGGCACATGTGTTAGTTTGGCGAATGTGTTGGTTTGGCGCTTGTGTTGATTTGGCGCATGTGTTGGTTTGGCGCTTGTGTTGATTTGGCGCATGTGTTAGTTTGGCGAATGTGTTGGTTTGGCGAATTTGTTGGTTTGGCGCATGTGTTAGTTTGGCGCATGTGTTAGTTTGGCACATGTGTTAGTTTTGTGAATGTGTTGGTTTGGCACATGTGTTACTTTGGCGAATATGATGGCTTGGCGCATATGTTAGTTTGGCGCATGTGTTAGTTTGGTGAATGTGTTAGTTTGGCGCATGTGTTAGTTTGGCGCATGTGTTAGTTTGGCGAATGTGTGGGTTTGGCACATGTCTTTGTTTGGCGAATGTGTTGGTTTGGCGCATGTGTTAGTTTGGCGCATGTGTTAGTTTGGCGCATGTGTTAGTTTGCCGGATGTGTTGGTTTGGCGCATGTGTTAGTTTGGCGAATGTTTTGGTTTGGCAGACGTGTTAGTTTGGCGCATGTGTTGGTTTGGCACATGTCTTTGTTTGGCGAATGTGTTGATTTGGCGAATGTGTTGGTTTGGCGCATGTGTTAGTTTGGCGCATGTGTTAGTTTGGCGCATGTGTTAGTTTGGCGGATGTGTTGGTTTGGCGCATGTGTTAATTTGGCGAATGTGTTGGTTTGGCAGACGTGTGAGTTTGGCGAATGTGTTGATTTAGCACATGTGCTGGTTTGGCACACGTCTTGATTTGGCGCTTGTGTTAGTTTGGCGGATGTGTTTGTTTGGCCCTTGTGTTGCTTTGATGCATGTGTTCGTTTGGCGCATGTGTTAGTTTGGCGCATGTGTTAGTTTGGCGCATTTGTTAGTTTGGCGAATGTGTTAGTTTGGTGGATGTGTTGGTTTGGCGTATGTTTTAGTTTGGCACATGTGTTAGCTTGGCGAATGTGTTTGATTTAGCACATGTGTTAGTTTCGTGCAAGTGTTGGTTTGGCGCTTGTGTTAGTTTGGCGGCTGTGTTTGTTTGGCGCTTGTTTGGCACATGTTTGGCACATGTTTTGGCACATGTTTTGGCACAGTTTGGCACATGTTTGGCAGATGTGTTCATTTGGCGCATGTGTTAGTTTGGCGCATGTGTTAGTTTGGCGCATGTGTTAGTTTGGCGAATGTGTTAGTTTGGCGAATGTGTTAGTTTGGCAGACGTGTTAGTTTGGCGCATGTGTTAATTTGGCGAATGTGTTGGTTTGGCAGACGTGTTAGTTTGGCGAATGTGTTGATTTAGCACATGTGTTGGTTTGGCACACATCTTGATTTGGCGAATGTGTTAGTTTGGCAAATGTGTTAGTTTGGCACATTTGTTAGTTTGGCGAATGTGTTGGTTTGGCGCTTGTGTTAGTTTGGCAGATGTGTTGGTTTGGCGCATGTGTTAGTTTGGCGAATGTGTTGGTTTGTCGCATTTGTTAGTTTGGCGAATGTGGTGGTTTGGCGCTTGTGTTAGTTTGGCGGATGTGTTGGTTTGGCGCATGTGTTAGCTTGGCGAATGTGTTGATTTAGCACATGTGTTAGTTTCGTGCATGTGTTGGTTTGGCGCTTGTGTTAGTTTCGTGCATGTGTTGGTTTGGCAATTGTGTTAGTTTGGCGGATGTGTTGGTTTGGCGCATGTGTTAGTTTGGCGAATGTGTTGGTTTGTCGCATGTGTTACTTTGGCGAATGTGATGGTTTGGTGCATATGTTCGTTTGGCGCATGTGTTGGTTTGGCGCATGTGTTCGTTTGGCACTTGTGTTAGTTTGCCGGATGTGTTCGTTTGGCGCATGTGTTCGTTTGGCGAATGTGTTGGTTTGGCAGACCTTTTTAAGTTTCGGGCATGTGTTGGTTTGGCACATGTCTTTGTTTGGCGAATGTGTTGGTTTGGCGCATGTGTTAGTTTGGCGCATGTGTTAGTTTGGCGCATGTGTTAGTTTGGCGGATGTGTTGGTTTGGCGCATGTGTTAATTTGGGGAATGTGTTGGTTTGGCAGACGTGTTAGTTTGGCGAATGTGTTGATTTAGCACATGTGTTGGTTTGGCACACGTCTTGGTTTGGCGCTTGTGTTAGTTTGGCGGATGTGTTTGTTTGGCGCTTGTGTTGGTTTGGCGCATGTGTTCGTTTGGCGCATGTGTTAGTTTGGCGCATTTGTTAGTTTGGCGAATGTGTTAGTTTGGTGGATGTGTTGGTTTGGCGAATGTGTTTGATTTAGCACATGTGTTCGTTTCGTGCATGTGTTGGTTTGGCGCTTGTGTTAGTTTGGCGGATGTGTTTGTTTGGCGCTTGTCTTGGTTTGGCGCATGTGTTCGTTTTGCGCATGTGTTCGTTTGGCGCATGTGTTCGTTTGGCGAATGTGTTAGTTTTGCGAATGTGTTGGTTTGGCAGACGTGTTAGTTTGGCGAATGTGTTGATTTAGCACATGTGTTGGTTTGGCACACATCTTGGTTTGGCGAATGTGTTAGTTTGGCAAATGTGTTAGTTTTGCACATTTGTTAGTTTGGCGAATGTGTTGGTTTGGCGCTTGTGTTAGTTTGGCGGATGTGTTGGTTTGGCGCATGTGTTAGTTTGGCGAATGTGCTGGTTTGTCGCATTTGTTAGCTTGGCGAATGTGGTGGTTTGGCGCTTGTGTTAGTTTGGCGGATGTGTTGGTTTGGCGCATGTGTTAGTTTGGCGAATGTGTTGGTTTGGCAGACGTGTTAGTTTGGCGAATGTGTTGATTTAGCACATGTGTTGGTTTGGCACACATCTTGGTTTGGCGAATGTGTTAGTTTGGCAAATGTGTTAGTTTTGCACATTTGTTAGTTTGGCGAATGTGTTGGTTTGGCGCTTGTGTTAGTTTGGCGGATGTGTTGGTTTGGCGCATGTGTTAGTTTGGCGAATGTGTTGGTTTGTCGCATTTGTTAGTTTGGCGAATGTGGTGGTTTGGCGCTTGTGTTAGTTTTGCGGATGTGTTGGTTTGGCGCATGTGTTAGCTTGTCGAATGTGTTGATTTAGCACATGTGTTAGTTTCGTGCATGTGTTGGTTTGGCGCTTGTGTTAGTTTGGCGGATGTGTTGGTTTGGCGCTTGTGTTAGTTTCGTGCATGTGTTGGTTTGGCACTTGTGTTAGTTTGGCGGATGTGTTGGTTTGGCGCATGTGTTAGTTTGGCGAATGTGTTGGTTTGTCGCATCTGTTACTTTGGCGAATGTGTTGCTTTGGCGCATGTGTTAGTTTGTCACATGTGTTAGTTTGGCGAATGTGTTGGTTTGGCGCTTGTGTTGGTTTGGCGCATGTGTTCGTTTGGCGGATGTGTTAGTTTGGCGAATGTGTTGGTTTGGCACATGTCTTGGTTTGGTGAATGTGTTGGTTTGGCGCATGTGTTGGTTTGGCACATGTGATAATTTGGCAAATGTGTTGGTTTGGTGCTTGTGTTAGATTAGCGGATGTGTTGGTTTGGCGAATGTGTTGGTTTGTCGCATGTGTTAGTTTCGCGCATGTGTTAGTTTGGCGCATGTGTTAGTTTGGCGAATGTGTTGGTTTGGCGCATGTGTTAGTTTGGCGAATGTGTTGGTTTGGCGGATGTGTTAGTTTGGCGAATGTGTTAGTTTGGCACATGTGTTAGTTTGGTGAATGTGTTGGTTTGGCGGATGTGTTGGTTTGGTGCATGTGTTGGTTTGGCGAATGTGTTGGTTTGGCGAATGTGTTGGTTTGGCGCTTGTGTTACTCTGGCGGATGTGTTGGGTTGGCGCATGTGTTAGTTTGGCGAATGTGTTGGTTTGGTGAATGTGTTCGTTTGGTGAATGTGTTGGTTTGGCGCATGTGTTAGTTTGGCGCTTGTGTTCGATTGGCAGATGTGTTGGTTTGGTGAATGAGTTGGTTTGTCGCATGTGTTAGTTTGGCGCATGTGTTAGTTTGGCGCATGTGTTAGTTTGGCACATGTGTTAGTTTGGCACGTGTGTTAGTTTGGCGAATGTGTTGGTTTGGCGCATGTGTTGGTTTGGCGGATGTGTTGGTTTGGCGCATGTGTTAGTTTGGCGAATGTGTTGGTTTGGCAGACGTGTTAGTTTGGCGAATGTGTTGATTTAGCACATGTGTTAGTTTCATGCATGTGTTGGTTTGGCGCTTGTGTTAGTTTGGCGGTTGTGTTGGTTTGGCAGTCGTTTTAAGTTTGGCAGTTGAGTTGGTGTGGTGGATGTTTCAGTTTGGCGAATGTGTTGGTTTGTCGCATGTGTTAATTTGGCGAATGTGATGGTTTGGCACATATGTTAGTTTGGTGCATGTGTTGCTTTGGCACTTGTTTTAGTTTGGCGGATGTGTTGGTTTGGCGCATGTGTTGGTTTGGCGCATGTGTTGGTTTGGCGGATGTGTTGGTTTGGCGCATGTGTTAGTTTGGCGAATGTGTTGGTTTGGCAGACGTGTTAGTTTGGCGAATGTGTTGATTTAGCACATGTGTTAGTTTCATGCATGTGTTGGTTTGGCGCTTGTGTTAGTTTGGTGAATGGGTTGGTTTGTCGCATGTGTTAGTTTGGCACATGTGTAAGTTTGTTGAATGTGGTAGTTTGGCGCTCGTTTACGTTTGGCGAAGGTGTTGGTTTCGCGCATGTGTTAGTTTGGTGCAAGTGTTAGTTTGGCACATGTGTGAGTTTGGCGAATGTGTTGGTTTGGCGCTTGTGTTAGTTTGGCGGATGTGTTGGTTTGGCGCATGTGTTATTTTGTTGAATGTGTTTGTTGGGCGAATATGTTGGTTTGGTGAATGTGTTGGTTTGGCGGTTGTGTTAGTTTGTCACATGTGTTAGTTTGGCGCATGTGTTAGTTTGGCGGATGTGTTGGTTTGGCGCATGTGTTAATTTGGCGAATGTGTTGGTTTGGCAGACGTGTTAGTTTGGCGAATGTGTTGATTTAGCACATGTGTTGGTTTGGCACACGTCTTGGTTTGGCGCTTGTGTTAGTTTGGCGGATGTGTTTGTTTGGCCCTTGTGTTGGTTTGGCGCATGTGTTCGTTTGGCGCATGTGTTCGTTTGGCGCATTTGTTAGTTTGGCGAATGTGTTAGTTTGGTGGATGTGTTGGTTTGGCGTATGTTTTAGTTTGGCACATGTGTTAGCTTGGCGAATGTGTTTGATTTAGCACATGTGTTAGTTTCGTGCATGTGTTGGTTTGGCGCTTGTGTTAGTTTGGCGGCTGTGTTTGTTTGGCGCTTGGCTTGGTTTGGCACATGTGTTCGTTTGGCGCATGTGTTAGTTTGGCGCATGTGTTAGTTTGGCGAATGTGTTAGTTTGGCGAATGTGTTAGTTTGGCAGACGTGTTAGTTTGGCGCATGTGTTGGTTTGGCACATGTCTTTGTTTGGCGAATGTGTTGGTTTGGCGTATTTGTTAGTTTGGCGCATGTGTTAGTTTGGCGCATGTGTTGGTTTGGCGGATGTGTTGGTTTGGCGCATGTGTTAATTTGGCGAATGTGTTGGTTTGGCAGACGTGTTAGTTTGGCGAATGTGTTGATTTAGCACATGTGTTGGTTTGGCGCACATCTTGGTTTGGCGAATGTGTTCGTTTGGCAAATGTGTTAGTTTGGCACATTTGTTAGTTTGGCGAATGTGTTGGTTTGGCGCTTGTGTTAGTTTGGCGGATGTGTTGGTTTGGCGCATGTGATAGTTTGGCAAATGTGTTGGTTTGTCGCATTTGTTAGTTTGGCGAATGTGGTGGTTTGGCGCTTGTGTTAGTTTGGCGGATGTGTTGGTTTGGCGCATGTGTTAGCTTGGCGAATGTGTTGATTTAGCACATGTGTTAGTTTCGTGCATGTGTTGGTTTGGCGCGTGTGTTAGTTTGGCGGATGTGTTGGTTTGGCGCTTGTGTTAGTTTCGTGCATGTGTTGGTTTGGCACTTGTGTTAGTTTGGCGGATGTGTTGGTTTGGCGCATGTGTTAGTTTGGCGAATGTGTTGGTTTGTCGCATGTGTTACTTTGGTGAATGTGATGGTTTGGTGCATATGTTAGTTTGGCGCATGTGTTGGTTTGGCGCATGTGTTTGTTTGGCACTTGTTTTAGTTTGGCGGATGTGTTGGTTTGGCGCATGTGTTAGTTTGGCGCATATGTTGGATTGGCGCATGTGTTAGTTTGGCACGTGTGTTAGTTTGGCGAATGTGTTGGTTTGGCACTCGTTTAAGTTTGGCGGTTGTGTTGGTTTGGCAGTCGTTTAAGTTTGGCAGTTGAGTTGGTGTGGTGGATGTTTCAGTTTGGCGAATGTGTTGGTTTGTCGCATGTGTTACTTTGGCGAATGTGATGGTTTGGCACATATGTTAGTTTGGTGCATGTGTTGCTTTGGCACTTTTTTTTGTTTGGCGGATGTGTTGGTTTGGCGCGTGTGTTGGTTTGGCGGATGTGTTGGTTTGGCGGATGTGTTGGTTTGGCGCATGTGTTAGTTTGGCGATTGTGTTGGTTTGGCAGACGTGTTAGTTTGGCGAATGTATTGATTTAGCACATGTGTTAGTTTGGTGCATGTGTTAGTTTGGCGAATGTGTTGGTTTGGCATATGTGTTAGTTTGGCGAATGTGTTGGTTTGGCGCATGCGTTAGTTTGGCGGATGTGTTGGTTTGGCCCATGTGTTAGTTTGGCGAATGTGTTGGTTTGTCGCATGTGTTACTTTGGCGAATGTGAGGGTTTGGCGCATATGTTAGTTTGGTGCATGTGTTGGTTTGGCGCATTTTTGGTTTGGCACTTGTTTTAATTTGGCGGATGTGTGGGTTTGGCACATGTGTTAGTTTGGCGAATGTGTTGGTTTGGCAGACGTGTTAGTTTGGCGAATGTGTTGATTTAGCACATGTGTTAGTTTCGTGCATGTGTTGGTTTGGCGCTTGTGTTAGTTTGGCGGATGTGTTGGTTTGGAGCATGTGTTAGTTTGGCACATGTGTTAGTTTGGCGAATGTGTTGGTTGGGCGCTCGTTTAAGTTTGGCGAATGTGTTGCTTTGGCGCATGTGTTAGTTTGGCGAATGTGTTGGATTGGCGAATGTGATGGTTTGGCGCATGTGTTGGTTTGGCGGATGTGTTAGTTTGGCGAATGTGTTGGTTTGGCACATGTCTTGGTTTGGTGAATGTGTTGGTTTGGCGCATGTGTTAGTTTGGCACATGTTCATTTGGCAAATGTGTTGGTTTGGCGCTTGTGTTAGATTAGCGGATGTGTTGGTTTCGCGAAAGTGTTGGTTTGTCGCATGTGTTAGTTTCGCGCATGTGTTAGTTTGGCACATGTGTTAGTTTGGCGAATGTTTTGGTTTGGTGCATGTGTTAATTTGGCGAATGTGTTGGTTTGGCGCTTGTTTTAGTTTGGCGGATGTGTTGGTTTGGCGCATGTGTTAGTTTGGCGAATGTGTTGGTTTGGCACATGTGTTGGTTTGGCGCATGTGTTACTTTGGCGAATGTGTTGGTTTGGCACATGTGTTAGTTTGGCGAATGTGTTGGTTTGGCGCTTGTGTTGATTTGGCGCATGTGTTGGTTTGGCGCTTGTGTTGATTTGGCGCATGTGTTAGTTTGGCGAATGTGTTGGTTTGGCGAATTTGTTGGTTTGCGCATGTGTTAGTTTGGCGCATGTGTTAGTTTGGCACATGTGTTAGTTTTGTGAATGTGTTGGTTTGGCACATGTGTTACTTTGGCGAATATGATGGCTTGGCGCATATGTTAGTTTGGCGCATGTGTTAGTTTGGTGAATGTGTTAGTTTGGCGCATGTGTTAGTTTGGCGCATGTGTTAGTTTGGCGAATGTGTGGGTTTGGCACATGTCTTTGTTTGGCGAATGTGTTGGTTTGGCGCATGTGTTAGTTTGGCGCATGTGTTAGTTTGGCGCATGTGTTAGTTTGCCGGATGTGTTGGTTTGGCGCATGTGTTAGTTTGGCGAATGTTTTGGTTTGGCAGACGTGTTAGTTTGGCGCATGTGTTGGTTTGGCACATGTCTTTGTTTGGCGAATGTGTTGATTTGGCGAATGTGTTGGTTTGGCGCATGTGTTAGTTTGGCGCATGTGTTAGTTTGGCGCATGTGTTAGTTTGGCGGATGTGTTGGTTTGGC
This sequence comes from Myxine glutinosa, assembly GCF_964187855.1. NCBI lineage: Eukaryota > Metazoa > Chordata > Myxini > Myxiniformes > Myxinidae > Myxine > Myxine glutinosa. The sequence continues at coordinate 120,753,140 of NC_136261.1, read as the reverse complement.
GCATGTGTTAATTTGGCGAATGTGTTGGTTTGGCAGACGTGTGAGTTTGGCGAATGTGTTGATTTAGCACATGTGCTGGTTTGGCACACGTCTTGATTTGGCGCTTGTGTTAGTTTGGCGGATGTGTTTGTTTGGCCCTTGTGTTGCTTTGATGCATGTGTTCGTTTGGCGCATGTGTTAGTTTGGCGCATGTGTTAGTTTGGCGCATTTGTTAGTTTGGCGAATGTGTTAGTTTGGTGGATGTGTTGGTTTGGCGTATGTTTTAGTTTGGCACATGTGTTAGCTTGGCGAATGTGTTTGATTTAGCACATGTGTTAGTTTCGTGCAAGTGTTGGTTTGGCGCTTGTGTTAGTTTGGCGGCTGTGTTTGTTTGGCGCTTGTTTGGCACATGTTTGGCACATGTTTTGGCACATGTTTTGGCACAGTTTGGCACATGTTTGGCAGATGTGTTCATTTGGCGCATGTGTTAGTTTGGCGCATGTGTTAGTTTGGCGAATGTGTTAGTTTGGCGAATGTGTTAGTTTGGCAGACGTGTTAGTTTGGCGCATGTGTTAATTTGGCGAATGTGTTGGTTTGGCAGACGTGTTAGTTTGGCGAATGTGTTGATTTAGCACATGTGTTGGTTTGGCACACATCTTGATTTGGCGAATGTGTTAGTTTGGCAAATGTGTTAGTTTGGCACATTTGTTAGTTTGGCGAATGTGTTGGTTTGGCGCTTGTGTTAGTTTGGCAGATGTGTTGGTTTGGCGCATGTGTTAGTTTGGCGAATGTGTTGGTTTGTCGCATTTGTTAGTTTGGCGAATGTGGTGGTTTGGCGCTTGTGTTAGTTTGGCGGATGTGTTGGTTTGGCGCATGTGTTAGCTTGGCGAATGTGTTGATTTAGCACATGTGTTAGTTTCGTGCATGTGTTGGTTTGGCGCTTGTGTTAGTTTGGCGGATGTGTTGGTTTGGCGCTTGTGTTAGTTTCGTGCATGTGTTGGTTTGGCAATTGTGTTAGTTTGGCGAATGTGTTGGTTTGTCGCATGTGTTACTTTGGCGAATGTGATGGTTTGGTGCATATGTTCGTTTGGCGCATGTGTTGGTTTGGCGCATGTGTTCGTTTGGCACTTGTGTTAGTTTGCCGGATGTGTTCGTTTGGCGCATGTGTTCGTTTGGCGAATGTGTTGGTTTGGCAGACCTTTTTAAGTTTCGGGCATGTGTTGGTTTGGCACATGTCTTTGTTTGGCGAATGTGTTGGTTTGGCGCATGTGTTAGTTTGGCGCATGTGTTAGTTTGGCGCATGTGTTAGTTTGGCGGATGTGTTGGTTTGGCGCATGTGTTAATTTGGGGAATGTGTTGGTTTGGCAGACGTGTTAGTTTGGCGAATGTGTTGATTTAGCACATGTGTTGGTTTGGCACACGTCTTGGTTTGGCGCTTGTGTTAGTTTGGCGGATGTGTTTGTTTGGCGCTTGTGTTGGTTTGGCGCATGTGTTCGTTTGGCGCATGTGTTAGTTTGGCGCATTTGTTAGTTTGGCGAATGTGTTAGTTTGGTGGATGTGTTGGTTTGGCGAATGTGTTTGATTTAGCACATGTGTTCGTTTCGTGCATGTGTTGGTTTGGCGCTTGTGTTAGTTTGGCGGATGTGTTTGTTTGGCGCTTGTCTTGGTTTGGCGCATGTGTTCGTTTTGCGCATGTGTTCGTTTGGCGCATGTGTTCGTTTGGCGAATGTGTTAGTTTTGCGAATGTGTTGGTTTGGCAGACGTGTTAGTTTGGCGAATGTGTTGATTTAGCACATGTGTTGGTTTGGCACACATCTTGGTTTGGCGAATGTGTTAGTTTGGCAAATGTGTTAGTTTTGCACATTTGTTAGTTTGGCGAATGTGTTGGTTTGGCGCTTGTGTTAGTTTGGCGGATGTGTTGGTTTGGCGCATGTGTTAGTTTGGCGAATGTGCTGGTTTGTCGCATTTGTTAGCTTGGCGAATGTGGTGGTTTGGCGCTTGTGTTAGTTTGGCGGATGTGTTGGTTTGGCGCATGTGTTAGTTTGGCGAATGTGTTGGTTTGGCAGACGTGTTATTTTGGCGAATGTGTTGATTTAGCACATGTGTTGGTTTGGCACACATCTTGGTTTGGCGAATGTGTTAGTTTGGCAAATGTGTTAGTTTTGCACATTTGTTAGTTTGGCGAATGTGTTGGTTTGGCGCTTGTGTTAGTTTGGCGGATGTGTTGGTTTGGCGCATGTGTTAGTTTGGCGAATGTGTTGGTTTGTCGCATTTGTTAGTTTGGCGAATGTGGTGGTTTGGCGCTTGTGTTAGTTTTGCGGATGTGTTGGTTTGGCGCATGTGTTAGCTTGTCGAATGTGTTGATTTAGCACATGTGTTAGTTTCGTGCATGTGTTGGTTTGGCGCTTGTGTTAGTTTGGCGGATGTGTTGGTTTGGCGCTTGTGTTAGTTTCGTGCATGTGTTGGTTTGGCACTTGTGTTAGTTTGGCGGATGTGTTGGTTTGGCGCATGTGTTAGTTTGGCGAATGTGTTGGTTTGTCGCATCTGTTACTTTGGCGAATGTGTTGCTTTGGCGCATGTGTTAGTTTGTCACATGTGTTAGTTTGGCGAATGTGTTGGTTTGGCGCTTGTGTTGGTTTGGCGCATGTGTTCGTTTGGCGGATGTGTTAGTTTGGCGAATGTGTTGGTTTGGCACATGTCTTGGTTTGGTGAATGTGTTGGTTTGGCGCATGTGTTGGTTTGGCACATGTGATAATTTGGCAAATGTGTTGGTTTGGTGCTTGTGTTAGATTAGCGGATGTGTTGGTTTGGCGAATGTGTTGGTTTGTCGCATGTGTTAGTTTCGCGCATGTGTTAGTTTGGCGCATGTGTTAGTTTGGCGAATGTGTTGGTTTGGCGCATGTGTTAGTTTGGCGAATGTGTTGGTTTGGCGGATGTGTTAGTTTGGCGAATGTGTTAGTTTGGCACATGTGTTAGTTTGGTGAATGTGTTGGTTTGGCGGATGTGTTGGTTTGGTGCATGTGTTGGTTTGGCGAATGTGTTGGTTTGGCGAATGTGTTGGTTTGGCGCTTGTGTTACTCTGGCGGATGTGTTGGGTTGGCGCATGTGTTAGTTTGGCGAATGTGTTGGTTTGGTGAATGTGTTCGTTTGGTGAATGTGTTGGTTTGGCGCATGTGTTAGTTTGGCGCTTGTGTTCGATTGGCAGATGTGTTGGTTTGGTGAATGAGTTGGTTTGTCGCATGTGTTAGTTTGGCGCATGTGTTAGTTTGGCGCATGTGTTAGTTTGGCACATGTGTTAGTTTGGCACGTGTGTTAGTTTGGCGAATGTGTTGGTTTGGCGCATGTGTTGGTTTGGCGGATGTGTTGGTTTGGCGCATGTGTTAGTTTGGCGAATGTGTTGGTTTGGCAGACGTGTTAGTTTGGCGAATGTGTTGATTTAGCACATGTGTTAGTTTCATGCATGTGTTGGTTTGGCGCTTGTGTTAGTTTGGCGGTTGTGTTGGTTTGGCAGTCGTTTTAAGTTTGGCAGTTGAGTTGGTGTGGTGGATGTTTCAGTTTGGCGAATGTGTTGGTTTGTCGCATGTGTTAATTTGGCGAATGTGATGGTTTGGCACATATGTTAGTTTGGTGCATGTGTTGCTTTGGCACTTGTTTTAGTTTGGCGGATGTGTTGGTTTGGCGCATGTGTTGGTTTGGCGCATGTGTTGGTTTGGCGGATGTGTTGGTTTGGCGCATGTGTTAGTTTGGCGAATGTGTTGGTTTGGCAGACGTGTTAGTTTGGCGAATGTGTTGATTTAGCACATGTGTTAGTTTCATGCATGTGTTGGTTTGGCGCTTGTGTTAGTTTGGTGAATGGGTTGGTTTGTCGCATGTGTTAGTTTGGCACATGTGTAAGTTTGTTGAATGTGGTAGTTTGGCGCTCGTTTACGTTTGGCGAAGGTGTTGGTTTCGCGCATGTGTTAGTTTGGTGCAAGTGTTAGTTTGGCACATGTGTGAGTTTGGCGAATGTGTTGGTTTGGCGCTTGTGTTAGTTTGGCGGATGTGTTGGTTTGGCGCATGTGTTATTTTGTTGAATGTGTTTGTTGGGCGAATATGTTGGTTTGGTGAATGTGTTGGTTTGGCGGTTGTGTTAGTTTGTCACATGTGTTAGTTTGGCGAATGTGTTGGTTTGGCGCATGTGTTAGTTTGTCGCATGTGTTCGTTTCGTGCATGTGTTGGTTTGGCGCTTGTGTTAGTTTGGCGGATGTGTTTGTTTGGTGCTTGTCTTGGTTTGGCGCATGTGTTCGTTTTGCGCATGTGTTCGTTTGGCGCATGTGTTCGTTTGGCGAATGTGTTAGTTTGGCGAATGTGTTGATTTAGCACATGTGTTGGTTTGGCACACATCTTGGTTTGGCGAATGTGTTGGTTTGGCAGACATGTTAGTTTGGCGAATGTGTTGATTTAGCACATGTGTTGGTTTGGCACACATCTTGGTTTGGCGAATGTGTTGGTTTGGCGCTTGTGTTAGTTTGGCGGATGTGTTGGTTTGGCGCATGTGTTAGTTTGGCGAATGTGTTGGTTTGTCGCATTTGTTAGTTTGGCGAATGTGGTGGTTTGGCGCTTGTGTTAGTTTGGCGGATGTGTTGGTTTGGCGCATGTGTTAGCTTGTCGAATGTGTTGATTTAGCACATGTGTTAGTTTCGTGCATGTGTTGGTTTGGCGCTTGTGTTAGTTTGGCGGATGTGTTCGTTTGGCGCTTGTGTTAGTTTCGTGCATGTGTTGGTTTGGCACTTGTGTTAGCTTGGCGGATGTGTTGGTTTGGCGCATGTGTTAGTTTGGCGAATGTGTTGGTTTGTCGTATGTGTTACTTTGGCGAATGTGATGGTTTGGCGCATATGTTAGTTTGGCGCATGTGTTGGTTTGGTGCATTTTTGGTTTGACACTTGTTTTAGTTTGGCGGATGTGTGGGTTTGGCACATGTGTTAGTTTGGCGAATGTGTTGGTTTGGCAGACGTGTTAGTTTGGCGAATGTGTTGATTTAGCACATGTGTTAGTTTCGTGCATGTGTTGGTTTGGCGCTTGTGTTAGTTTGGCGGATGTGTTGGTTTGGCGCATGTATTAGTTTGGCACATGTGTTAGTTTGGCGAATGTGTTGGTTGGGCGCATGTGTTCGTTTGGCGGATGTGTTAGTTTGGCGAATGTGTTGGTTTGGCACATGTCTTGGTTTGGTGAATGTGTTGGTTTGGCGCATGTGTTAGTTTGGCACATGTGTTCATTTGGCAAATGTGTTGGTTTGGCGAATGTGTTGGTTTGGCACATGTCTTGGTTTGGTGAATGTGTTGGTTTGTCGCATGTGTTTGTTTGGCACATGTGTAAGTTTGTTGAATGTGTTAGTTTGGCGCTCGTTTACGTTTGGCGAAGGTGTTGGTTTCGCGCATGTGTTAGTTTGGTGCAAGTGTTTGTTTGGCACATGTGTGAGTTTGGCGAATGTGTTGGTTTGGCGCTTGTGTTAGTTTGGCGGATGTGTTGGTTTGGCGCACATCTTGGTTTGGCGAATGTGTTAGTTTGGCGAATGTGTTGGTTTGGCACATGTGTTAGTTTGGCGAATGTGTTGGTTTGGCGCATGCGTTAGTTTGGCGGATGTGTTGGTTTGGCGCATGTGTTAGTTTGGCGAATGTGTTGGTTTGTCGCATGTGTTACTTTGGCGAATGTGATGGTTTGGCGCATATGTTAGTTTGGCGCATGTGTTGGTTTGGCGCATTTTTGGTTTGGCACTTGTTTTAGTTTGGCGGATGTGTTGGTTTGGCACATGTGTTAGTTTGGCGAATGTGTTGGTTTGGCGCATGGGTTAGTTTGGCGGATGTGTTGGTTTGGCGCATGTGTTAGATTGGCGAATGTGTTGGTTTGTCGCATGTGTTACTTTGGCGAATGTGATGGTTTGGCGCATATGTTAGTTTGGCGCATGTGTTGGTTTGGCGCATTTTTGGTTTGGCACTTGTTTTAGTTTGGCGGATGTGTGGGTTTGGCACATGTGTTAGTTTGGCGAATGTGTTGGTTTGGCAGACGTGTTAGTTTGGCGAATGTGTTGATTTAGCACATGTGTTAGTTTCGTGCATGTGTTGGTTTGGCGCTTGTGTTAGTTTGGCGGATGTGTTGGTTTGGCGCATGTGTTAGTTTGGCACATGTGTTAGTTTGGCGAATGTGTTGGTTGGGCGCTCGTTTAAGTTTGGCGAATGTGTTGCTTTGGCGCATGTGTTAGTTTGGCGAATGTGTTGGTTTGGCACATGTCTTGGTTTGGTGAATGTGTTGGTTTGGCGCATGTGTTAGTTTGGCACATGTGTTCATTTGGCAAATGTGTTGGTTTGGCGCTTGTGTTAGATTAGCGGATGTGTTGGTTTCGCGAAAGTGTTGGTTTGTCGCATGTGTTAGTTTCTTGCATGTGTTAGTTTGGCACATGTGTTAGTTTGGCGAATGTTTTGGTTTGGTGCATGTGTTAATTTGGCGAATATGTTGGTTTGGCGCTTGTTTTAGTTTGGCGGATGTGTTGGTTTGGCGCATGTGTTAGTTTGGCGAATGTGTTGGTTTGGCACATGTGTTGGTTTGGCGCATGTGTTGCTTTGGCGCATGTGTTAGTTTGGCGAATGTGTTGGTTTGGCGAATTTGTTGGTTTGGCGCATGTGTTAGTTTGGCGCATATGTTAGTTTGGCACATGTGTTAGTTTTGTGAATGTGTTGGTTTGGCACATGTGTTACTTTGGCGAATATGATGGTTTGGCGCATATGTTAGTTTGGCGCATGTGTTAGTTTGGTGAATGTGTTAGTTTAGCGCATGTGTTAGTTTGGCGCATGTGTTAGTTTGGCGAATGTGTTGGTTTGGCACATGTCTTTGTTTGACGAATGTGTTGGTTTGGCGCATGTGTTAGTTTGGCGCATGTGTTAGTTTGGCGCATGTGTTAGTTTGCCGGATGTGTTGGTTTGGCGCATGTGTTAGTTTGGCGAATGTTTTGGTTTGTCAGACGTGTTAGTTTGGCGCATGTGTTGGTTTGGCACATGCCTTTGTTTGGCGAATGTGTTGGTTTGGCGCATGTGTTAGTTTGGCGCATGTGTTAGTTTGGCGCATGTGTTAGTTTGGCGGATGTGTTGGTTTGGCGCATGTGTTAATTTGGCGAATGTGTTGGTTTGGCAGACGTGTTAGTTTGGCGAATGTGTTGATTTAGCACATGTGTTGGTTTGGCACACGTCTTGGTTTGGCGCTTGTGTTAGTTTGGCGGATGTGTTTGTTTGGCCCTTGTGTTGCTTTGGCGCATGTGTTCGTTTGGCGCATGTGTTAGTTTGGCGCATTTGTTAGTTTGGCGAATGTGTTAGTTTGGTGGATGTGTTGGTTTGGCGTATGTTTTAGTTTGGCACATGTGTTAGCTTGGCGAATGTGTTTGATTTAGCACATGTTTTAGTTTCGTGCATGTGTTGGTTTGGCGCTTGTGTTAGTTTGGCGGCTGTGTTTGTTTGGCGCTTGGCTTGGTTTGGCACATGTGTTCGTTTGGCGCATGTGTTAGTTTGGCGCATGTGTTAGTTTGGCGAATGTGTTAGTTTGGCGAATGTGTTAGTTTGGCAGACGTGTTAGTTTGGCGCATGTGTTGGTTTGGCACATGTCTTTGTTTGGCGAATGTGTTGGTTTGGCGCATTTGTTATTTTGGCGCATGTGTTAGTTTGGCGCATGTGTTAGTTTGGCGGATTTGTTGGTTTGGCGCATGTGTTAATTTGGCGAATGTGTTGGTTTGGCAGACGTGTTAGTTTGGCGAATGTGTTGATTTAGCACATGTGTTGGTTTGGCACACATCTTGGTTTGGCGAATTTGTTAGTTTGGCAAATGTGTTAGTTTGGCACATTTGTTAGTTTGGCGAATGTGTTGGTTTGGCGCTTGTGTTAGTTTGGCGGATGTGTTGGTTTGGAGCATGTGTTAGTTTGGCGAATGTGTTGGTTTGTCGCATTTGTTAGTTTGGCGAATGTGGTGGTTTGGCGCTTGTGTTAGTTTGGCGGATGTGTTGGTTTGGCGCATGTGTTAGCTTGGCGAATGTGTTGATTTAGCACATGTGTTAGTTTCGTGCATGTGTTGGTTTGGCGCTTGTGTTAGTTTGGCGGATGTGTTGGTTTGGTGCTTCTGTTAGTTTCGTGCATGTGTTGGTTTGGCACTTGTGTTAGTTTGGCGGATGTGTTGGTTTGGCGCATGTGTTAGTTTGGCGAATGTGTTGGTTTGTCGCATGTGTTACTTTGGCGAATGTGATGGTTTGGTGCATATGTTAGTTTGGCGCATGTGTTAGTTTGGTGCATGTGTTAGTTTGGCGCATGTGTTAGTTTGGCGGATGTGTTGGTTTGGCGCATGTGTTAATTTGGCGAATGTGTTGGTTTGGCAGACGTGTTAGTTTGGCGAATGTGTTGATTTAGCACATGTGTTGGTTTGGCACACATCTTGGTTTGGCGAATTTGTTAGTTTGGCAAATGTGTTAGTTTGGCACATTTGTTAGTTTGGCGAATGTGTTGGTTTGGCGCTTGTGTTAGTTTGGCGGATGTGTTGGTTTGGAGCATGTGTTAGTTTGGCGAATGTGTTGGTTTGTCGCATTTGTTAGTTTGGCGAATGTGGTGGTTTGGCGCTTGTGTTAGTTTGGCGGATGTGTTGGTTTGGCGCATGTGTTAGCTTGGCGAATGTGTTGATTTAGCACATGTGTTAGTTTCGTGCATGTGTTGGTTTGGCGCTTGTGTTAGTTTGGCGGATGTGTTGGTTTGGTGCTTCTGTTAGTTTCGTGCATGTGTTGGTTTGGCACTTGTGTTAGTTTGGCGGATGTGTTGGTTTGGCGCATGTGTTAGTTTGGCGAATGTGTTGGTTTGTCGCATGTGTTACTTTGGCGAATGTGATGGTTTGGTGCATATGTTAGTTTGGCGCATGTGTTGGTTTGGCGCATGTGTTCGTTTGGCACTTGTGTTAGTTTGCCGGATGTGTTGGTTTGGCGCATGTGTTCGTTTGGCGAATGTGTTGGTTTGGCAGACGTGTTAGTTTGGGGCATGTGTTGGTTTGGCACATGTCTTTGTTTGGCGAATGTGTTGGTTTGGCGCATGTGTTAGTTTGGCGCATGTGTTAGTTTGGCGCATGTGTTAGTTTGGCGGATGTGTTGGTTTGGCGCATGTGTTAATTTGGCGAATGTGTTGATTTGGCAGACGTGTTAGTTTGGCGAATGTGTTGATTTAGCACATGTGTTGGTTTGGCACACGTCTTGGTTTGGCGCTTGTGTTAGTTTGGCGGATGTGTTTGTTTGGCGCTTGTGTTGGTTTGGCGCATGTGTTCGTTTGGCGCATGTGTTAGTTTGGCGCATTTGTTAGTATGGCGAATGTGTTAGTTTGGTGGATGTGTTGGTTTGGCGAATGTGTTTGATTTAGCACATGTGTTCGTTTCGTGCATGTGTTGGTTTGGCGCTTGTGTTAGTTTGGCGGATGTCTTTGTTTGGCGCTTGTCTTGGTTTGGCGCATGTGTTCGTTTTGCGCATGTGTTCGTTTGGCGCATGTGTTCATTTGGCGAATGTGTTAGTTTGGCGAATGTGTTGGTTTGGCAGACATGTTAGTTTGGCGAATGTGTTGATTTAGCACATGTGTTGGTTTGGCACACATCTTGGTTTGGCGAATGTGTTAGTTTGGCAAATGTGTTAGTTTGGCACATTTGTGAGTTTGGCGAATGTGTTGGTTTGGCGCTTGTGTTAGTTTGGCGGATGTGTTAGTTTGGCGCATGTGTTAGTTTGGCGGATGTGTTGGTTTGGCGCATGTGTTAGTTTGGCGAATGTGTTGGTTTGTCGCATTTGTTAGTTTGGCGAATGTGGTGGTTTGGCGCTTGTGTTAGTTTGGCGGATGTGTTGGTTTGGCGCATGTGTTAGCTTGTCGAATGTGTTGATTTAGCACATGTGTTAGTTTCGTGCATGTGTTGGTTTGGCGCTTGTGTTAGTTTGGCGGATGTGTTCGTTTGGCGCTTGTGTTAGTTTCGTGCATGTGTTGGTTTGGCACTTGTGTTCGCTTGGCGGATGTGTTGGTTTGGCGCATGTGTTAGTTTGGCGAATGTGTTGGTTTGTCGTATGTGTTACTTTGGCGAATGTGATGGTTTGGCGCATATGTTAGTTTGGCGCATGTGTTGGTTTGGCGCATTTTTGGTTTGGCACTTGTTTTAGTTTGGCGGATGTGTGGGTTTGGCACATGTGTTAGTTTGGCGAATGTGTTGGTTTGGCAGACGTGTTAGTTTGGCGAATGTGTTGATTTAGCACATGTGTTAGTTTCGTGCATGTGTTGGTTTGGCGCTTGTGTTAGTTTGGTGGATGTGTTGGTTTGGCGCATGTATTAGTTTGGCACATGTGTTAGTTTGGCGAATGTGTTGGTTGGGCGCATGTGTTCGTTTGGCGGATGTGTTAGTTTGGCGAATGTGTTGGTTTGGCACATGTCTTGGTTTGGTGAATGTGTTGGTTTGGCGAATGTGTTAGTTTGGCACATGTGTTCATTTGGCAAATGTGTTGGTTTGGCGCTTGTGTTAGATTAGCGGATGTGTTGGTTTCGCGAAAGTGTTGGTTTGTCGCATGTGTTAGTTTCGCGCATATGTTAGTTTGGCACATGTGTTAGTTTGGCGAATGTTTTGGTTTGGTGCATGTGTTAATTTGGCGAATGTGTTGGTTTGGCGGATGTGTTCGTTTGGCGAATGTGTTAGTTTGGCACATGTGTTAGTTTGGCGAATGTGTTGGTTTGGCGCTTGTGTTAGTTTGGCGAATGTGTTGGTTTGGTGCATGTGTTAATTTGGCGAATGTGTTGGTTTGGCGGATGTGTTAGTTTGGCGAATGTGTGAGTTTGGCACATGTGTTAGTTTGGCGAATGTGTTGGTTTGGCGCTAGTGTTAGTTTGGCAAATGTGTTGGTTTGGCGCTTGTTTTAGTTTGGCGGATGTGTTGGTTTGGCGCATGTGTTAGTTTGGCGAATGTGTTGGTTTGGCGCTTGTGTTAGTTTGGCGGATGTGTTGGTTTGGCACATGTGTTAGTTTGGCGAATGTGTTGGTTTGGCAGACGTGTTAGTTTGGCGAATGTGTTGATTTAGCACATGTGTTAGTTTCGTGCATGTGTTGGTTTGGCGCTTGTGTTAGTTTGGCGGATGTGTTGGTTTGGCGCTTGTGTTAGTTTCGTGAATGTGTTGGTTTGGCACTTGTGTTAGTTTGGCGGATGTGTTGGTTTGGCGCATGTGTTAATTTGGCGAATGTGTTGGTTTGTCGCATGTGTTACTTTGGCGAATGTGATGGTTTGGTGCATAAGTTAGTTTGGCGCATGTGTTGGTTTGGCGCATGTGTTCGTTTGGCACTTGTTTTAGTTTGGCGGATGTGTTGGTTTGGCGCATGTGTTAGTTTGGCGCATATGTTGGTTTGGCGCATGTTAGTTTGGCACGTGTGTTAGTTTGGCGAATGTGTTGGTTTGGCGCTCGTTTAAGTTTGGCGGTTGTGTTGGTTTGGCAGTCGTTTAAGTTTGGCAGTTGAGTTGGTGTGGTGGATGTTTCAGTTTGGCGAATGTGTTGGTTTGTCGCATGTGTTACTTTGGCGAATGTGATGGTTTGGCACATATGTTAGTTTGGTGCATGTGTTGCTTTGGCACTTGTTTTAGTTTGGCGGATGTGTTGGTTTGGCGCGTGTGTTGGTTTGGCGGATGTGTTGGTTTGGCGCATGTGTTAGTTTGGTGAATGTGTTGGTTTGGCAGACGTGTTAGTTTGGCGAATGTGTTGATTTAGCACATGTGTTAGTTTGGTGCATGTGTTAGTTTGGCGAATGTGTTGGTTTGGCACATGTGTTAGTTTGGCGAATGTGTTGGTTTGGCGCATGCGTTAGTTTGGCGGATGTGTTCGTTTGGCGCATGTGTTAGTTTGGCGAATGTGTTGGTTTGTCGCATGTGTTACTTTGGCGAATGTGATGGTTTGGCGCATATGTTAGTTTGGCGCATGTGTTGGTTTGGCGCATTTTTGGTTTGGCACTTGTTTTAGTTTGGCGGATGTGTTGGTTTGGCACATGTGTTAGTTTGGCGAATGTGTTGGTTTGGCGCATGGGTTAGTTTGGCGGATGTGTTGGTTTGGCGCATGTGTTAGTTTGGCGAATGTGTTGGTTTGTCGCATGTGTTACTTTGGCGAATGTGATGGTTTGGCGCATGTGTTAGTTTGGCGCATGTGTTGGTTTGGCGCATTTTTGGTTTGGCACTTGTTTTAGTTTGGCGGATGTGTGGGTTTGGCACATGTGTTAGTTTGGCGAATGTGTTGGTTTGGCAGACGTGTTAGTTTGGCGAATGTGTTGATTTAGCACATGTGTTAGTGTCGTGCATGTGTTGGTTTGGCGCTTGTGTTAGTTTGGCGGATGTGTTGGTTTGGCGCATGTGTTAGTTTGGCACATGTGTTAGTTTGGCGAATGTGTTGGTTGGGCGCTCGTTTAAGTTTGGCGAATGTGTTGCTTTGGCGCATGTGTTAGTTTGGCGAATGTGTTGGTTTGGCACATGTCTTGGTTTGGTGAATGTGTTGGTTTGGCGCATGTGTTAGTTTGGCACATGTGTTCATTTGGCAAATGTGTTGGTTTGGCGCTTGTGTTAGATTAGCGGATGTGTTGGTTTCGCGAAAGTGTTGGTTTGTCGCATGTGTTAGTTTCGTGCATGTGTTAGTTTGGCACATGTGTTAGTTTGGCGAATGTTTTGGTTTGGTGCATGTGTTAATTTGGCGAATGTGTTGGTTTGGCGCTTGTTTTAGTTTGGCGGATGTGTTGGTTTGGCGCATGTGTTAGTTTGGCGAATGTGTTGGTTTGGCACATGTGTTGGTTTGGCGCATGTGTTGCTTTGGCGCATGTGTTAGTTTGGCGAATGTGTTGGTTTGGCGAATTTGTTGGTTTGGCGCATGTGTTAGTTTGGTGGATGTGTTAGTTTGGCGCATGTGTTAGTTTGCCGGATGTGTTGGTTTGGCGCATGTGTTAGTTTGGCGAATGTTTTGGTTTGTCAGACGTGTTAGTTTGGCGCATGTGTTGGTTTGGCACATGTCTTTGTTTGGCGAATGTGTTGGTTTGGCGCATGTGTTAGTTTGGTGCATGTGTTAGTTTGGCGCATTTGTTAGTTTGGCGGATGTGTTGGTTTGGCGCATGTGTTAATTTGGCGAATGTGTTGGTTTGGCAGACGTGTTAGTTTGGCGAATGTGTTGATTTAGCACATGTGTTGGTTTGGCACACGTCTTGGTTTGGCGCTTGTGTTAGTTTGGCGGATGTGTTTGTTTGGCCCTTGTGTTGCTTTGGCGCATGTGTTCGTTTGGCGCATGTGTTAGTTTGGCGCATTTGTTAGTTTGGCGAATGTGTTAGTTTGGTGGATGTGTTGGTTTGTCGTATGTTTTAGTTTGGCACATGTGTTAGCTTGGCGAATGTGTTTGATTTAGCACATGTTTTAGTTTCGTGCATGTGTTCGTTTGGCGCTTGTGTTAGTTTGGCGGCTGTGTTTGTTTGGCGCTTGGCTTGGTTTGGCACATGTGTTCGTTTGGCGCATGTGTTAGTTTGGCGCATGTGTTAGTTTGGCGCATGTGTTAGTTTGGCGAATGTGTTAGTTTGGCGAATGTGTTAGTTTGGCAAACGTGTTAGTTTGGCGCATGTGTTGGTTTGGCACATGTCTTTGTTTGGCAAATGTGTTGGTTTGGCGCATTTGTTAGTTTGGCGCATGTGTTAATTTGGCGCATGTGTTAGTTTGGCGGATGTGTTGGTTTGGCGCATGTGTTAATTTGGCGAATGTGTTGGTTTGGCAGACGTGTTAGTTTGGCGAATGTGTTGATTTAGCACATGTGTTGGTTTGGCACACATCTTGGTTTGGCGAATTTGTTAGTTTGGCAAATGTGTTAGTTTGGCACATTTGTTAGTTTGGCGAATGTGTTGGTTTGGCGCTTGTGTTAGTTTGGCGGATGTGTTGGTTTGGCGCATGTGTTAGTTTGGCGAATGTGTTGGTTTGTCGCATTTGTTAGTTTGGCGAATGTGGTGGTTTGGCGCTTGTGTTAGTTTGGCGGATGTGTTGGTTTGGCGCATGTGTTAGCTTGGCGAATGTGTTGATTTAGCACATGTGTTAGTTTCGTGCATGTGTTGGTTTGGCGCTTGTGTTAGTTTGGCGGATGTGTTCGTTTGGTGCTTCTGTTAGTTTCGTGCATGTGTTGGTTTGGCACTTGTGTTAGTTTGGCGGATGTGTTGGTTTGGCGCATGTGTTAGTTTGGCGAATGTGCTGGTTTGTCGCATGTGTTACTTTGGCGAATGTGATGGTTTGGTGCATATGTTAGTTTGGCGCATGTGTTGGTTTGGCGCATGTGTTCATTTGGCACTTGTGTTAGTTTGCCGGATGTGTTGGTTTGGCGCATGTGTTCGTTTGGCGAATGTGTTGGTTTGGCAGACGTGTTAGTTTGGGGCATGTGTTGGTTTGGCACATGTCTTTGTTTGGCGAATGTGTTGGTTTGGCGCATGTGTTAGTTTGGCGCATGTGTTAGTTTGGCGGATGTGTTGGTTTGGCGCATGTGTTAATTTGGCGAATGTGTTGATTTGGCAGACGTGGTAGTTTGGCGAATGTGTTGATTTAGCACATGTGTTGGTTTGGCACACGTCTTGGTTTGGCGCTTGTGTTAGTTTGGCGGATGTGTTTGTTTGGCGCTTGTGTTGGTTTGGCGCATGTGTTCGTTTGGCGCATGTGTTAGTTTGGCGCATTTGTTAGTATGGCGAATGTGTTAGTTTGGTGGATGTGTTGGTTTGGCGAATGTGTTTGATTTAGCACATGTGTTCGTTTCGTGCATGTGTTGGTTTGGCGCTTGTGTTAGTTTGGCGGATGTGTTTGTTTGGCGCTTGTCTTGGTTTGGCGCATGTGTTCGTTTTGCGCATGTGTTCGTTTGGCGCATGTGTTCATTTGGCGAATGTGTTAGTTTGGCGAATGTGTTGGTTTGGCAGACATGTTAGTTTGGCGAATGTGTTGATTTAGCACATGTGTTGGTTTGGCACACATCTTGGTTTGGCGAATGTGTTAGTTTGGCAAATGTGTTAGTTTGGCACATTTGTGAGTTTGGCGAATGTGTTGGTTTGGCGCTTGTGTTAGTTTGGCGGATGTGTTGGTTTGGCGCATGTGTTAGTTTGGCGAATGTGTTGGTTTGTCGCATTTGTTAGTTTGGCGAATGTGGTGGTTTGGCGCTTGTGTTAGTTTGGCGGATGTGTTGGTTTGGCGCATGTGTTAGCTTGTCGAATGTGTTGATTTTGCACATGTGTTAGTTTCGTGCATGTGTTGGTTTGGCGCTTGTGTTAGTTTGGCGGATGTGTTGGTTTGGCGCTTGTGTTAGTTTCGTGCATGTGTTGGTTTGGCACTTGTGTTAGCTTGGCGGATGTGTTGGTTTGGCGCATGTGTTAGTTTGGCGAATGTGTTGGTTTGTCGCATTTGTTAGTTTGGCGAATGTGGTGGTTTGGCGCTTGTGTTAGTTTGGCGGATGTGTTGGTTTGGCGCATGTGTTAGCTTGTCGAATGTGTTGATTTTGCACATGTGTTAGTTTCGTGCATGTGTTGGTTTGGCGCTTGTGTTAGTTTGGCGGATGTGTTGGTTTGGCGCTTGTGTTAGTTTCGTGCATGTGTTGGTTTGGCACTTGTGTTAGCTTGGCGGATGTGTTGGTTTGGCGCATGTGTTAGTTTGGCGAATGTGTTGGTTTGTCGTATGTGTTACTTTGGCGAATGTGTTGCTTTGGCGCATGTGTTAGTTTGTCACATGTTTGGCGAATGTGTTGGTTTGGCGCTTGTGTTGGTTTGGCGCATGTGTTCGTTTGGCGGATGTGTTAGTTTGGCGAATGTGTTGGTTTGGCACATGTCTTGGTTTGGTGAATGTGTTGGTTTGGCGAATGTGTTGGTTTGGCGCTTGTGTTAGTCTGGCGGATGTGTTGGTTTGGCGCATGTGTTAGTTTGGCGAATGTGTTGGTTTGGTGAATGTGTTCGTTTGGTGAATGTGTTGGTTTGGTGCATGTGTTAGTTTGGCGCTTGTGTTCGATTGGCGGATGTGTTGGTTTGGTGAATGAGTTGGTTTGTCGCATGTGTTAGTTTGGCGCATGTGTTAGTTTGGCGCATGTGTTAGTTTGGCACGTGTGTTAGTTTGGCGGTTGTGTTGGTTTGACAGTCGTTTAAGTTTGGCAGTTGAGTTGGTGTGGTGGATGTTTCAGTTTGGCGAATGTGTTGGTTTGTCGCATGTGTTACTTTGGCGAATGTGATGGTTTGGCACATATGTTAGTTTGGATCATGTGTTGCTTTGGCACTTGTTTTAGTTTGGCGGATGTGTTGGTTTGGCGCATGTGTTGGTTTGGCGGATGTGTTGGTTTGGCGCATGTGTTAGTTTGGCGCATGTGTTAGTTTGGCGAATGTGTTGGTTTGGCAGACGTGTTAGTTTGGCGAATGTGTTGATTTAGCACATGTGTTAGTTTCATGCATGTGTTGGTTTGGCGCTTGTGTTAGTTTGGTGAATGGGTTGGTTTGTCGCATGTGTTTGTTTGGCACATGTGTAAGTTTGTTGAATGTGTTAGTTTGGCGGTCGTTTACGTTTGGCGAAGGTGTTGGTTTCGCGCATGTGTTAGTTTGGTGCAAGTGTTTGTTTGGCACATGTGTGAGTTTGGCGAATGTGTTGGTTTGGCGCTTGTGTTAGTTTGGCGGATGTGTTGGTTTGGCGCACATCTTGGTTTGGCGAATGTGTTAGTTTGGCGAATGTGTTGGTTTGGCACATGTGTTAGTTTGGCGAATGTGTTGGTTTGGCGCATGCGTTAGTTTGGCGGATGTGTTGGTTTGGCGCATGTGTTAGTTTGGCGAATGTGTTGGTTTGTCGCATGTGTTACTTTGGCGAATGTGATGGTTTGGCGCATATGTTAGTTTGGCGCATGTGTTGGTTTGGCGCATTTTTGGTTTGGCACTTGTTTTAGTTTGGCGGATGTGTTGGTTTGGCACATGTGTTAGTTTGGCGAATGTGTTGGTTTGGCACATGGGTTAGTTTGGCGGATGTGTTGGTTTGGCGCATGTGTTAGATTGGCGAATGTGTTGGTTTGTCGCATGTGTTACTTTGGCGAATGTGATGGTTTGGCGCATATGTTAGTTTGGCGCATGTGTTGGTTTGGCGCATTTTTGGTTTGGCACTTGTTTTAGTTTGGCGGATGTGTTGGTTTGGCAGACGTGTTAGTTTGGCGAATGTGTTGATTTAGCACATGTGTTAGTTTCGTGCATGTGTTGGTTTGGCGCTTGTGTTAGTTTGGCGGATGTGTTGGTTTGGCGCATGTGTTAGTTTGGCACATGTGTTAGTTTGGCGAATGTGTTGGTTGGGCGCTCGTTTAAGTTTGGCGAATGTGTTGCTTTGGCGCATGTGTTAGTTTGGCGAATGTGTTGGTTTGGCACATGTCTTGGTTTGGTGAATGTGTTGGTTTGGCGCATGTGTTAGTTTGGCACATGTGTTCATTTGGCAAATGTGTTGGTTTGGCGCTTGTGTTAGATTAGCGGATGTGTTGGTTTCGCGAAAGTGTTGGTTTGTCGCATGTGTTAGTTTCTTGCATGTGTTAGTTTGGCACATGTGTTAGTTTGGCGAATGTTTTGGTTTGGTGCATGTGTTAATTTGGCGAATGTGTTGGTTTGGCGCTTGTTTTAGTTTGGCGGATGTGTTGGTTTGGCGCATGTGTTAGTTTGGCGAATGTGTTGGTTTGGCGCATGTGTTAGTTTGGCGGATGTGTTGGTTTGGCGCATGTGTTAATTTGGCGAATGTGTTGGTTTGGCAGACGTGTTAGTTTGGCGAATGTGTTGATTTAGCACATGTGTTGGTTTGGCACACATCTTGGTTTGGCGAATTTGTTAGTTTGGCAAATGTGTTAGTTTGGCACATTTGTTAGTTTGGCGAATGTGTTGGTTTGGCGCTTGTGTTAGTTTGGCGGATGTGTTGGTTTGGCGCATGTGTTAGTTTGGCGAATGTGTTGGTTTGTCGCATTTGTTAGTTTGGCGAATGTGGTGGTTTGGCGCTTGTGTTAGTTTGGCGGATGTGTTGGTTTGGCGCATGTGTTAGCTTGGCGAATGTGTTGATTTAGCACATGTGTTAGTTTCGTGCATGTGTTGGTTTGGCGCTTGTGTTAGTTTGGCGGATGTGTTCGTTTGGTGCTTCTGTTAGTTTCGTGCATGTGTTGGTTTGGCACTTGTGTTAGTTTGGCGGATGTGTTGGTTTGGCGCATGTGTTAGTTTGGCGAATGTGTTGGTTTGTCGCATGTGTTACTTTGGCGAATGTGATGGTTTGGTGCATATGTTAGTTTGGCGCATGTGTTGGTTTGGCGCATGTGTTCATTTGGCACTTGTGTTAGTTTGCCGGATGTGTTGGTTTGGCGCATGTGTTCGTTTGGCGAATGTGTTGGTTTGGCAGACGTGTTAGTTTGGGGCATGTGTTGGTTTGGCACATGTCTTTGTTTGGCGAATGTGTTGGTTTGGCGCATGTGTTAGTTTGGCGCATGTGTTAGTTTGGCGGATGTGTTGGTTTGGCGCATGTGTTAATTTGGCGAATGTGTTGATTTGGCAGACGTGGTAGTTTGGCGAATGTGTTGATTTAGCACATGTGTTGGTTTGGCACACGTCTTGGTTTGGCGCTTGTGTTAGTTTGGCGGATGTGTTTGTTTGGCGCTTGTGTTGGTTTGGCGCATGTGTTCGTTTGGCGCATGTGTTAGTTTGGCGCATTTGTTAGTATGGCGAATGTGTTAGTTTGGTGGATGTGTTGGTTTGGCGAATGTGTTTGATTTAGCACATGTGTTCGTTTCGTGCATGTGTTGGTTTGGCGCTTGTGTTAGTTTGGCGGATGTGTTTGTTTGGCGCTTGTCTTGGTTTGGCGCATGTGTTCGTTTTGCGCATGTGTTCGTTTGGCGCATGTGTTCATTTGGCGAATGTGTTAGTTTGGCGAATGTGTTGGTTTGGCAGACATGTTAGTTTGGCGAATGTGTTGATTTAGCACATGTGTTGGTTTGGCACACATCTTGGTTTGGCGAATGTGTTAGTTTGGCAAATGTGTTAGTTTGGCACATTTGTGAGTTTGGCGAATGTGTTGGTTTGGCGCTTGTGTTAGTTTGGCGGATGTGTTGGTTTGGCGCATGTGTTAGTTTGGCGAATGTGTTGGTTTGTCGCATTTGTTAGTTTGGCGAATGTGGTGGTTTGGCGCTTGTGTTAGTTTGGCGGATGTGTTGGTTTGGCGCATGTGTTAGCTTGTCGAATGTGTTGATTTTGCACATGTGTTAGTTTCTTGCATGTGTTGGTTTGGCGCTTGTGTTAGTTTGGCGGATGTGTTGGTTTGGCGCTTGTGTTAGTTTCGTGCATGTGTTGGTTTGGCACTTGTGTTAGCTTGGCGGATGTGTTGGTTTGGCGCATGTGTTAGTTTGGCGAATGTGTTGGTTTGTCGCATTTGTTAGTTTGGCGAATGTGGTGGTTTGGCGCTTGTGTTAGTTTGGCGGATGTGTTGGTTTGGCGCATGTGTTAGCTTGTCGAATGTGTTGATTTTGCACATGTGTTAGTTTCGTGCATGTGTTGGTTTGGCGCTTGTGTTAGTTTGGCGGATGTGTTGGTTTGGCGCTTGTGTTAGTTTCGTGCATGTGTTGGTTTGGCACTTGTGTTAGCTTGGCGGATGTGTTGGTTTGGCGCATGTGTTAGTTTGGCGAATGTGTTGGTTTGTCGTATGTGTTACTTTGGCGAATGTGTTGCTTTGGCGCATGTGTTAGTTTGTCACATGTTTGGCGAATGTGTTGGTTTGGCGCTTGTGTTGGTTTGGCGCATGTGTTCGTTTGGCGGATGTGTTAGTTTGGCGAATGTGTTGGTTTGGCACATGTCTTGGTTTGGTGAATGTGTTGGTTTGGCGAATGTGTTGGTTTGGCGCTTGTGTTAGTCTGGCGGATGTGTTGGTTTGGCGCATGTGTTAGTTTGGCGAATGTGTTGGTTTGGTGAATGTGTTCGTTTGGTGAATGTGTTGGTTTGGTGCATGTGTTAGTTTGGCGCTTGTGTTCGATTGGCGGATGTGTTGGTTTGGTGAATGAGTTGGTTTGTCGCATGTGTTAGTTTGGCGCATGTGTTAGTTTGGCGCATGTGTTAGTTTGGCACGTGTGTTAGTTTGGCGGTTGTGTTGGTTTGACAGTCGTTTAAGTTTGGCAGTTGAGTTGGTGTGGTGGATGTTTCAGTTTGGCGAATGTGTTGGTTTGTCGCATGTGTTACTTTGGCGAATGTGATGGTTTGGCACATATGTTAGTTTGGATCATGTGTTGCTTTGGCACTTGTTTTAGTTTGGCGGATGTGTTGGTTTGGCGCATGTGTTGGTTTGGCGGATGTGTTGGTTTGGCGCATGTGTTAGTTTGGCGCATGTGTTAGTTTGGCGAATGTGTTGGTTTGGCAGACGTGTTAGTTTGGCGAATGTGTTGATTTAGCACATGTGTTAGTTTCATGCATGTGTTGGTTTGGCGCTTGTGTTAGTTTGGTGAATGGGTTGGTTTGTCGCATGTGTTTGTTTGGCACATGTGTAAGTTTGTTGAATGTGTTAGTTTGGCGGTCGTTTACGTTTGGCGAAGGTGTTGGTTTCGCGCATGTGTTAGTTTGGTGCAAGTGTTTGTTTGGCACATGTGTGAGTTTGGCGAATGTGTTGGTTTGGCGCTTGTGTTAGTTTGGCGGATGTGTTGGTTTGGCGCACATCTTGGTTTGGCGAATGTGTTAGTTTGGCGAATGTGTTGGTTTGGCACATGTGTTAGTTTGGCGAATGTGTTGGTTTGGCGCATGCGTTAGTTTGGCGGATGTGTTGGTTTGGCGCATGTGTTAGTTTGGCGAATGTGTTGGTTTGTCGCATGTGTTACTTTGGCGAATGTGATGGTTTGGCACATATGTTAGTTTGGCGCATGTGTTGGTTTGGCGCATTTTTGGTTTGGCACTTGTTTTAGTTTGGCGGATGTGTTGGTTTGGCACATGTGTTAGTTTGGCGAATGTGTTGGTTTGGCACATGGGTTAGTTTGGCGGATGTGTTGGTTTGGCGCATGTGTTAGATTGGCGAATGTGTTGGTTTGTCGCATGTGTTACTTTGGCGAATGTGATGGTTTGGCGCATATGTTAGTTTGGCGCATGTGTTGGTTTGGCGCATTTTTGGTTTGGCACTTGTTTTAGTTTGGCGGATGTGTGGGTTTGGCACATGTGTTAGTTTGGCGAATGTGTTGGTTTGGCAGACGTGTTAGTTTGGCGAATGTGTTGATTTAGCACATGTGTTAGTTTCGTGCATGTGTTGGTTTGGCGCTTGTGTTAGTTTGGCGGATGTGTTGGTTTGGCGCATGTGTTAGTTTGGCACATGTGTTAGTTTGGCGAATGTGTTGGTTGGGCGCTCGTTTAAGTTTGGCGAATGTGTTGCTTTGGCGCATGTGTTAGTTTGGCGAATGTGTTGGTTTGGCACATGTCTTGGTTTGGTGAATGTGTTGGTTTGGCGCATGTGTTAGTTTGGCACATGTGTTCATTTGGCAAATGTGTTGGTTTGGCGCTTGTGTTAGATTAGCGGATGTGTTGGTTTCGCGAAAGTGTTGGTTTGTCGCATGTGTTAGTTTCTTGCATGTGTTAGTTTGGCACATGTGTTAGTTTGGCGAATGTTTTGGTTTGGTGCATGTGTTAATTTGGCGAATGTGTTGGTTTGGCGCTTGTTTTAGTTTGGCGGATGTGTTGGTTTGGCGCATGTGTTAGTTTGGCGAATGTGTTGGTTTGGCACATGTGTTGGTTTGGCGCATGTGTTGCTTTGGCGCATGTGTTAGTTTGGCGAATGTGTTGGTTTGGCGAATTTGTTGGTTTGGCGCATGTGTTAGTTTGGCGCATATGTTAGTTTGGCACATGTGTTAGTTTTGTGAATGTGTTGGTTTGGCACATGTGTTACTTTGGCGAATATGATGGTTTGGCGCATATGTTAGTTTGGTGCATGTGTTAGTTTGGTGAATGTGTTAGTTTAGCGCATGTGTTAGTTTGGCGCATGTGTTAGTTTGGCGAATGTGTTGGTTTGGCACATGTCTTTGTTTGACGAATGTGTTGGTTTGGCGCATGTGTTAGTTTGGCGCATGTGTTAGTTTGGCGCATGTGTTAGTTTGCCGGATGTGTTGGTTTGGCGCACGTGTTAGTTTGGCGAATGTTTTGGTTTGTCAGACGTGTTAGTTTGGCGCATGTGTTGGTTTGGCACATGCCTTTGTTTGGCGAATGTGTTGGTTTGGCGCATGTGTTAGTTTGGCGCATGTGTTAGTTTGGCGCATGTGTTAGTTTGGCGGATGTGTTGGTTTGGTGCATGTGTTAATTTGGCGAATGTGTTGGTTTGGCAGACGTGTTAGTTTGGCGAATGTGTTGATTTAGCACATGTGTTGGTTTGGCACACGTCTTGGTTTGGCGCTTGTGTTAGTTTGGCGGATGTGTTTGTTTGGCCCTTGTGTTGCTTTGGCGCATGTGTTCGTTTGGCGCATGTGTTAGTTTGGTGGATGTGTTGGTTTGGCGTATGTTTTAGTTTGGCACATGTGTTAGCTTGGCGAATGTGTTTGATTTAGCACATGTTTTAGTTTCGTGCATGTGTTGGTTTGGCGCTTGTGTTAGTTTGGCGGCTGTGTTTGTTTGGCGCTTGGCTTGGTTTGGCACATGTGTTCGTTTGGCGCATGTGTTAGTTTGGCGCATGTGTTGATTTAGCACATGTGTTGGTTTGGCACACATCTTGGTTTGGCGAATTTGTTAGTTTGGCAAATGTGTTAGTTTGGCACATTTGTTAGTTTGGCGAATGTGTTGGTTTGGCGCTTGTGTTAGTTTGGCGGATGTGTTGGTTTGGAGCATGTGTTAGTTTGGCGAATGTGTTGGTTTGTCGCATTTGTTAGTTTGGCGAATGTGGTGGTTTGGCGCTTGTGTTAGTTTGGCGGATGTGTTGGTTTGGCGCATGTGTTAGCTTGGCGAATGTGTTGATTTAGCACATGTGTTAGTTTCGTGCATGTGTTGGTTTGGCGCTTGTGTTAGTTTGGCGGATGTGTTGGTTTGGTGCTTCTGTTAGTTTCGTGCATGTGTTGGTTTGGCACTTGTGTTAGTTTGGCGGATGTGTTGGTTTGGCGCATGTGTTAGTTTGGCGAATGTGTTGGTTTGTCGCATGTGTTACTTTGGCGAATGTGATGGTTTGGTGCATATGTTAGTTTGGCGCATGTGTTGGTTTGGCGCATGTGTTCGTTTGGCACTTGTGTTAGTTTGCCGGATGTGTTGGTTTGGCGCATGTGTTCGTTTGGCGAATGTGTTGGTTTGGCAGACGTGTTAGTTTGGGGCATGTGTTGGTTTGGCACATGTCTTTGTTTGGCGAATGTGTTGGTTTGGCGCATGTGTTAGTTTGGCGCATGTGTTAGTTTGGCGCATGTGTTAGTTTGGCGGATGTGTTGGTTTGGCGCATGTGTTAATTTGGCGAATGTGTTGATTTGGCAGACGTGGTAGTTTGGCGAATGTGTTGATTTAGCACATGTGTTGGTTTGGCACACGTCTTGGTTTGGCGCTTGTGTTAGTTTGGCGGATGTGTTTGTTTGGCGCTTGTGTTGGTTTGGCGCATGTGTTCGTTTGGCGCATGTGTTAGTTTGGCGCATTTGTTAGTATGGCGAATGTGTTAGTTTGGTGGATGTGTTGGTTTGGCGAATGTGTTTGATTTAGCACATGTGT
Source organism: Myxine glutinosa (assembly GCF_964187855.1). NCBI lineage: Eukaryota > Metazoa > Chordata > Myxini > Myxiniformes > Myxinidae > Myxine > Myxine glutinosa. The sequence goes on along the minus strand of NC_136261.1, from coordinate 120,729,447 downwards.
TCGTTTCGTGCATGTGTTGGTTTGGCGCTTGTGTTAGTTTGGCGGATGTGTTTGTTTGGCGCTTGTCTTGGTTTGGCGCATGTGTTCGTTTTGCGCATGTGTTCGTTTGGCGCATGTGTTCATTTGGCGAATGTGTTAGTTTGGCGAATGTGTTGGTTTGGCAGACATGTTAGTTTGGCGAATGTGTTGATTTAGCACATGTGTTGGTTTGGCACACATCTTGGTTTGGCGAATGTGTTAGTTTGGCAAATGTGTTAGTTTGGCACATTTGTGAGTTTGGCGAATGTGTTGGTTTGGCGCTTGTGTTAGTTTGGCGGATGTGTTGGTTTGGCGCATGTGTTAGTTTGGCGAATGTGTTGGTTTGTCGCATTTGCTAGTTTGGCGAATGTGGTGGTTTGGCGCTTGTGTTAGTTTGGCGGATGTGTTGGTTTGGCGCATGTGTTAGCTTGTCGAATGTGTTGATTTTGCACGTGTTAGTTTCGTGCATGTGTTGGTTTGGCGCTTGTGTTAGTTTGGCGGATGTGTTGGTTTGGCGCTTGTGTTAGTTTCGTGCATGTGTTGGTTTGGCACTTGTGTTAGCTTGGCGGATGTGTTGGTTTGGCGCATGTGTTAGTTTGGCGAATGTGTTGGTTTGTCGCATTTGTTAGTTTGGCGAATGTGGTGGTTTGGCGCTTGTGTTAGTTTGGCGGATGTGTTGGTTTGGCGCATGTGTTAGCTTGTCGAATGTGTTGATTTTGCACATGTGTTAGTTTCGTGCATGTGTTGGTTTGGCGCTTGTGTTAGTTTGGCGGATGTGTTGGTTTGGCGCTTGTGTTAGTTTCGTGCATGTGTTGGTTTGGCACTTGTGTTAGCTTGGCGGATGTGTTGGTTTGGCGCATGTGTTAGTTTGGCGAATGTGTTGGTTTGTCGTATGTGTTACTTTGGCGAATGTGTTGCTTTGGCGCATGTGTTAGTTTGTCACATGTTTGGCGAATGTGTTGGTTTGGCGCTTGTGTTGGTTTGGCGCATGTGTTCGTTTGGCGGATGTGTTAGTTTGGCGAATGTGTTGGTTTGGCACATGTCTTGGTTTGGTGAATGTGTTGGTTTGGCGAATGTGTTGGTTTGGCGCTTGTGTTAGTCTGGCGGATGTGTTGGTTTGGCGCATGTGTTAGTTTGGCGAATGTGTTGGTTTGGTGAATGTGTTCGTTTGGTGAATGTGTTGGTTTGGTGCATGTGTTAGTTTGGCGCTTGTGTTCGATTGGCGGATATGTTGGTTTGGTGAATGAGTTGGTTTGTCGCATGTGTTAGTTTGGCGCATGTGTTAGTTTGGCGCATGTGTTAGTTTGGCACGTGTGTTAGTTTGGCGGTTGTGTTGGTTTGACAGTCGTTTAAGTTTGGCAGTTGAGTTGGTGTGGTGGATGTTTCAGTTTGGCGAATGTGTTGGTTTGTCGCATGTGTTACTTTGGCGAATGTGATGGTTTGGCACATATGTTAGTTTGGATCATGTGTTGCTTTGGCACTTGTTTTAGTTTGGCGGATGTGTTGGTTTGGCGCATGTGTTGGTTTGGCGGATGTGTTGGTTTGGCGCATGTGTTAGTTTGGCGCATGTGTTAGTTTGGCGAATGTGTTAGTTTGGCAGACGTGTTAGTTTGGCGAATGTGTTGATTTAGCACATGTGTTAGTTTCATGCATGTGTTGGTTTGGCGCTTGTGTTAGTTTGGTGAATGGGTTGGTTTGTCGCATGTGTTTGTTTGGCACATGTGTAAGTTTGTTGAATGTGTTAGTTTGGCGCTCGTTTACGTTTGGCGAAGGTGTTGGTTTCGCGCCTGTGTTAGTTTGGTGCAAGTGTTTGTTTGGCACATGTGTGAGTTTGGCGAATGTGTTGGTTTGGCGCTTGTGTTAGTTTGGCGGATGTGTTGGTTTGGCGCACATCTTGGTTTGGCGAATGTGTTAGTTTGGCGAATGTGTTGGTTTGGCACATGTGTTAGTTTGGCGAATGTGTTGGTTTGGCGCATGCGTTAGTTTGGCGGATGTGTTGGTTTGGCGCATGTGTTAGTTTGGCGAATGTGTTGGTTTGTCGCATGTGTTACTTTGGCGAATGTGATGGTTTGGCGCATATGTTAGTTTGGCGCATGTGTTGGTTTGGCGCATTTTTGGTTTGGCACTTGTTTTAGTTTGGCGGATGTGTTGGTTTGGCACATGTGTTAGTTTGGCGAATGTGTTGGTTTGGCGCATGGGTTAGTTTGGCGGATGTGTTGGTTTGGCGCATGTGTTAGATTGGCGAATGTGTTGGTTTGTCGCATGTGTTACTTTGGCGAATGTGATGGTTTGGCGCATATGTTAGTTTGGCGCATGTGTTGGTTTGGCGCATTTTTGGTTTGGCACTTGTTTTAGTTTGGCGGATGTGTGGGTTTGGCACATGTGTTAGTTTGGCGAATGTGTTGGTTTGGCAGACGTGTTAGTTTGGCGAATGTGTTGATTTAGCACATGTGTTAGTTTCGTGCATGTGTTGGTTTGGCGCTTGTGTTAGTTTGGCGGATGTGTTGGTTTGGCGCATGTGTTAGTTTGGCACATGTGTTAGTTTGGCGAATGTGTTGGTTGGGCGCTCGTTTAAGTTTGGCGAATGTGTTGCTTTGGCGCATGTGTTAGTTTGGCGAATGTGTTGGTTTGGCACATGTCTTGGTTTGGTGAATGTGTTGGTTTGGCGCATGTGTTAGTTTGGCACATGTGTTCATTTGGCAAATGTGTTGGTTTGGCGCTTGTGTTAGATTAGCGGATGTGTTGGTTTCGCGAAAGTGTTGGTTTGTCGCATGTGTTAGTTTCTTGCATGTGTTAGTTTGGCACATGTGTTAGTTTGGCGAATGTTTTGGTTTGGTGCATGTGTTAATTTGGCGAATGTGTTGGTTTGGCGCTTGTTTTAGTTTGGCGGATGTGTTGGTTTGGCGCATGTGTTAGTTTGGCGAATGTGTTGGTTTGGCACATGTGTTGGTTTGGCGCATGTGTTGCTTTGGCGCATGTGTTAGTTTGGCGAATGTGTTGGTTTGGCGAATTTGTTGGTTTGGCGCATGTGTTAGTTTGGCGCATATGTTAGTTTGGCACATGTGTTAGTTTTGTGAATGTGTTGGTTTGGCACATGTGTTACTTTGGCGAATATGATGGTTTGGCGCATATGTTAGTTTGGCGCATGTGTTAGTTTGGTGAATGTGTTAGTTTAGCGCATGTGTTAGTTTGGCGCATGTGTTAGTTTGGCGAATGTGTTGGTTTGGCACATGTCTTTGTTTGACGAATGTGTTGGTTTGGCGCATGTGTTAGTTTGTCGCATGTGTTAGTTTGGCGCATGTGTTAGTTTGCCGGATGTGTTGGTTTGGCGCAAGTGTTAGTTTGGCGAATGTTTTGGTTTGTCAGACGTGTTAGTTTGGCGCATGTGTTGGTTTGGCACATTCCTTTGTTTGGCGAATGTGTTGGTTTGGCGCATGTGTTAGTTTGGCGCATGTGTTAGTTTGGCGCATGTGTTAGTTTGGCGGATGTGTTGGTTTGGCGCATGTGTTAATTTGGCGAATGTGTTGGTTTGGCAGACGTGTTAGTTTGGCGAATGTGTTGATTTAGCACATGTGTTGGTTTGGCACACGTCTTGGTTTGGCGCTTGTGTTAGTTTGGCGGATGTGTTTGTTTGGCCCTTGTGTTGCTTTGGCGCATGTGTTCGTTTGGCGCATGTGTTAGTTTGGCGCATTTGTTAGTTTGGCGAATGTGTTAGTTTGGTGGATGTGTTGGTTTGGCGTATGTTTTAGTTTGGCACATGTGTTAGCTTGGCGAATGTGTTTGATTTAGCACATGTTTTAGTTTCGTGCATGTGTTGGTTTGGCGCTTGTGTTAGTTTGGCGGCTGTGTTTGTTTGGCGCTTGGCTTGGTTTGGCACATGTGTTCGCTTGGCGCATGTGTTAGTTTGGCGCATGTGTTGATTTAGCACATGTGTTGGTTTGGCACACATCTTGGTTTGGCGAATTTGTTAGTTTGGCAAATGTGTTAGTTTGGCACATTTGTTAGTTTGGCGAATGTGTTGGTTTGGCGCTTGTGTTAGTTTGGCGGATGTGTTGGTTTGGAGCATGTGTTAGTTTGGCGAATGTGTTGGTTTGTCGCATTTGTTAGTTTGGCGAATGTGGTGGTTTGGCGCTTGTGTTAGTTTGGCGGATGTGTTGGTTTGGCGCATGTGTTAGCTTGGCGAATGTGTTGATTTAGCACATGTGTTAGTTTCGTGCATGTGTTGGTTTGGCGCTTGTGTTAGTTTGGCGGATGTGTTGGTTTGGTGCTTCTGTTAGTTTCGTGCATGTGTTGGTTTGGCACTTGTGTTAGTTTGGCGGATGTGTTGGTTTGGCGCATGTGTTAGTTTGGCGAATGTGTTGGTTTGTCGCATGTGTTACTTTGGCGAATGTGATGGTTTGGTGCATATGTTAGTTTGGCGCATGTGTTGGTTTGGCGCATGTGTTCGTTTGGCACTTGTGTTAGTTTGCCGGATGTGTTGGTTTGGCGCATGTGTTCGTTTGGCGAATGTGTTGGTTTGGCAGACGTGTTAGTTTGGGGCATGTGTTGGTTTGGCACATGTCTTTGTTTGGCGAATGTGTTGGTTTGGCGCATGTGTTAGTTTGGCGCATGTGTTAGTTTGGCGCATGTGTTAGTTTGGCGGATGTGTTGGTTTGGCGCATGTGTTAATTTGGCGAATGTGTTGATTTGGCAGACGTGTTAGTTTGGCGAATGTGTTGATTTAGCACATGTGTTGGTTTGGCACACGTCTTGGTTTGGCGCTTGTGTTAGTTTGGCGGATGTGTTTGTTTGGCGCTTGTGTTGGTTTGGCGCATGTGTTCGTTTGGCGCATGTGTTAGTTTGGCGCATTTGTTAGTATGGCGAATGTGTTAGTTTGGTGGATGTGTTGGTTTGGCGAATGTGTTTGATTTAGCACATGTGTTCGTTTCGTGCATGTGTTGGTTTGGCGCTTGTGTTAGTTTGGCGGATGTCTTTGTTTGGCGCTTGTCTTGGTTTGGCGCATGTGTTCGTTTTGCGCATGTGTTCGTTTGGCGCATGTGTTCATTTGGCGAATGTGTTAGTTTGGCGAATGTGTTGGTTTGGCAGACATGTTAGTTTGGCGAATGTGTTGATTTAGCACATGTGTTGGTTTGGCACACATCTTGGTTTGGCGAATGTGTTAGTTTGGCAAATGTGTTAGTTTGGCACATTTGTGAGTTTGGCGAATGTGTTGGTTTGGCGCTTGTGTTAGTTTGGCGGATGTGTTAGTTTGGCGCATGTGTTAGTTTGGCGGATGTGTTGGTTTGGCGCATGTGTTAGTTTGGCGAATGTGTTGGTTTGTCGCATTTGTTAGTTTGGCGAATGTGGTGGTTTGGCGCTTGTGTTAGTTTGGCGGATGTGTTGGTTTGGCGCATGTGTTAGCTTGTCGAATGTGTTGATTTAGCACATGTGTTAGTTTCGTGCATGTGTTGGTTTGGCGCTTGTGTTAGTTTGGCGGATGTGTTCGTTTGGCGCTTGTGTTAGTTTCGTGCATGTGTTGGTTTGGCACTTGTGTTCGCTTGGCGGATGTGTTGGTTTGGCGCATGTGTTAGTTTGGCGAATGTGTTGGTTTGTCGTATGTGTTACTTTGGCGAATGTGATGGTTTGGCGCATATGTTAGTTTGGCGCATGTGTTGGTTTGGCGCATTTTTGGTTTCGCACTTGTTTTAGTTTGGCGGATGTGTGGGTTTGGCACATGTGTTAGTTTGGCGAATGTGTTGGTTTGGCAGACGTGTTAGTTTGGCGAATGTGTTGATTTAGCACATGTGTTAGTTTCGTGCATGTGTTGGTTTGGCGCTTGTGTTAGTTTGGCGGATGTGTTGGTTTGGCGCATGTATTAGTTTGGCACATGTGTTAGTTTGGCGAATGTGTTGGTTGGGCGCATGTGTTCGTTTGGCGGATGTGTTAGTTTGGCGAATGTGTTGGTTTGGCACATGTCTTGGTTTGGTGAATGTGTTGGTTTGGCGCATGTGTTAGTTTGGCACATGTGTTCATTTGGCAAATGTGTTGGTTTGGCGCTTGTGTTAGATTAGCGGATGTGTTGGTTTCGCGAAAGTGTTGGTTTGTCGCATGTGTTAGTTTCGCGCATGTGTTAGTTTGGCACATGTGTTAGTTTGGCGAATGTTTTGGTTTGGTGCATGTGTTAATTTGGCGAATGTGTTGGTTTGGCGGATGTGTTCGTTTGGCGAATGTGTTAGTTTGGCACATGTGTTAGTTTGGCGAATGTGTTGGTTTGGCGCTTGTGTTAGTTTGGCGAATGTGTTGGTTTGGTGCATGTGTTAATTTGGCGAATGTGTTGGTTTGGCGGATGTGTTAGTTTGGCGAATGTGTGAGTTTGGCACATGTGTTAGTTTGGCGAATGTGTTGGTTTGGCGCTAGTGTTAGTTTGGCAAATGTGTTGGTTTGGCGCATGTGTTAGCTTGGCGAATGTGTTGATTTAGCACATGTGTTAGTTTCGTGCATGTGTTGGTTTGGCGCTTGTGTTAGTTTGGCGGATGTGTTGGTTTGGCGCTTGTGTTAGTTTCGTGAATGTGTTGGTTTGGCACTTGTGTTAGTTTGGCGGATGTGTTGGTTTGGCGCATGTGTTAGTTTGGCGAATGTGTTGGTTTGTCGCATGTGTTACTTTGGCGAATGTGATGGTTTGGTGCATAAGTTAGTTTGGCGCATGTGTTGGTTTGGCGCATGTGTTCGTTTGGCACTTGTTTTAGTTTGGCGGATGTGTTGGTTTGGCGCATGTGTTAGTTTGGCGCATATGTTGGTTTGGCGCATGTGTTAGTTTGGCACGTGTGTTAGTTTGGCGAATGTGTTGGTTTGGCGCTCGTTTAAGTTTGGCGGTTGTGTTGGTTTGGCAGTCGTTTAAGTTTGGCAGTTGAGTTGGTGTGGTGGATGTTTCAGTTTGGCGAATGTGTTGGTTTGTCGCATGTGTTACTTTGGCGAATGTGATGGTTTGGCACATATGTTAGTTTGGTGCATGTGTTGCTTTGGCACTTGTTTTAGTTTGGCGGATGTGTTGGTTTGGCGCGTGTGTTGGTTTGGCGGATGTGTTGGTTTGGCGCATGTGTTAGTTTGGTGAATGTGTTGGTTTGGCAGACGTGTTAGTTTGGCGAATGTGTTGGTTTGGCACATGTGTTAGTTTGGCGAATGTGTTGGTTTGGCGCATGCGTTAGTTTGGCGGATGTGTTGGTTTGGCGCATGTGTTAGTTTGGCGAATGTGTTGGTTTGTCGCATGTGTTACTTTGGCGAATGTGATGGTTTGGCGCATGTGTTAGTTTGGCGCATGTGTTGGTTTGGCGCATTTTTGGTTTGGCACTTGTTTTAGTTTGGCGGATGTGTTGGTTTGGCACATGTGTTAGTTTGGCGAATGTGTTGGTTTGGCGCATGGGTTAGTTTGGCAGATGTGTTGGTTTGGCGCATGTGTTAGATTGGCGAATGTGTTGGTTTGTCGCATGTGTTACTTTGGCGAATGTGATGGTTTGGCGCATATGTTAGTTTGGCGCATGTGTTGGTTTGGCGCATTTTTGGTTTGGCACTTGTTTTAGTTTGGCGGATGTGTGGGTTTGGCACATGTGTTAGTTTGGCGAATGTGTTGGTTTGGCAGACGTGTTAGTTTGGCGAATGTGTTGATTTGGCACATGTGTTAGTTTCGTGCATGTGTTGGTTTGGCGCTTGTGTTAGTTTGGCGGATGTGTTGGTTTGGCGCATGTGTTAGTTTGGCACATGTGTTAGTTTGGCGAATGTGTTGGTTGGGCGCTCGTTTAAGTTTGGCGAATGTGTTGCTTTGGCGCATGTGTTAGTTTGGCGAATGTGTTGGTTTGGCACATGTCTTGGTTTGGTGAATGTGTTGGTTTGGCGCATGTGTTAGTTTGGCACATGTGTTCATTTGGCAAATGTGTTGGTTTGGCGCTTGTGTTAGATTAGCGGATGTGTTGGTTTCGCGAAAGTGTTGGTTTGTCGCATGTGTTAGTTTCTTGCATGTGTTAGTTTGGCACATGTGTTAGTTTGGCGAATGTTTTGGTTTGGTGCATGTGTTAATTTGGCGAATGTGTTGGTTTGGCGCTTGTTTTAGTTTGGCGGATGTGTTGGTTTGGCGCATGTGTTAGTTTGGCGAATGTGTTGGTTTGGCACATGTGTTGGTTTGGCGCATGTGTTGCTTTGGCGCATGTGTTAGTTTGGCGAATGTGTTGGTTTGGCGAATTTGTTGGTTTGGCGCATGTGTTAGTTTGGCGCATATGTTAGTTTGGCACATGTGTTAGTTTTGTGAATGTGTTGGTTTGGCACATGTGTTACTTTGGCGAATATGATGGTTTGGCGCATATGTTAGTTTGGCGCATGTGTTAGTTTGGTGAATGTGTTAGTTTAGCGCATGTGTTAGTTTGGCGCATGTGTTAGTTTGGCGAATGTGTTGGTTTGGCACATGTCTTTGTTTGACGAATGTGTTGGTTTGGCGCATGTGTTAGTTTGGCGCATGTGTTAGTTTGGCGCATGTGTTAGTTTGCCGGATGTGTTGGTTTGGCGCAAGTGTTAGTTTGGCGAATGTTTTGGTTTGTCAGACGTGTTAGTTTGGCGCATGTGTTGGTTTGGCACATTCCTTTGTTTGGCGAATGTGTTGGTTTGGCGCATGTGTTAGTTTGGCGCATGTGTTAGTTTGGCGCATGTGTTAGTTTGGCGGATGTGTTGGTTTGGCGCATGTGTTAATTTGGCGAATGTGTTGGTTTGGCAGACGTGTTAGTTTGGCGAATGTGTTGATTTAGCACATGTGTTGGTTTGGCACACGTCTTGGTTTGGCGCTTGTGTTAGTTTGGCGGATGTGTTTGTTTGGCCCTTGTGTTGCTTTGGCGCATGTGTTCGTTTGGCGCATGTGTTAGTTTGGCGCATTTGTTAGTTTGGCGAATGTGTTAGTTTGGTGGATGTGTTGGTTTGGCGTATGTTTTAGTTTGGCACATGTGTTAGCTTGGCGAATGTGTTTGATTTAGCACATGTTTTAGTTTCGTGCATGTGTTGGTTTGGCGCTTGTGTTAGTTTGGCGGCTGTGTTTGTTTGGCGCTTGGCTTGGTTTGGCACATGTGTTCGTTTGGCGCATGTGTTAGTTTGGCGCATGTGTTGATTTAGCACATGTGTTGGTTTGGCACACATCTTGGTTTGGCGAATTTGTTAGTTTGGCAAATGTGTTAGTTTGGCACATTTGTTAGTTTGGCGAATGTGTTGGTTTGGCGCTTGTGTTAGTTTGGCGGATGTGTTGGTTTGGAGCATGTGTTAGTTTGGCGAATGTGTTGGTTTGTCGCATTTGTTAGTTTGGCGAATGTGGTGGTTTGGCGCTTGTGTTAGTTTGGCGGATGTGTTGGTTTGGCGCATGTGTTAGCTTGGCGAATGTGTTGATTTAGCACATGTGTTAGTTTCGTGCATGTGTTGGTTTGGCGCTTGTGTTAGTTTGGCGGATGTGTTGGTTTGGTGCTTCTGTTAGTTTCGTGCATGTGTTGGTTTGGCACTTGTGTTAGTTTGGCGGATGTGTTGGTTTGGCGCATGTGTTAGTTTGGCGAATGTGTTGGTTTGTCGCATGTGTTACTTTGGCGAATGTGATGGTTTGGTGCATATGTTAGTTTGGCGCATGTGTTGGTTTGGCGCATGTGTTCGTTTGGCACTTGTGTTAGTTTGCCGGATGTGTTGGTTTGGCGCATGTGTTCGTTTGGCGAATGTGTTGGTTTGGCAGACGTGTTAGTTTGGGGCATGTGTTGGTTTGGCACATGTCTTTGTTTGGCGAATGTGTTGGTTTGGCGCATGTGTTAGTTTGGCGCATGTGTTAGTTTGGCGCATGTGTTAGTTTGGCGGATGTGTTGGTTTGGCGCATGTGTTAATTTGGCGAATGTGTTGATTTGGCAGACGTGTTAGTTTGGCGAATGTGTTGATTTAGCACATGTGTTGGTTTGGCACACGTCTTGGTTTGGCGCTTGTGTTAGTTTGGCGGATGTGTTTGTTTGGCGCTTGTGTTGGTTTGGCGCATGTGTTCGTTTGGCGCATGTGTTAGTTTGGCGCATTTGTTAGTATGGCGAATGTGTTAGTTTGGTGGATGTGTTGGTTTGGCGAATGTGTTTGATTTAGCACATGTGTTCGTTTCGTGCATGTGTTGGTTTGGCGCTTGTGTTAGTTTGGCGGATGTCTTTGTTTGGCGCTTGTCTTGGTTTGGCGCATGTGTTCGTTTTGCGCATGTGTTCGTTTGGCGCATGTGTTCATTTGGCGAATGTGTTAGTTTGGCGAATGTGTTGGTTTGGCAGACATGTTAGTTTGGCGAATGTGTTGATTTAGCACATGTGTTGGTTTGGCACACATCTTGGTTTGGCGAATGTGTTAGTTTGGCAAATGTGTTAGTTTGGCACATTTGTGAGTTTGGCGAATGTGTTGGTTTGGCGCTTGTGTTAGTTTGGCGGATGTGTTAGTTTGGCGCATGTGTTAGTTTGGCGGATGTGTTGGTTTGGCGCATGTGTTAGTTTGGCGAATGTGTTGGTTTGTCGCATTTGTTAGTTTGGCGAATGTGGTGGTTTGGCGCTTGTGTTAGTTTGGCGGATGTGTTGGTTTGGCGCATGTGTTAGCTTGTCGAATGTGTTGATTTAGCACATGTGTTAGTTTCGTGCATGTGTTGGTTTGGCGCTTGTGTTAGTTTGGCGGATGTGTTCGTTTGGCGCTTGTGTTAGTTTCGTGCATGTGTTGGTTTGGCACTTGTGTTCGCTTGGCGGATGTGTTGGTTTGGCGCATGTGTTAGTTTGGCGAATGTGTTGGTTTGTCGTATGTGTTACTTTGGCGAATGTGATGGTTTGGCGCATATGTTAGTTTGGCGCATGTGTTGGTTTGGCGCATTTTTGGTTTGGCACTTGTTTTAGTTTGGCGGATGTGTGGGTTTGGCACATGTGTTAGTTTGGCGAATGTGTTGGTTTGGCAGACGTGTTAGTTTGGCGAATGTGTTGATTTAGCACATGTGTTAGTTTCGTGCATGTGTTGGTTTGGCGCTTGTGTTAGTTTGGCGGATGTGTTGGTTTGGCGCATGTATTAGTTTGGCACATGTGTTAGTTTGGCGAATGTGTTGGTTGGGCGCATGTGTTCGTTTGGCGGATGTGTTAGTTTGGCGAATGTGTTGGTTTGGCACATGTCTTGGTTTGGTGAATGTGTTGGTTTGGCGCATGTGTTAGTTTGGCACATGTGTTCATTTGGCAAATGTGTTGGTTTGGCGCTTGTGTTAGATTAGCGGATGTGTTGGTTTCGCGAAAGTGTTGGTTTGTCGCATGTGTTAGTTTCGCGCATATGTTAGTTTGGCACATGTGTTAGTTTGGCGAATGTTTTGGTTTGGTGCATGTGTTAATTTGGCGAATGTGTTGGTTTGGCGGATGTGTTCGTTTGGCGAATGTGTTAGTTTGGCACATGTGTTAGTTTGGCGAATGTGTTGGTTTGGCGCTTGTGTTAGTTTGGCGAATGTGTTGGTTTGGTGCATGTGTTAATTTGGCGAATGTGTTGGTTTGGCGGATGTGTTAGTTTGGCGAATGTGTGAGTTTGGCACATGTGTTAGTTTGGCGAATGTGTTGGTTTGGCGCTAGTGTTAGTTTGGCAAATGTGTTGGTTTGGCGCTTGTTTTAGTTTGGCGGATGTGTTGGTTTGGCGCATGTGTTAGTTTGGCGAATGTGTTGGTTTGGCGCTTGTGTTAGTTTGGCGGATGTGTTGGTTTGGCGCATGTGTTAGCTTGGCGAATGTGTTGATTTAGCACATGTGTTAGTTTCGTGCATGTGTTGGTTTGGCGCTTGTGTTAGTTTGGCGGATGTGTTGGTTTGGCGCTTGTGTTAGTTTCGTGAATGTGTTGGTTTGGCACTTGTGTTAGTTTGGCGGATGTGTTGGTTTGGCGCATGTGTTAATTTGGCGAATGTGTTGGTTTGTCGCATGTGTTACTTTGGCGAATGTGATGGTTTGGTGCATAAGTTAGTTTGGCGCATGTGTTGGTTTGGCGCATGTGTTCGTTTGGCACTTGTTTTAGTTTGGCGGATGTGTTGGTTTGGCGCATGTGTTAGTTTGGCGCATATGTTGGTTTGGCGCATGTGTTAGTTTGGCACGTGTGTTAGTTTGGCGAATGTGTTGGTTTGGCGCTCGTTTAAGTTTGGCGGTTGTGTTGGTTTGGCAGTCGTTTAAGTTTGGCAGTTGAGTTGGTGTGGTGGATGTTTCAGTTTGGCGAATGTGTTGGTTTGTCGCATGTGTTACTTTGGCGAATGTGATGGTTTGGCACATATGTTAGTTTGGTGCATGTGTTGCTTTGGCACTTGTTTTAGTTTGGCGGATGTGTTGGTTTGGCGCGTGTGTTGGTTTGGCGGATGTGTTGGTTTGGCGCATGTGTTAGTTTGGTGAATGTGTTGGTTTGGCAGACGTGTTAGTTTGGCGAATGTGTTGATTTAGCACATGTGTTAGTTTGGTGCATGTGTTAGTTTGGCGAATGTGTTGGTTTGGCACATGTGTTAGTTTGGCGAATGTGTTGGTTTGGCGCATGCGTTAGTTTGGCGGATGTGTTCGTTTGGCGCATGTGTTAGTTTGGCGAATGTGTTGGTTTGTCGCATGTGTTACTTTGGCGAATGTGATGGTTTGGCGCATATGTTAGTTTGGCGCATGTGTTGGTTTGGCGCATTTTTGGTTTGGCACTTGTTTTAGTTTGGCGGATGTGTTGGTTTGGCACATGTGTTAGTTTGGCGAATGTGTTGGTTTGGCGCATGGGTTAGTTTAGCGGATGTGTTGGTTTGGCGCATGTGTTAGTTTGGCGAATGTGTTGGTTTGTCGCATGTGTTACTTTGGCGAATGTGATGGTTTGGCGCATGTGTTAGTTTGGCGCATGTGTTGGTTTGGCGCATTTTTGGTTTGGCACTTGTTTTAGTTTGGCGGATGTGTGGGTTTGGCACATGTGTTAGTTTGGCGAATGTGTTGGTTTGGCAGACGTGTTAGTTTGGCGAATGTGTTGATTTAGCACATGTGTTAGTGTCGTGCATGTGTTGGTTTGGCGCTTGTGTTAGTTTGGCGGATGTGTTGGTTTGGCGCATGTGTTAGTTTGGCACATGTGTTAGTTTGGCGAATGTGTTGGTTGGGCGCTCGTTTAAGTTTGGCGAATGTGTTGCTTTGGCGCATGTGTTAGTTTGGCGAATGTGTTGGTTTGGCACATGTCTTGGTTTGGTGAATGTGTTGGTTTGGCGCATGTGTTAGTTTGGCACATGTGTTCATTTGGCAAATGTGTTGGTTTGGCGCTTGTGTTAGATTAGCGGATGTGTTGGTTTCGCGAAAGTGTTGGTTTGTCGCATGTGTTAGTTTCGTGCATGTGTTAGTTTGGCACATGTGTTAGTTTGGCGAATGTTTTGGTTTGGTGCATGTGTTAATTTGGCGAATGTGTTGGTTTGGCGCTTGTTTTAGTTTGGCGGATGTGTTGGTTTGGCGCATGTGTTAGTTTGGCGAATGTGTTGGTTTGGCACATGTGTTGGTTTGGCGCATGTGTTGCTTTGGCGCATGTGTTAGTTTGGCGAATGTGTTGGTTTGGCGAATTTGTTGGTTTGGCGCATGTGTTAGTTTGGCGCATGTGTTAGTTTGGCACATGTGTTAGTTTTGTGAATGTGTTGGTTTGGCACATGTGTTACTTTGGCGAATATGATGGTTTGGCGCATATGTTAGTTTGGCGCATGTGTTAGTTTGGTGAATGTGTTAGTTTGGCGCATGTGTTAGTTTGGCGCATGTGTTAGTTTGGCGAATGTGTTGGTTTGGCACATGTCTTTGTTTGACGAATGTGTTGGTTTGGCGCATGTGTTAGTTTGGCGCATGTGTTAGTTTGGCGCATGTGTTAGTTTGCCGGATGTGTTGGTTTGGCGCATGTGTTAGTTTGGCGAATGTTTTGGTTTGTCAGACGTGTTAGTTTGGCGCATGTGTTGGTTTGGCACATGTCTTTGTTTGGCGAATGTGTTGGTTTGGCGCATGTGTTAGTTTGGTGCATGTGTTAGTTTGGCGCATTTGTTAGTTTGGCGGATGTGTTGGTTTGGCGCATGTGTTAATTTGGCGAATGTGTTGGTTTGGCAGACGTGTTAGTTTGGCGAATGTGTTGATTTAGCACATGTGTTGGTTTGGCACACGTCTTGGTTTGGCGCTTGTGTTAGTTTGGCGGATGTGTTTGTTTGGCCCTTGTGTTGCTTTGGCGCATGTGTTCGTTTGGCGCATGTGTTAGTTTGGCGCATTTGTTAGTTTGGCGAATGTGTTAGTTTGGTGGATGTGTTGGTTTGTCGTATGTTTTAGTTTGGCACATGTGTTAGCTTGGCGAATGTGTTTGATTTAGCACATGTTTTAGTTTCGTGCATGTGTTCGTTTGGCGCTTGTGTTAGTTTGGCGGCTGTGTTTGTTTGGCGCTTGGCTTGGTTTGGCACATGTGTTCGTTTGGCGCATGTGTTAGTTTGGCGCATGTGTTAGTTTGGCGCATGTGTTAGTTTGGCGAATGTGTTAGTTTGGCGAATGTGTTAGTTTGGCAGACGTGTTAGTTTGGCGCATGTGTTGGTTTGGCACATGTCTTTGTTTGGCAAATGTGTTGGTTTGGCGCATTTGTTAGTTTGGCGCATGTGTTAATTTGGCGCATGTGTTAGTTTGGCGGATGTGTTGGTTTGGCGCATGTGTTAATTTGGCGAATGTGTTGGTTTGGCAGACGTGTTAGTTTGGCGAATGTGTTGATTTAGCACATGTGTTGGTTTGGCACACATCTTGGTTTGGCGAATTTGTTAGTTTGGCAAATGTGTTAGTTTGGCACATTTGTTAGTTTGGCGAATGTGTTGGTTTGGCGCTTGTGTTAGTTTGGCGGATGTGTTGGTTTGGCGCATGTGTTAGTTTGGCGAATGTGTTGGTTTGTCGCATTTGTTAGTTTGGCGAATGTGGTGGTTTGGCGCTTGTGTTAGTTTGGCGGATGTGTTGGTTTGGCGCATGTGTTAGCTTGGCGAATGTGTTGATTTAGCACATGTGTTAGTTTCGTGCATGTGTTGGTTTGGCGCTTGTGTTAGTTTGGCGGATGTGTTCGTTTGGTGCTTCTGTTAGTTTCGTGCATGTGTTGGTTTGGCACTTGTGTTAGTTTGGCGGATGTGTTGGTTTGGCGCATGTGTTAGTTTGGCGAATGTGTTGGTTTGTCGCATGTGTTACTTTGGCGAATGTGATGGTTTGGTGCATATGTTAGTTTGGCGCATGTGTTGGTTTGGCGCATGTGTTCGTTTGGCACTTGTGTTAGTTTGCCGGATGTGTTGGTTTGGCGCATGTGTTCGTTTGGCGAATGTGTTGGTTTGGCAGACGTGTTAGTTTGGGGCATGTGTTGGTTTGGCACATGTCTTTGTTTGGCGAATGTGTTGGTTTGGCGCATGTGTTAGTTTGGCGCATGTGTTAGTTTGGCGGATGTGTTGGTTTGGCGCATGTGTTAATTTGGCGAATGTGTTGATTTGGCAGACGTGGTAGTTTGGCGAATGTGTTGATTTAGCACATGTGTTGGTTTGGCACACGTCTTGGTTTGGCGCTTGTGTTAGTTTGGCGGATGTGTTTGTTTGGCGCTTGTGTTGGTTTGGCGCATGTGTTCGTTTGGCGCATGTGTTAGTTTGGCGCATTTGTTAGTATGGCGAATGTGTTAGTTTGGTGGATGTGTTGGTTTGGCGAATGTGTTTGATTTAGCACATGTGTTCGTTTCGTGCATGTGTTGGTTTGGCGCTTGTGTTAGTTTGGCGGATGTGTTTGTTTGGCGCTTGTCTTGGTTTGGCGCATGTGTTCGTTTTGCGCATGTGTTCGTTTGGCGCATGTGTTCATTTGGCGAATGTGTTAGTTTGGCGAATGTGTTGGTTTGGCAGACATGTTAGTTTGGCGAATGTGTTGATTTAGCACATGTGTTGGTTTGGCACACATCTTGGTTTGGCGAATGTGTTAGTTTGGCAAATGTGTTAGTTTGGCACATTTGTGAGTTTGGCGAATGTGTTGGTTTGGCGCTTGTGTTAGTTTGGCGGATGTGTTGGTTTGGCGCATGTGTTAGTTTGGCGAATGTGTTGGTTTGTCGCATTTGTTAGTTTGGCGAATGTGGTGGTTTGGCGCTTGTGTTAGTTTGGCGGATGTGTTGGTTTGGCGCATGTGTTGGTTTGGCGCATGTGTTAGCTTGTCGAATGTGTTGATTTTGCACATGTGTTAGTTTCGTGCATGTGTTGGTTTGGCGCTTGTGTTAGTTTGGCGGATGTGTTGGTTTGGCGCTTGTGTTAGTTTCGTGCATGTGTTGGTTTGGCACTTGTGTTAGCTTGGCGGATGTGTTGGTTTGGCGCATGTGTTAGTTTGGCGAATGTGTTGGTTTGTCGCATTTGTTAGTTTGGCGAATGTGGTGGTTTGGCGCTTGTGTTAGTTTGGCGGATGTGTTGGTTTGGCGCATGTGTTAGCTTGTCGAATGTGTTGATTTTGCACATGTGTTAGTTTCGTGCATGTGTTGGTTTGGCGCTTGTGTTAGTTTGGCGGATGTGTTGGTTTGGCGCTTGTGTTAGTTTCGTGCATGTGTTGGTTTGGCACTTGTGTTAGCTTGGCGGATGTGTTGGTTTGGCGCATGTGTTAGTTTGGCGAATGTGTTGGTTTGTCGTATGTGTTACTTTGGCGAATGTGTTGCTTTGGCGCATGTGTTAGTTTGTCACATGTTTGGCGAATGTGTTGGTTTGGCGCTTGTGTTGGTTTGGCGCATGTGTTCGTTTGGCGGATGTGTTAGTTTGGCGAATGTGTTGGTTTGGCACATGTCTTGGTTTGGTGAATGTGTTGGTTTGGCGAATGTGTTGGTTTGGCGCTTGTGTTAGTCTGGCGGATGTGTTGGTTTGGCGCATGTGTTAGTTTGGCGAATGTGTTGGTTTGGTGAATGTGTTCGTTTGGTGAATGTGTTGGTTTGGTGCATGTGTTAGTTTGGCGCTTGTGTTCGATTGGCGGATGTGTTGGTTTGGTGAATGAGTTGGTTTGTCGCATGTGTTAGTTTGGCGCATGTGTTAGTTTGGCGCATGTGTTAGTTTGGCACGTGTGTTAGTTTGGCGGTTGTGTTGGTTTGACAGTCGTTTAAGTTTGGCAGTTGAGTTGGTGTGGTGGATGTTTCAGTTTGGCGAATGTGTTGGTTTGTCGCATGTGTTACTTTGGCGAATGTGATGGTTTGGCACATATGTTAGTTTGGATCATGTGTTGCTTTGGCACTTGTTTTAGTTTGGCGGATGTGTTGGTTTGGCGCATGTGTTGGTTTGGCGGATGTGTTGGTTTGGCGCATGTGTTAGTTTGGCGCATGTGTTAGTTTGGCGAATGTGTTGGTTTGGCAGACGTGTTAGTTTGGTGAATGGGTTGGTTTGTCGCATGTGTTTGTTTGGCACATGTGTAAGTTTGTTGAATGTGTTAGTTTGGCGCTCGTTTACGTTTGGCGAAGGTGTTGGTTTCGCGCATGTGTTAGTTTGGTGCAAGTGTTTGTTTGGCACATGTGTGAGTTTGGCGAATGTGTTGGTTTGGCGCTTGTGTTAGTTTGGCGGATGTGTTGGTTTGGCGCACATCTTGGTTTGGCGAATGTGTTAGTTTGGCGAATGTGTTGGTTTGGCACATGTGTTAGTTTGGCGAATGTGTTGGTTTGGCGCATGCGTTAGTTTGGCGGATGTGTTGGTTTGGCGCATGTGTTAGTTTGGCGAATGTGTTGGTTTGTCGCATGTGTTACTTTGGCGAATGTGATGGTTTGGCGCATATGTTAGTTTGGCGCATGTGTTGGTTTGGCGCATTTTTGGTTTGGCACTTGTTTTAGTTTGGCGGATGTGTTGGTTTGGCACATGTGTTAGTTTGGCGAATGTGTTGGTTTGGCACATGGGTTAGTTTGGCGGATGTGTTGGTTTGGCGCATGTGTTAGATTGGCGAATGTGTTGGTTTGTCGCATGTGTTACTTTGGCGAATGTGATGGTTTGGCGCATATGTTAGTTTGGCGCATGTGTTGGTTTGGCGCATTTTTGGTTTGGCACTTGTTTTAGTTTGGCGGATGTGTGGGTTTGGCACATGTGTTAGTTTGGCGAATGTGTTGGTTTGGCAGACGTGTTAGTTTGGCGAATGTGTTGATTTAGCACATGTGTTAGTTTCGTGCATGTGTTGGTTTGGCGCTTGTGTTAGTTTGGCGGATGTGTTGGTTTGGCGCATGTGTTAGTTTGGCACATGTGTTAGTTTGGCGAATGTGTTGGTTGGGCGCTCGTTTAAGTTTGGCGAATGTGTTGCTTTGGCGCATGTGTTAGTTTGGCGAATGTGTTGGTTTGGCACATGTCTTGGTTTGGTGAATGTGTTGGTTTGGCGCATGTGTTAGTTTGGCACATGTGTTCATTTGGCAAATGTGTTGGTTTGGCGCTTGTGTTAGATTAGCGGATGTGTTGGTTTCGCGAAAGTGT
Source organism: Myxine glutinosa (assembly GCF_964187855.1). Classification (NCBI taxonomy): domain Eukaryota; kingdom Metazoa; phylum Chordata; class Myxini; order Myxiniformes; family Myxinidae; genus Myxine; species Myxine glutinosa. Next base: position 120,710,986 of record NC_136261.1, on the reverse strand, counting down.
TGGTTTGTCGCATGTGTTAGTTTCTTGCATGTGTTAGTTTGGCACATGTGTTAGTTTGGCGAATGTTTTGGTTTGGTGCATGTGTTAATTTGGCGAATGTGTTGGTTTGGCGCTTGTTTTAGTTTGAAGGATGTGTTGGTTTGGCGCATGTGTTAGTTTGGCGAATGTGTTGGTTTGGCACATGTGTTGGTTTGGCGCATGTGTTGCTTTGGCGCATGTGTTAGTTTGGCGAATGTGTTGGTTTGGCGAATTTGTTGGTTTGGCGCATGTGTTAGTTTGGCGCATATGTTAGTTTGGCACATGTGTTAGTTTTGTGAATGTGTTGGTTTGGCACATGTGTTACTTTGGCGAATATGATGGTTTGGCGCATATGTTAGTTTGGTGCATGTGTTAGTTTGGTGAATGTGTTAGTTTAGCGCATGTGTTAGTTTGGCGCATGTGTTAGTTTGGCGAATGTGTTGGTTTGGCACATGTCTTTGTTTGACGAATGTGTTGGTTTGGCGCATGTGTTAGTTTGGCGCATGTGTTAGTTTGGCGCATGTGTTAGTTTGCCGGATGTGTTGGTTTGGCGCAAGTGTTAGTTTGGCGAATGTTTTGGTTTGTCAGACGTGTTAGTTTGGCGCATGTGTTGGTTTGGCACATGCCTTTGTTTGGCGAATGTGTTGGTTTGGCGCATGTGTTAGTTTGGCGCATGTGTTAGTTTGGCGCATGTGTTAGTTTGGCGGATGTGTTGGTTTGGCGCATGTGTTAATTTGGCGAATGTGTTGGTTTGGCAGACGTGTTAGTTTGGCGAATGTGTTGATTTAGCACATGTGTTGGTTTGGCACACGTCTTGGTTTGGCGCTTGTGTTAGTTTGGCGGATGTGTTTGTTTGGCCCTTGTGTTGCTTTGGCGCATGTGTTCGTTTGGCGCATGTGTTAGTTTGGCGCATTTGTTAGTTTGGCGAATGTGTTAGTTTGGTGGATGTGTTGGTTTGGCGTATGTTTTAGTTTGGCACATGTGTTAGCTTGGCGAATGTGTTTGATTTAGCACATGTTTTAGTTTCGTGCATGTGTTGGTTTGGCGCTTGTGTTAGTTTGGCGGCTGTGTTTGTTTGGCGCTTGGCTTGGTTTGGCACATGTGTTCGTTTGGCGCATGTGTTAGTTTGGCGCATGTGTTGATTTAGCACATGTGTTGGTTTGGCACACATCTTGGTTTGGCGAATTTGTTAGTTTGGCAAATGTGTTAGTTTGGCACATTTGTTAGTTTGGCGAATGTGTTGGTTTGGCGCTTGTGTTAGTTTGGCGGATGTGTTGGTTTGGAGCATGTGTTAGTTTGGCGAATGTGTTGGTTTGTCGCATTTGTTAGTTTGGCGAATGTGGTGGTTTGGCGCTTGTGTTAGTTTGGCGGATGTGTTGGTTTGGCGCATGTGTTAGCTTGGCGAATGTGTTGATTTAGCACATGTGTTAGTTTCGTGCATGTGTTGGTTTGGCGCTTGTGTTAGTTTGGCGGATGTGTTGGTTTGGTGCTTCTGTTAGTTTCGTGCATGTGTTGGTTTGGCACTTGTGTTAGTTTGGCGGATGTGTTGGTTTGGCGCATGTGTTAGTTTGGCGAATGTGTTGGTTTGTCGCATGTGTTACTTTGGCGAATGTGATGGTTTGGTGCATATGTTAGTTTGGCGCATGTGTTGGTTTGGCGCATGTGTTCGTTTGGCACTTGTGTTAGTTTGCCGGATGTGTTGGTTTGGCGCATGTGTTCGTTTGGCGAATGTGTTGGTTTGGCAGACGTGTTAGTTTGGGGCATGTGTTGGTTTGGCACATGTCTTTGTTTGGCGAATGTGTTGGTTTGGCGCATGTGTTAGTTTGGCGCATGTGTTAGTTTGGCGCATGTGTTAGTTTGGCGGATGTGTTGGTTTGGCGCATGTGTTAATTTGGCGAATGTGTTGATTTGGCAGACGTGGTAGTTTGGCGAATGTGTTGATTTAGCACATGTGTTGGTTTGGCACACGTCTTGGTTTGGCGCTTGTGTTAGTTTGGCGGATGTGTTTGTTCGGCGCTTGTGTTGGTTTGGCGCATGTGTTCGTTTGGCGCATGTGTTAGTTTGGCGCATTTGTTAGTATGGCGAATGTGTTAGTTTGGTGGATGTGTTGGTTTGGCGAATGTGTTTGATTTAGCACATGTGTTCGTTTCGTGCATGTGTTGGTTTGGCGCTTGTGTTAGTTTGGCGGATGTGTTTGTTTGGCGCTTGTCTTGGTTTGGCGCATGTGTTCGTTTTGCGCATGTGTTCGTTTGGCGCATGTGTTCATTTGGCGAATGTGTTAGTTTGGCGAATGTGTTGGTTTGGCAGACATGTTAGTTTGGCGAATGTGTTGATTTAGCACATGTGTTGGTTTGGCACACATCTTGGTTTGGCGAATGTGTTAGTTTGGCAAATGTGTTAGTTTGGCACATTTGTGAGTTTGGCGAATGTGTTGGTTTGGCGCTTGTGTTAGTTTGGCGGATGTGTTGGTTTGGCGCATGTGTTAGTTTGGCGAATGTGTTGGTTTGTCGCATTTGTTAGTTTGGCGAATGTGGTGGTTTGGCGCTTGTGTTAGTTTGGCGGATGTGTTGGTTTGGCGCATGTGTTAGCTTGTCGAATGTGTTGATTTTGCACATGTGTTAGTTTCGTGCATGTGTTGGTTTGGCGCTTGTGTTAGTTTGGCGGATGTGTTGGTTTGGCGCTTGTGTTAGTTTCGTGCATGTGTTGGTTTGGCACTTGTGTTAGCTTGGCGGATGTGTTGGTTTGGCGCATGTGTTAGTTTGGCGAATGTGTTGGTTTGTCGCATTTGTTAGTTTGGCGAATGTGGTGGTTTGGCGCTTGTGTTCGTTTGGCGGATGTGTTGGTTTGGCGCATGTGTTAGCTTGTCGAATGTGTTGATTTTGCACATGTGTTAGTTTCGTGCATGTGTTGGTTTGGCGCTTGTGTTAGTTTGGCGGATGTGTTGGTTTGGCGCTTGTGTTAGTTTCGTGCATGTGTTGGTTTGGCACTTGTGTTAGCTTGGCGGATGTGTTGGTTTGGCGCATGTGTTAGTTTGGCGAATGTGTTGGTTTGTCGTATGTGTTACTTTGGCGAATGTGTTGCTTTGGCGCATGTGTTAGTTTGTCACATGTTTGGCGAATGTGTTGGTTTGGCGCTTGTGTTGGTTTGGCGCATGTGTTCGTTTGGCGGATGTGTTAGTTTGGCGAATGTGTTGGTTTGGCACATGTCTTGGTTTGGTGAATGTGTTGGTTTGGCGAATGTGTTGGTTTGGCGCTTGTGTTAGTCTGGCGGATGTGTTGGTTTGGCGCATGTGTTAGTTTGGCGAATGTGTTGGTTTGGTGAATGTGTTCGTTTGGTGAATGTGTTGGTTTGGTGCATGTGTTAGTTTGGCGCTTGTGTTCGATTGGCGGATGTGTTGGTTTGGTGAATGAGTTGGTTTGTCGCATGTGTTAGTTTGGCGCATGTGTTAGTTTGGCGCATGTGTTAGTTTGGCACGTGTGTTAGTTTGGCGGTTGTGTTGGTTTGACAGTCGTTTAAGTTTGGCAGTTGAGTTGGTGTGGTGGATGTTTCAGTTTGGCGAATGTGTTGGTTTGTCGCATGTGTTACTTTGGCGAATGTGATGGTTTGGCACATATGTTAGTTTGGATCATGTGTTGCTTTGGCACTTGTTTTAGTTTGGCGGATGTGTTGGTTTGGCGCATGTGTTGGTTTGGCGGATGTGTTGGTTTGGCGCATGTGTTAGTTTGGCGCATGTGTTAGTTTGGCGAATGTGTTGGTTTGGCAGACGTGTTAGTTTGGCGAATGTGTTGATTTAGCACATGTGTTAGTTTCATGCATGTGTTGGTTTGGCGCTTGTGTTAGTTTGGTGAATGGGTTGGTTTGTCGCATGTGTTTGTTTGGCACATGTGTAAGTTTGTTGAATGTGTTAGTTTGGCGCTCGTTTACGTTTGGCGAAGGTGTTGGTTTCGCGCATGTGTTAGTTTGGTGCAAGTGTTTGTTTGGCACATGTGTGAGTTTGGCGAATGTGTTGGTTTGGCGCTTGTGTTAGTTTGGCGGATGTGTTGGTTTGGCGCACATCTTGGTTTGGCGAATGTGTTAGTTTGGCGAATGTGTTGGTTTGGCACATGTGTTAGTTTGGCGAATGTGTTGGTTTGGCGCATGCGTTAGTTTGGCGGATGTGTTGGTTTGGCGCATGTGTTAGTTTGGCGAATGTGTTGGTTTGTCGCATGTGTTACTTTGGCGAATGTGATGGTTTGGCGCATATGTTAGTTTGGCGCATGTGTTGGTTTGGCGCATTTTTGGTTTGGCACTTGTTTTAGTTTGGCGGATGTGTTGGTTTGGCACATGTGTTAGTTTGGCGAATGTGTTGGTTTGGCGCATGGGTTAGTTTGGCGGATGTGTTGGTTTGGCGCATGTGTTAGATTGGCGAATGTGTTGGTTTGTCGCATGTGTTACTTTGGCGAATGTGATGGTTTGGCGCATATGTTAGTTTGGCGCATGTGTTGGTTTGGCGCATTTTTGGTTTGGCACTTGTTTTAGTTTGGCGGATGTGTGGGTTTGGCACATGTGTTAGTTTGGCGAATGTGTTGGTTTGGCAGACGTGTTAGTTTGGCGAATGTGTTGATTTAGCACATGTGTTAGTTTCGTGCATGTGTTGGTTTGGCGCTTGTGTTAGTTTGGCGGATGTGTTGGTTTGGCGCATGTGTTAGTTTGGCACATGTGTTAGTTTGGCGAATGTGTTGGTTGGGCGCTCGTTTAAGTTTGGCGAATGTGTTGCTTTGGCGCATGTGTTAGTTTGGCGAATGTGTTGGTTTGGCACATGTCTTGGTTTGGTGAATGTGTTGGTTTGGCGCATGTGTTAGTTTGGCACATGTGTTCATTTGGCAAATGTGTTGGTTTGGCGCTTGTGTTAGATTAGCGGATGTGTTGGTTTCGCGAAAGTGTTGGTTTGTCGCATGTGTTAGTTTCTTGCATGTGTTAGTTTGGCACATGTGTTAGTTTGGCGAATGTTTTGGTTTGGTGCATGTGTTAATTTGGCGAATGTGTTGGTTTGGCGCTTGTTTTAGTTTGGCGGATGTGTTGGTTTGGCGCATGTGTTAGTTTGGCGAATGTGTTGGTTTGGCACATGTGTTGGTTTGGCGCATGTGTTGCTTTGGCGCATGTGTTAGTTTGGCGAATGTGTTGGTTTGGCGAATTTGTTGGTTTGGCGCATGTGTTAGTTTGGCGCATATGTTAGTTTGGCACATGTGTTAGTTTTGTGAATGTGTTGGTTTGGCACATGTGTTACTTTGGCGAATATGATGGTTTGGCGCATATGTTAGTTTGGCGCATGTGTTAGTTTGGTGAATGTGTTAGTTTAGCGCATGTGTTAGTTTGGCGCATGTGTTAGTTTGGCGAATGTGTTGGTTTGGCACATGTCTTTGTTTGACGAATGTGTTGGTTTGGCGCATGTGTTAGTTTGGCGCATGTGTTAGTTTGGCGCATGTGTTAGTTTGCCGGATGTGTTGGTTTGGCGCAAGTGTTAGTTTGGCGAATGTTTTGGTTTGTCAGACGTGTTAGTTTGGCGCATGTGTTGGTTTGGCACATTCCTTTGTTTGGCGAATGTGTTGGTTTGGCGCATGTGTTAGTTTGGCGCATGTGTTAGTTTGGCGCATGTGTTAGTTTGGCGGGTGTGTTGGTTTGGCGCATGTGTTAATTTGGCGAATGTGTTGGTTTGGCAGACGTGTTAGTTTGGCGAATGTGTTGATTTAGCACATGTGTTGGTTTGGCACACGTCTTGGTTTGGCGCTTGTGTTAGTTTGGCGGATGTGTTTGTTTGGCCCTTGTGTTGCTTTGGCGCATGTGTTCGTTTGGCGCATGTGTTAGTTTGGCGCATTTGTTAGTTTGGCGAATGTGTTAGTTTGGTGGATGTGTTGGTTTGGCGTATGTTTTAGTTTAGCACATGTTTTAGTTTCGTGCATGTGTTGGTTTGGCGCTTGTGTTAGTTTGGCGGCTGTGTTTGTTTGGCGCTTGGCTTGGTTTGGCACATGTGTTCGTTTGGCGCATGTGTTAGTTTGGCGCATGTGTTGATTTAGCACATGTGTTGGTTTGGCACACATCTTGGTTTGGCGAATTTGTTAGTTTGGCAAATGTGTTAGTTTGGCACATTTGTTAGTTTGGCGAATGTGTTGGTTTGGCGCTTGTGTTAGTTTGGCGGATGTGTTGGTTTGGAGCATGTGTTAGTTTGGCGAATGTGTTGGTTTGTCGCATTTGTTAGTTTGGCGAATGTGGTGGTTTGGCGCTTGTGTTAGTTTGGCGGATGTGTTGGTTTGGCGCATGTGTTAGCTTGGCGAATGTGTTGATTTAGCACATGTGTTAGTTTCGTGCATGTGTTGGTTTGGCGCTTGTGTTAGTTTGGCGGATGTGTTGGTTTGGTGCTTCTGTTAGTTTCGTGCATGTGTTGGTTTGGCACTTGTGTTAGTTTGGCGGATGTGTTGGTTTGGCGCATGTGTTAGTTTGGCGAATGTGTTGGTTTGTCGCATGTGTTACTTTGGCGAATGTGATGGTTTGGTGCATATGTTAGTTTGGCGCATGTGTTGGTTTGGCGCATGTGTTCGTTTGGCACTTGTGTTAGTTTGCCGGATGTGTTGGTTTGGCGCATGTGTTCGTTTGGCGAATGTGTTGGTTTGGCAGACGTGTTAGTTTGGGGCATGTGTTGGTTTGGCACATGTCTTTGTTTGGCGAATGTGTTGGTTTGGCGCATGTGTTAGTTTGGCGCATGTGTTAGTTTGGCGCATGTGTTAGTTTGGCGGATGTGTTGGTTTGGCGCATGTGTTAATTTGGCGAATGTGTTGATTTGGCAGACGTGTTAGTTTGGCGAATGTGTTGATTTAGCACATGTGTTGGTTTGGCACACGTCTTGGTTTGGCGCTTGTGTTAGTTTGGCGGATGTGTTTGTTTGGCGCTTGTGTTGGTTTGGCGCATGTGTTCGTTTGGCGCATGTGTTAGTTTGGCGCATTTGTTAGTATGGCGAATGTGTTAGTTTGGTGGATGTGTTGGTTTGGCGAATGTGTTTGATTTAGCACATGTGTTCGTTTCGTGCATGTGTTGGTTTGGCGCTTGTGTTAGTTTGGCGGATGTCTTTGTTTGGCGCTTGTCTTGGTTTGGCGCATGTGTTCGTTTTGCGCATGTGTTCGTTTGGCGCATGTGTTCATTTGGCGAATGTGTTAGTTTGGCGAATGTGTTGGTTTGGCAGACATGTTAGTTTGGCGAATGTGTTGATTTAGCACATGTGTTGGTTTGGCACACATCTTGGTTTGGCGAATGTGTTAGTTTGGCAAATGTGTTAGTTTGGCACATTTGTGAGTTTGGCGAATGTGTTGGTTTGGCGCTTGTGTTAGTTTGGCGGATGTGTTAGTTTGGCGCATGTGTTAGTTTGGCGGATGTGTTGGTTTGGCGCATGTGTTAGTTTGGCGAATGTGTTGGTTTGTCGCATTTGTTAGTTTGGCGAATGTGGTGGTTTGGCGCTTGTGTTAGTTTGGCGGATGTGTTGGTTTGGCGCATGTGTTAGCTTGTCGAATGTGTTGATTTAGCACATGTGTTAGTTTCGTGCATGTGTTGGTTTGGCGCTTGTGTTAGTTTGGCGGATGTGTTCGTTTGGCGCTTGTGTTAGTTTCGTGCATGTGTTGGTTTGGCACTTGTGTTCGCTTGGCGGATGTGTTGGTTTGGCGCATGTGTTAGTTTGGCGAATGTGTTGGTTTGTCGTATGTGTTACTTTGGCGAATGTGATGGTTTGGCGCATATGTTAGTTTGGCGCATGTGTTGGTTTGGCGCATTTTTGGTTTCGCACTTGTTTTAGTTTGGCGGATGTGTGGGTTTGGCACATGTGTTCGTTTGGCGAATGTGTTGGTTTGGCAGACGTGTTAGTTTGGCGAATGTGTTGATTTAGCACATGTGTTAGTTTCGTGCATGTGTTGGTTTGGCGCTTGTGTTAGTTTGGCGGATGTGTTGGTTTGGCGCATGTATTAGTTTGGCACATGTGTTAGTTTGGCGAATGTGTTGGTTGGGCGCATGTGTTCGTTTGGCGGATGTGTTAGTTTGGCGAATGTGTTGGTTTGGCACATGTCTTGGTTTGGTGAATGTGTTGGTTTGGCGCATGTGTTAGTTTGGCACATGTGTTCATTTGGCAAATGTGTTGGTTTGGCGCTTGTGTTAGATTAGCGGATGTGTTGGTTTCGCGAAAGTGTTGGTTTGTCGCATGTGTTAGTTTCGCGCATGTGTTAGTTTGGCACATGTGTTAGTTTGGCGAATGTTTTGGTTTGGTGCATGTGTTAATTTGGCGAATGTGTTGGTTTGGCGGATGTGTTCGTTTGGCGAATGTGTTAGTTTGGCACATGTGTTAGTTTGGCGAATGTGTTGGTTTGGCGCTTGTGTTAGTTTGGCGAATGTGTTGGTTTGGTGCATGTGTTAATTTGGCGAATGTGTTGGTTTGGCGGATGTGTTAGTTTGGCGAATGTGTGAGTTTGGCACATGTGTTAGTTTGGCGAATGTGTTGGTTTGGCGCTAGTGTTAGTTTGGCAAATGTGTTGGTTTGGCGCATGTGTTAGCTTGGCGAATGCGTTGATTTAGCACATGTGTTAGTTTCGTGCATGTGTTGGTTTGGCGCTTGTGTTAGTTTGGCGGATGTGTTGGTTTGGCGCTTGTGTTAGTTTCGTGAATGTGTTGGTTTGGCACTTGTGTTAGTTTGGCGGATGTGTTGGTTTGGCGCATGTGTTAGTTTGGCGAATGTGTTGGTTTGTCGCATGTGTTACTTTGGCGAATGTGATGGTTTGGTGCATAAGTTAGTTTGGCGCATGTGTTGGTTTGGCGCATGTGTTCGTTTGGCACTTGTTTTAGTTTGGCGGATGTGTTGGTTTGGCGCATGTGTTAGTTTGGCGCATATGTTGGTTTGGCGCATGTGTTAGTTTGGCACGTGTGTTAGTTTGGCGAATGTGTTGGTTTGGCGCTCGTTTAAGTTTGGCGGTTGTGTTGGTTTGGCAGTCGTTTAAGTTTGGCAGTTGAGTTGGTGTGGTGGATGTTTCAGTTTGGCGAATGTGTTGGTTTGTCGCATGTGTTACTTTGGCGAATGTGATGGTTTGGCACATATGTTAGTTTGGTGCATGTGTTGCTTTGGCACTTGTTTTAGTTTGGCGGATGTGTTGGTTTGGCGCGTGTGTTGGTTTGGCGGATGTGTTGGTTTGGCGCATGTGTTAGTTTGGTGAATGTGTTGGTTTGGCAGACGTGTTAGTTTGGCGAATGTGTTGATTTAGCACATGTGTTAGTTTGGTGCATGTGTTAGTTTGGCGAATGTGTTGGTTTGGCACATGTGTTAGTTTGGCGAATGTGTTGGTTTGGCGCATGCGTTAGTTTGGCGGATGTGTTGGTTTGGCGCATGTGTTAGTTTGGCGAATGTGTTGGTTTGTCGCATGTGTTACTTTGGCGAATGTGATGGTTTGGCGCATATGTTAGTTTGGCGCATGTGTTGGTTTGGCGCATTTTTGGTTTGGCACTTGTTTTAGTTTGGCGGATGTGTTGGTTTGGCACATGTGTTAGTTTGGCGAATGTGTTGGTTTGGCGCATGGGTTAGTTTGGCGGATGTGTTGGTTTGGCGCATGTGTTAGTTTGGCGAATGTGTTGGTTTGTCGCATGTGTTACTTTGGCGAATGTGATGGTTTGGCGCATGTGTTAGTTTGGCGCATGTGTTGGTTTGGCGCATTTTTGGTTTGGCACTTGTTTTAGTTTGGCGGATGTGTTGGTTTGGCACATGTGTTAGTTTGGCGAATGTGTTGGTTTGGCGCATGGGTTAGTTTGGCGGATGTGTTGGTTTGGCGCATGTGTTAGATTGGCGAATGTGTTGGTTTGTCGCATGTGTTACTTTGGCGAATGTGATGGTTTGGCGCATATGTTAGTTTGGCGCATGTGTTGGTTTGGCGCATTTTTGGTTTGGCACTTGTTTTAGTTTGGCGGATGTGTGGGTTTGGCACATGTGTTAGTTTGGCGAATGTGTTGGTTTGGCAGACGTGTTAGTTTGGCGAATGTGTTGATTTAGCACATGTGTTAGTTTCGTGCATGTGTTGGTTTGGCGCTTGTGTTAGTTTGGCGGATGTGTTGGTTTGGCGCATGTGTTAGTTTGGCACATGTGTTAGTTTGGCGAATGTGTTGGTTGGGCGCTCGTTTAAGTTTGGCGAATGTGTTGCTTTGGCGCATGTGTTAGTTTGGCGAATGTGTTGGTTTGGCACATGTCTTGGTTTGGTGAATGTGTTGGTTTGGCGCATGTGTTAGTTTGGCACATGTGTTCATTTGGCAAATGTGTTGGTTTGGCGCTTGTGTTAGATTAGCGGATGTGTTGGTTTCGCGAAAGTGTTGGTTTGTCGCATGTGTTAGTTTCTTGCATGTGTTAGTTTGGCACATGTGTTAGTTTGGCGAATGTTTTGGTTTGGTGCATGTGTTAATTTGGCGAATGTGTTGGTTTGGCGCTTGTTTTAGTTTGGCGGATGTGTTGGTTTGGCGCATGTGTTAGTTTGGCGAATGTGTTGGTTTGGCACATGTGTTGGTTTGGCGCATGTGTTGCTTTGGCGCATGTGTTAGTTTGGCGAATGTGTTGGTTTGGCGAATTTGTTGGTTTGGCGCATGTGTTAGTTTGGCGCATATGTTAGTTTGGCACATGTGTTAGTTTTATGAATGTGTTGGTTTGGCACATGTGTTACTTTGGCGAATATGATGGTTTGGCGCATATGTTAGTTTGGCGCATGTGTTAGTTTGGTGAATGTGTTAGTTTAGCGCATGTGTTAGTTTGGCGCATGTGTTAGTTTGGCGAATGTGTTGGTTTGGCACATGTCTTTGTTTGACGAATGTGTTGGTTTGGCGCATGTGTTAGTTTGGCGCATGTGTTAGTTTGGCGCATGTGTTAGTTTGCCGGATGTGTTGGTTTGGCGCAAGTGTTAGTTTGGCGAATGTTTTGGTTTGTCAGACGTGTTAGTTTGGCGCATGTGTTGGTTTGGCACATTCCTTTGTTTGGCGAATGTGTTGGTTTGGCGCATGTGTTAGTTTGGCGCATGTGTTAGTTTGGCGCATGTGTTAGTTTGGCGGATGTGTTGGTTTGGCGCATGTGTTAATTTGGCGAATGTGTTGGTTTGGCAGACGTGTTAGTTTGGCGAATGTGTTGATTTAGCACATGTGTTGGTTTGGCACACGTCTTGGTTTGGCGCTTGTGTTAGTTTGGCGGATGTGTTTGTTTGGCCCTTGTGTTGCTTTGGCGCATGTGTTGCTTTGGCGCATGTGTTCGTTTGGCGCATGTGTTAGTTTGGCGCATTTGTTAGTTTGGCGAATGTGTTAGTTTGGTGGATGTGTTGGTTTGGCGTATGTTTTAGTTTGGCACATGTGTTAGCTTGGCGAATGTGTTTGATTTAGCACATGTTTTAGTTTCGTGCATGTGTTGGTTTGGCGCTTGTGTTAGTTTGGCGGCTGTGTTTGTTTGGTGCTTGGCTTGGTTTGGCACATGTGTTCGTTTGGCGCATGTGTTAGTTTGGCGCATGTGTTGATTTAGCACATGTGTTGGTTTGGCACACATCTTGGTTTGGCGAATTTGTTAGTTTGGCAAATGTGTTAGTTTGGCACATTTGTTAGTTTGGCGAATGTGTTGGTTTGGCGCTTGTGTTAGTTTGGCGGATGTGTTGGTTTGGAGCATGTGTTAGTTTGGCGAATGTGTTGGTTTGTCGCATTTGTTAGTTTGGCGAATGTGGTGGTTTGGCGCTTGTGTTAGTTTGGCGGATGTGTTGGTTTGGCGCATGTGTTAGCTTGGCGAATGTGTTGATTTAGCACATGTGTTAGTTTCGTGCATGTGTTGGTTTGGCGCTTGTGTTAGTTTGGCGGATGTGTTGGTTTGGTGCTTCTGTTAGTTTCGTGCATGTGTTGGTTTGGCACTTGTGTTAGTTTGGCGGATGTGTTGGTTTGGCGCATGTGTTAGTTTGGCGAATGTGTTGGTTTGTCGCATGTGTTACTTTGGCGAATGTGATGGTTTGGTGCATATGTTAGTTTGGCGCATGTGTTGGTTTGGCGCATGTGTTCGTTTGGCACTTGTGTTAGTTTGCCGGATGTGTTGGTTTGGCGCATGTGTTCGTTTGGCGAATGTGTTGGTTTGGCAGACGTGTTAGTTTGGGGCATGTGTTGGTTTGGCACATGTCTTTGTTTGGCGAATGTGTTGGTTTGGCGCATGTGTTAGTTTGGCGCATGTGTTAGTTTGGCGCATGTGTTAGTTTGGCGGATGTGTTGGTTTGGCGCATGTGTTAATTTGGCGAATGTGTTGATTTGGCAGACGTGTTAGTTTGGCGAATGTGTTGATTTAGCACATGTGTTGGTTTGGCACACGTCTTGGTTTGGCGCTTGTGTTAGTTTGGCGGATGTGTTTGTTTGGCGCTTGTGTTGGTTTGGCGCATGTGTTCGTTTGGCGCATGTGTTAGTTTGGCGCATTTGTTAGTATGGCGAATGTGTTAGTTTGGTGGATGTGTTGGTTTGGCGAATGTGTTTGATTTAGCACATGTGTTCGTTTCGTGCATGTGTTGGTTTGGCGCTTGTGTTAGTTTGGCGGATGTCTTTGTTTGGCGCTTGTCTTGGTTTGGCGCATGTGTTCGTTTTGCGCATGTGTTCGTTTGGCGCATGTGTTCATTTGGCGAATGTGTTAGTTTGGCGAATGTGTTGGTTTGGCAGACATGTTAGTTTGGCGAATGTGTTGATTTAGCACATGTGTTGGTTTGGCACACATCTTGGTTTGGCGAATGTGTTAGTTTGGCAAATGTGTTAGTTTGGCACATTTGTGAGTTTGGCGAATGTGTTGGTTTGGCGCTTGTGTTAGTTTGGCGGATGTGTTAGTTTGGCGCATGTGTTAGTTTGGCGGATGTGTTGGTTTGGCGCATGTGTTAGTTTGGCGAATGTGTTGGTTTGTCGCATTTGTTAGTTTGGCGAATGTGGTGGTTTGGCGCTTGTGTTAGTTTGGCGGATGTGTTGGTTTGGCGCATGTGTTAGCTTGTCGAATGTGTTGATTTAGCACATGTGTTAGTTTCGTGCATGTGTTGGTTTGGCGCTTGTGTTAGTTTGGCGGATGTGTTCGTTTGGCGCTTGTGTTAGTTTCGTGCATGTGTTGGTTTGGCACTTGTGTTCGCTTGGCGGATGTGTTGGTTTGGCGCATGTGTTAGTTTGGCGAATGTGTTGGTTTGTCGTATGTGTTACTTTGGCGAATGTGATGGTTTGGCGCATATGTTAGTTTGGCGCATGTGTTGGTTTGGCGCATTTTTGGTTTCGCACTTGTTTTAGTTTGGCGGATGTGTGGGTTTGGCACATGTGTTAGTTTGGCGAATGTGTTGGTTTGGCAGACGTGTTAGTTTGGCGAATGTGTTGATTTAGCACATGTGTTAGTTTCGTGCATGTGTTGGTTTGGCGCTTGTGTTAGTTTGGCGGATGTGTTGGTTTGGCGCATGTATTAGTTTGGCACATGTGTTAGTTTGGCTAATGTGTTGGTTGGGCGCATGTGTTCGTTTGGCGGATGTGTTAGTTTGGCGAATGTGTTGGTTTGGCACATGTCTTGGTTTGGTGAATGTGTTGGTTTGGCGCATGTGTTAGTTTGGCACATGTGTTCATTTGGCAAATGTGTTGGTTTGGCGCTTGTGTTAGATTAGCGGATGTGTTGGTTTCGCGAAAGTGTTGGTTTGTCGCATGTGTTAGTTTCGCGCATGTGTTAGTTTGGCACATGTGTTAGTTTGGCGAATGTTTTGGTTTGGTGCATGTGTTAATTTGGCGAATGTGTTGGTTTGGCGGATGTGTTCGTTTGGCGAATGTGTTAGTTTGGCACATGTGTTAGTTTGGCGAATGTGTTGGTTGGGCGCTTGTGTTAGTTTGGCGAATGTGTTGGTTTGGTGCATGTGTTAATTTGGCGAATGTGTTGGTTTGGCGGATGTGTTAGTTTGGCGAATGTGTGAGTTTGGCACATGTGTTAGTTTGGCGAATGTGTTGGTTTGGCGCTAGTGTTAGTTTGGCAAATGTGTTGGTTTGGCGCTTGTTTTAGTTTGGCGGATGTGTTGGTTTGGCGCATGTGTTAGTTTGGCGAATGTGTTGGTTTGGCGCTTGTGTTAGTTTGGCGGATGTGTTGGTTTGGCGCATGTGTTAGCTTGGCGAATGTGTTGATTTAGCACATGTGTTAGTTTCGTGCATGTGTTGGTTTGGCGCTTGTGTTAGTTTGGCGGATGTGTTGGTTTGGCGCTTGTGTTAGTTTCGTGAATGTGTTGGTTTGGCACTTGTGTTAGTTTGGCGGATGTGTTGGTTTGGCGCATGTGTTAGTTTGGCGAATGTGTTGGTTTGTCGCATGTGTTACTTTGGCGAATGTGATGGTTTGGTGCATAAGTTAGTTTGGCGCATGTGTTGGTTTGGCGCATGTGTTCGTTTGGCACTTGTTTTAGTTTGGCGGATGTGTTGGTTTGGCGCATGTGTTAGTTTGGCGCATATGTTGGTTTGGCGCATGTGTTAGTTTGGCACGTGTGTTAGTTTGGCGAATGTGTTGGTTTGGCGCTCGTTTAAGTTTGGCGGTTGTGTTGGTTTGGCAGTCGTTTAAGTTTGGCAGTTGAGTTGGTGTGGTGGATGTTTCAGTTTGGCGAATGTGTTGGTTTGTCGCATGTGTTACTTTGGCGAATGTGATGGTTTGGCACATATGTTAGTTTGGTGCATGTGTTGCTTTGGCACTTGTTTTAGTTTGGCGGATGTGTTGGTTTGGCGCATGTGTTGGTTTGGCGGATGTGTTGGTTTGGCGCATGTGTTAGTTTGGTGAATGTGTTGGTTTGGCAGACGTGGTAGTTTGGCGAATGTGTTGATTTAGCACATGTGTTAGTTTGGTGCATGTGTTAGTTTGGCGAATGTGTTGGTTTGGCACATGTGTTAGTTTGGCGAATGTGTTGGTTTGGCGCATGCGTTAGTTTGGCGGATGTGTTGGTTTGGCGCATGTGTTAGTTTGGCGAATGTGTTGGTTTGTCGCATGTGTTACTTTGGCGAATGTGATGGTTTGGCGCATATGTTAGTTTGGCGCATGTGTTGGTTTGGCGCATTTTTGGTTTGGCACTTGTTTTAGTTTGGCGGATGTGTTGGTTTGGCACATGTGTTAGTTTGGCGAATGTGTTGGTTTGGCGCATGGGTTAGTTTGGCGGATGTGTTGGTTTGGCGCATGTGTTAGTTTGGCGAATGTGTTGGTTTGTCGCATGTGTTACTTTGGCGAATGTGATGGTTTGGCGCATGTGTTAGTTTGGCGCATGTGTTGGTTTGGCGCATTTTTGGTTTGGCACTTGTTTTAGTTTGGCGGATGTGTGGGTTTGGCACATGTGTTAGTTTGGCGAATGTGTTGGTTTGGCAGACGTGTTAGTTTGGCGAATGTGTTGATTTAGCACATGTGTTAGTGTCGTGCATGTGTTGGTTTGGCGCTTGTGTTAGTTTGGCGGATGTGTTGGTTTGGCGCATGTGTTAGTTTGGCACATGTGTTAGTTTGGCGAATGTGTTGGTTGGGCGCTCGTTTAAGTTTGGCGAATGTGTTGCTTTGGCGCATGTGTTAGTTTGGCGAATGTGTTGGTTTGGCACATGTCTTGGTTTGGTGAATGTGTTGGTTTGGCGCATGTGTTAGTTTGGCACATGTGTTCATTTGGCAAATGTGTTGGTTTGGCGCTTGTGTTAGTTTGGCGGATGTGTTGGTTTGGCGCATGTGTTAGTTTGGCACATGTGTTAGTTTGGCGAATGTGTTGGTTGGGCGCTCGTTTAAGTTTGGCGAATGTGTTGCTTTGGCGCATGTGTTAGTTTGGCGGATGTGTTGGTTTGGCGCATGTGTTAGTTTGTCGCATGTGTTAGTTTCGTGCATGTGTTAGTTTGGCACATGTGTTAGTTTGGCGAATGTTTTGGTTTGGTGCATGTGTTAATTTGGCGAATGTGTTGGTTTGGCGCTTGTTTTAGTTTGGCGGATGTGTTGGTTTGGCGCATGTGTTAGTTTGGCGAATGTGTTGGTTTGGCACATGTGTTGGTTTGGCGCATGTGTTGCTTTGGCGCATGTGTTAGTTTGGCGAATGTGTTGGTTTGGCGAATTTGTTGTTTTGGCGCATGTGTTAGTTTGGCGCATGTGTTAGTTTGGCACATGTGTTAGTTTTGTGAATGTGTTGGTTTGGCACATGTGTTACTTTGGCGAATATGATGGTTTGGCGCATATGTTAGTTTGGCGCATGTGTTAGTTTGGTGAATGTGTTAGTTTGGCGCATGTGTTAGTTTGGCGCATGTGTTAGTTTGGCGAATGTGTTGGTTTGGCACATGTCTTTGTTTGACGAATGTGTTGGTTTGGCGCATGTGTTAGTTTGGCGCATGTGTTAGTTTGGCGCATGTGTTAGTTTGCCGGATGTGTTGGTTTGGCGCATGTGTTAGTTTGGCGAATGTTTTGGTTTGTCAGACGTGTTAGTTTGGCGCATGTGTTGGTTTGGCACATGTCTTTGTTTGGCGAATGTGTTGGTTTGGCGCATGTGTTAGTTTGGTGCATGTGTTAGTTTGGCGCATTTGTTAGTTTGGCGGATGTGTTGGTTTGGCGCATGTGTTAATTTGGCGAATGTGTTGGTTTGGCAGACGTGTTAGTTTGGCGAATGTGTTGATTTAGCACATGTGTTGGTTTGGCACACGTCTTGGTTTGGCGCTTGTGTTAGTTTGGCGGATGTGTTTGTTTGGCCCTTGTGTTGCTTTGGCGCATGTGTTCGTTTGGCGCATGTGTTAGTTTGGCGCATTTGTTAGTTTGGCGAATGTGTTAGTTTGGTGGATGTGTTGGTTTGGCGTATGTTTTAGTTTGGCACATGTGTTAGCTTGGCGAATGTGTTTGATTTAGCACATGTTTTAGTTTCGTGCATGTGTTGGTTTGGCGCTTGTGTTAGTTTGGCGGCTGTGTTTGTTTGGCGCTTGGCTTGGTTTGGCACATGTGTTCGTTTGGCGCATGTGTTAGTTTGGCGCATGTGTTAGTTTGGCGCATGTGTTAGTTTGGCGAATGTGTTAGTTTGGCGAATGTGTTAGTTTGGCAGACGTGTTAGTTTGGCGCATGTGTTGGTTTGGCACATGTCTTTGTTTGGCGAATGTGTTGGTTTGGCGCATTTGTTAGTTTGGCGCATGTGTTAGTTTGGCGCATGTGTTAGTTTGGCGGATGTGTTGGTTTGGCGCATGTGTTAATTTGGCGAATGTGTTGGTTTGGCAGACGTGTTAGTTTGGCGAATGTGTTGATTTAGCACATGTGTTGGTTTGGCACACATCTTGGTTTGGCGAATTTGTTAGTTTGGCAAATGTGTTAGTTTGGCACATTTGTTAGTTTGGCGAATGTGTTGGTTTGGCGCTTGTGTTAGTTTGGCGGATGTGTTGGTTTGGCGCATGTGTTAGTTTGGCGAATGTGTTGGTTTGTCGCATTTGTTAGTTTGGCGAATGTGGTGGTTTGGCGCTTGTGTTAGTTTGGCGGATGTGTTGGTTTGGCGCATGTGTTAGCTTGGCGAATGTGTTGATTTAGCACATGTGTTAGTTTCGTGCATGTGTTGGTTTGGCGCTTGTGTTAGTTTGGCGGATGTGTTGGTTTGGTGCTTCTGTTAGTTTCGTGCATGTGTTGGTTTGGCACTTGTGTTAGTTTGGCGGATGTGTTGGTTTGGCGCATGTGTTAGTTTGGCGAATGTGTTGGTTTGTCGCATGTGTTACTTTGGCGAATGTGATGGTTTGGTGCATATGTTAGTTTGGCGCATGTGTTGGTTTGGCGCATGTGTTCGTTTGGCACTTGTGTTAGTTTGCCGGATGTGTTGGTTTGGCGCATGTGTTCGTTTGGCGAATGTGTTGGTTTGGCAGACGTGTTAGTTTGGGGCATGTGTTGGTTTGGCACATGTCTTTGTTTGGCGAATGTGTTGGTTTGGCGCATGTGTTAGTTTGGCGCATGTGTTAGTTTGGCGCATGTGTTAGTTTGGCGGATGTGTTGGTTTGGCGCATGTGTTAATTTGGCGAATGTGTTGATTTGGCAGACGTGTTAGTTTGGCGAATGTGTTGATTTAGCACATGTGTTGGTTTGGCACACGTCTTGGTTTGGCGCTTGTGTTAGTTTGGCGGATGTGTTTGTTTGGCGCTTGTGTTGGTTTGGCGCATGTGTTCGTTTGGCGCATGTGTTAGTTTGGCGCATTTGTTAGTATGGCGAATGTGTTAGTTTGGTGGATGTGTTGGTTTGGCGAATGTGTTTGATTTAGCACATGTGTTCGTTTCGTGCATGTGTTGGTTTGGCGCTTGTGTTAGTTTGGCGGATGTGTTTGTTTGGCGCTTGTCTTGGTTTGGCGCATGTGTTCGTTTTGCGCATGTGTTCGTTTGGCGCATGTGTTCATTTGGCGAATGTGTTAGTTTGGCGAATGTGTTGGTTTGGCAGACATGTTAGTTTGGCGAATGTGTTGATTTAGCACATGTGTTGGTTTGGCACACATCTTGGTTTGGCGAATGTGTTAGTTTGGCAAATGTGTTAGTTTGGCACATTTGTGAGTTTGGCGAATGTGTTGGTTTGGCGCTTGTGTTAGTTTGGCGGATGTGTTGGTTTGGCGCATGTGTTAGTTTGGCGAATGTGTTGGTTTGTCGCATTTGTTAGTTTGGCGAATGTGCTGGTTTGGCGCTTGTGTTAGTTTGGCGGATGTGTTGGTTTGGCGCATGTGTTAGCTTGTCGAATGTGTTGATTTTGCACATGTGTTAGTTTCGTGCATGTGTTGGTTTGGCGTTTGTGTTAGTTTGGCGGATGTGTTGTTTTGGCGCTTGTGTTAGTTTCGTGCATGTGTTGGTTTGGCACTTGTGTTAGCTTGGCGGATGTGTTGGTTTGGCGCATGTGTTAGTTTGGCGAATGTGTTGGTTTGTCGTATGTGTTACTTTGGCGAATGTGTTGCTTTGGCGCATGTGTTAGTTTGTCACATGTTTGGCGAATGTGTTGGTTTGGCGCTTGTGTTGGTTTGGCGCATGTGTTCGTTTGGCGGATGTGTTAGTTTGGCGAATGTGTTGGTTTGGCACATGTCTTGGTTTGGTGAATGTGTTGGTTTGGCGAATGTGTTGGTTTGGCGCTTGTGTTAGTCTGGCGGATGTGTTGGTTTGGCGCATGTGTTTGTTTGGCGAATGTGTTGGTTTGGTGAATGTGTTCGTTTGGTGAATGTGTTGGTTTGGTGCATGTGTTAGTTTGGCGCTTGTGTTCGATTGGCGGATGTGTTGGTTTGGTGAATGAGTTGGTTTGTCGCATGTGTTAGTTTGGCGCATGTGTTAGTTTGGCGCATGTGTTAGTTTGGCACGTGTGTTAGTTTGGCGGTTGTGTTGGTTTGACAGTCGTTTAAGTTTGGCAGTTGAGTTGGTGTGGTGGATGTTTCAGTTTGGCGAATGTGTTGGTTTGTCGCATGTGTTACTTTGGCGAATGTGATGGTTTGGCACATATGTTAGTTTGGATCATGTGTTGCTTTGGCACTTGTTTTAGTTTGGCGGATGTGTTGGTTTGGCGCATGTGTTGGTTTGGCGGATGTGTTGGTTTGGCGCATGTGTTAGTTTGGCGAATGTGTTGGTTTGTCGTATGTGTTACTTTGGCGAATGTGATGGTTTGGCGCATATGTTAGTTTGGCGCATGTTTTGGTTTGGCGCATTTTTGGTTTGGCACTTGTTTTAGTTTGGCGGATGTGTGGGTTTGGCACATGTGTTAGTTTGGCGAATGTGTTGGTTTGGCAGACGTGTTAGTTTGGCGAATGTGTTGATTTAGCACATGTGTTAGTTTCGTGCATGTGTTGGTTTGGCGCTTGTGTTAGTTTGGCGGATGTGTTGGTTTGGCGCATGTATTAGTTTGGCACATGTGTTAGTTTGGCGAATGTGTTGGTTGGGCGCATGTGTTCGTTTGGCGGATGTGTTAGTTTGGCGAATGTGTTGGTTTGGCACATGTCTTGGTTTGGTGAATGTGTTGGTTTGGCGCATGTGTTAGTTTGGCACATGTGTTCATTTGGCAAATGTGTTGGTTTGGCGCTTGTGTTAGATTAGCGGATGTGTTGGTTTCGCGAAAGTGTTGGTTTGTCGCATGTGTTAGTTTCGCGCATGTGTTAGTTTGGCACATGTGTTTGTTTGGCGAATGTTTTGGTTTGGTGCATGTGTTAATTTGGCGAATGTGTTGGTTTGGCGGATGTGTTCGTTTGGCGAATGTGTTAGTTTGGCACATGTGTTAGTTTGGCGAATGTGTTGGTTTGGCGCTTGTGTTAGTTTGGCGAATGTGTTGGTTTGGTGCATGTGTTAATTTGGCGAATGTGTTGGTTTGGCGGATGTGTTAGTTTGGCGAATGTGTGAGTTTGGCACATGTGTTAGTTTGGCGAATGTGTTGGTTTGGCGCTAGTGTTAGTTTGGCAAATGTGTTGGTTTGGCGCTTGTTTTAGTTTGGCGGATGTGTTGGTTTGGCGCATGTGTTAGTTTGGCGAATGTGTTGGTTTGGCGCTTGTGTTAGTTTGGCGGATGTGTTGGTTTGGCGCATGTGTTAGCTTGGCGAATGTGTTGATTTAGCACATGTGTTAGTTTCGTGCATGTGTTGGTTTGGCGCTTGTGTTAGTTTGGCGGATGTGTTGGTTTGGCGCTTGTGTTAGTTTCGTGAATGTGTTGGTTTGGCACTTGTGTTAGTTTGGCGGATGTGTTGGTTTGGCGCATGTGTTAGTTTGGCGAATGTGTTGGTTTGTCGCATGTGTTACTTTGGCGAATGTGATGGTTTGGTGCATATGTTAGTTTGGCGCATGTGTTGGTTTGGCGCATGTGTTCGTTTGGCACTTGTTTTAGTTTGGCGGATGTGTTGGTTTGGCGCATGTGTTAGTTTGGTGCATATGTTGGTTTGGCGCATGTGTTAGTTTGGCACGTGTGTTAGTTTGGCGAATGTGTTGGTTTGGCGCTCGTTTAAGTTTGGCGGTTGTGTTGGTTTGGCAGTCGTTTAAGTTTGGCAGTTGAGTTGGTGTGGTGGATGTTTCAGTTTGGCGAATGTGTTGGTTTGTCGCATATGTTACTTTGGCGAATGTGATGGTTTGGCACATATGTTAGTTTGGTGCATGTGTTGCTTTGGCACTTGTTTTAGTTTGGCGGATGTGTTGGTTTGGCGCGTGTGTTGGTTTGGCGGATGTGTTGGTTTGGCGCATGTGTTAGTTTGGTGAATGTGTTGGTTTGGCAGACGTGTTAGTTTGGCGAATGTGTTGATTTAGCACATGTGTTAGTTTGGTGCATGTGTTAGTTTGGCGAATGTGTTGGTTTGGCACATGTGTTAGTTTGGCGAATGTGTTGGTTTGGCGCATGCGTTAGTTTGGCGGATGTGTTGGTTTGGCGCATGTGTTAGTTTGGCGAATGTGTTGGTTTGTCGCATGTGTTACTTTGGCGAATGTGATGGTTTGGCGCATATGTTAGTTTGGCGCATGTGTTGGTTTGGCGCATTTTTGGTTTGGCACTTGTTTTAGTTTGGCGGATGTGTTGGTTTGGCACATGTGTTAGTTTGGCGAATGTGTTGGTTTGGCGCATGGGTTAGTTTGGCGGATGTGTTGGTTTGGCGCATGTGTTACTTTGGCGAATGTGATGGTTTGGCGCACATGTTAGTTTGGCGCATGTGTTGGTTTGGCGCATTTTTGGTTTGGCACTTGTTTTAGTTTGGCGGATGTGTGGGTTTGGCACATGTGTTAGTTTGGCGAATGTGTTGGTTTGGCAGACGTGTTAGTTTGGCGAATGTGTTGATTTAGCACATGTGTTAGTGTCGTGCATGTGTTGGTTTGGCGCTTGTGTTAGTTTGGCGGATGTGTTGGTTTGGCGCATGTGTTAGTTTGGCACATGTGTTAGTTTGGCGAATGTGTTGGTTGGGCGCTCGTTTAAGTTTGGCGAATGTGTTGCTTTGGCGCATGTGTTAGTTTGGCGAATGTGTTGGTTTGGCACATGTCTTGGTTTGGTGAATGTGTTGGTTTGGCGCATGTGTTAGTTTGGCACATGTGTTCATTTGGCAAATGTGTTGGTTTGGCGCTTGTGTTAGATTAGCGGATGTGTTGGTTTCGCGAAAGTGTTGGTTTGTCGCATGTGTTAGTTTCGTGCATGTGTTAGTTTGGCACATGTGTTAGTTTGGCGAATGTTTTGGTTTGGTGCACGTGTTAATTTGGCGAATGTGTTGGTTTGGCGCTTGTTTTAGTTTGGCGGATGTGTTGGTTTGGCGCATGTGTTAGTTTGGCGAATGTGTTGGTTTGGCACATGTGTTGGTTTGGCGCATGTGTTGCTTTGGCGCATGTGTTAGTTTGGCGAATGTGTTGGTTTGGCGAATTTGTTGGTTTGGCGCATGTGTTAGTTTGGCGCATGTGTTAGTTTGGCACATGTGTTAGTTTTGTGAATGTGTTGGTTTGGCACATGTGTTACTTTGGCGAATATGATGGTTTGGCGCATATGTTAGTTTGGCGCATGTGTTAGTTTGGTGAATGTGTTAGTTTGGCGCATGTGTTAGTTTGGCGCATGTGTTAGTTTGGCGAATGTGTTGGTTTGGCACATGTCTTTGTTTGACGAATGTGTTGGTTTGGCGCATGTGTTAGTTTGGCGCATGTGTTAGTTTGGCGCATGTGTTAGTTTGCCGGATGTGTTGGTTTGGCGCATGTGTTAGTTTGGCGAATGTTTTGGTTTGTCAGACGTGTTAGTTTGGCGCATGTGTTGGTTTGGCACATGTCTTTGTTTGGCGAATGTGTTGGTTTGGCGCATGTGTTAGTTTGGTGCATGTGTTAGTTTGGCGCATGTGTTAGTTTGGCGGATGTGTTGGTTTGGCGCATGTGTTAATTTGGCGAATGTGTTGGTTTGGCAGACGTGTTAGTTTGGCGAATGTGTTGATTTAGCACATGTGTTGGTTTGGCACACGTCTTGGTTTGGCGCTTGTGTTAGTTTGGCGGATGTGTTTGTTTGGCCCTTGTGTTGCTTTGGCGCATGTGTTAGTTTGGCGCATTTGTTAGTTTGGCGAATGTGTTAGTTTGGTGGATGTGTTGGTTTGGCGTATGTTTTAGTTTGGCACATGTGTTAGCTTGGCGAATGTGTTTGATTTAGCACATGTTTTAGTTTCGTGCATGTGTTGGTTTGGCGCTTGTGTTAGTTTGGCGGCTGTGTTTGTTTGGCGCTTGGCTTGGTTTGGCACATGTGTTCGTTTGGCGCATGTGTTAGTTTGGAGCATGTGTTAGTTTGGCGCATGTGTTAATTTGGCGAATGTGTTAGTTTGGCGAATGTGTTAGTTTGGCAGACGTGTTAGTTTGGCGCATGTGTTGGTTTGGCACATGTCTTTGTTTGGCGAATGTGTTGGTTTGGCGCATTTGTTAGTTTGGCGCATGTGTTAGTTTGGCGCATGTGTTAGTTTGGCGGATGTGTTGGTTTGGCGGATGTGTTGGTTTGGCGCATGTGTTAATTTGGCGAATGTGTTGGTTTGGCAGACGTGTTAGTTTGGCGAATGTGTTGATTTAGCACATGTGTTGGTTTGGCACACATCTTGGTTTGGCGAATTTGTTAGTTTGGCAAATGTGTTAGTTTGGCACACTTGTTAGTTTGGCGAATGTGTTGGTTTGGCGCTTGTGTTAGTTTGGCGGATGTGTTGGTTTGGCGCATGTGTTAGTTTGGCGAATGTGTTGGTTTGTCGCATTTGTTAGTTTGGCGAATGTGGTGGTTTGGCGCTTGTGTTAGTTTGGCGAATGTGTTAGTTTGGTGGATGTGTTGGTTTGGCATATGTTTTAGTTTGGCACATGTGTTAGCTTGGCGAATGTGTTTGATTTAGCACATGTTTTAGTTTCGTGCATGTGTTGGTTTGGCGCTTGTGTTAGTTTGGCGGCTGTGTTTGTTTGGCGCTTGGCTTGGTTTGGCACATGTGTTCGTTTGGCGCATGTGTTAGTTTGGAGCATGTGTTAGTTTGGCGCATGTGTTAATTTGGCGAATGTGTTAGTTTGGCGAATGTGTTAGTTTGGCAGACGTGTTAGTTTGGCGCATGTGTTGGTTTGGCACATGTCTTTGTTTGGCGAATGTGTTGGTTTGGCGCATTTGTTAGTTTGGCGCATGTGTTAGTTTGGCGCATGTGTTAGTTTGGCGGATGTGTTGGTTTGGCGGATGTGTTGGTTTGGCGCATGTGTTAATTTGGCGAATGTGTTGGTTTGGCAGACGTGTTAGTTTGGCGAATGTGTTGATTTAGCACATGTGTTGGTTTGGCACACATCTTGGTTTGGCGAATTTGTTAGTTTGGCAAATGTGTTAGTTTGGCACACTTGTTAGTTTGGCGAATGTGTTGGTTTGGCGCTTGTGTTAGTTTGGCGGATGTGTTGGTTTGGCGCATGTGTTAGTTTGGCGAATGTGTTGGTTTGTCGCATTTGTTAGTTTGGCGAATGTGGTGGTTTGGCGCTTGTGTTAGTTTGGCGGATGTGTTGGTTTGGCGCATGTGTTATCTTGGCGAATGTGTTGATTTAGCACATGTGTTAGTTTCGTGCATGTGTTGGTTTGGCGCTTGTGTTAGTTTGGCGGATGTGTTGGTTTGGTGCTTCTGTTAGTTTCGTGCATGTGTTGGTTTGGCACTTGTGTTAGTTTGGCGGATGTGTTGGTTTGGCGCATGTGTTAGTTTGGCGAATGTGTTGGTTTGTCGCATGTGTTACTTTGGCGAATGTGATGGTTTGGTGCATATGTTAGTTTGGCGCATGTGTTGGTTTGGCGCATGTGTTCGTTTGGCACTTGTGTTAGTTTGCCGGATGTGTTGGTTTGGCGCATGTGTTCGTTTGGCGAATGTGTTGGTTTGGCAGACGTGTTAGTTTGGGGCATGTGTTGGTTTGGCACATGTCTTTGTTTGGCGAATGTGTTGGTTTGGCGCATGTGTTCGTTTGGCGCATGTGTTAGTTTGGCGCATGTGTTAGTTTGGCGGATGTGTTGGTTTGGCGCATGTGTTAATTTGGCGAATGTGTTGATTTGGCAGACGTGTTAGTTTGGCGAATGTGTTGATTTAGCACATGTGTTGGTTTGGCACACGTCTTGGTTTGGCGCTTGTGTTCGTTTGGCGGATGTGTTTGTTTGGCGCTTGTGTTGGTTTGGCGCATGTGTTCGTTTGGCGCATGTGTTAGTTTGGCGCATTTGTTAGTATGGCGAATGTGTTAGTTTGGTGGATGTTTTGGTTTGGCGAATGTGTTTGATTTAGCACATGTGTTCGTTTCGTGCATGTGTTGGTTTGGCGCTTGTGTTAGTTTGGCGGATGTGTTTGTTTGGCGCTTGTCTTGGTTTGGCGCATGTGTTCGTTTTGCGCATGTGTTCGTTTGGCGCATGTGTTCATTTGGCGAATGTGTTAGTTTGGCGAATGTGTTGGTTTGGCAGACATGTTAGTTTGGCGAATGTGTTGATTTAGCACATGTGTTGGTTTGGCACACATCTTGGTTTGGCGAATGTGTTAGTTTGGCAAATGTGTTAGTTTGGCACATTTGTGAGTTTGGCGAATGTGTTGGTTTGGCGCTTGTGTTAGTTTGGCGGATGTGTTGGTTTGGCGCATGTGTTAGTTTGGCGAATGTGTTGGTTTGTCGCATTTGTTAGTTTGGCGAATGTGGTGGTTTGGCGCTTGTGTTAGTTTGGCGGATGTGTTGGTTTGGCGCATGTGTTAGCTTGTCGAATGTGTTGATTTTGCACATGTGTTAGTTTCGTGCATGTGTTGGTTTGGCGCTTGTGTTAGTTTGGCGGATGTGTTGGTTTGGCGCTTGTGTTAGTTTCGTGCATGTGTTGGTTTGGCACTTGTGTTAGCTTGGCGGATGTGTTGGTTTGGCGCATGTGTTAGTTTGGCGAATGTGTTGGTTTGTCGTATGTGTTACTTTGGCGAATGTGTTGCTTTGGCGCATGTGTTAGTTTGTCACATGTTTGGCGAATGTGTTGGTTTGGCGCTTGTGTTGGTTTGGCGCATGTGTTCGTTTGGCGGATGTGTTAGTTTGGCGAATGTGTTGGTTTGGCACATGTCTTGGTTTGGTGAATGTGTTGGTTTGGCGAATGTGTTGGTTTGGCGCTTGTGTTAGTCTGGCGGATGTGTTGGTTTGGCGCATGTGTTAGTTTGGCGAATGTGTTGGTTTGGTGAATGTGTTCGTTTGGTGAATGTGTTGGTTTGGTGCATGTGTTAGTTTGGCGCTTGTGTTCGATTGGCGGATGTGTTGGTTTGGTGAATGAGTTGGTTTGTCGCATGTGTTAGTTTGGCGCATGTGTTAGTTTGGCGCATGTGTTAGTTTGGCACGTGTGTTAGTTTGGCGGTTGTGTTGGTTTGACAGTCGTTTAAGTTTGGCAGTTGAGTTGGTGTGGTGGATGTTTCAGTTTGGCGAAAGTGTTGGTTTGTCGCATGTGTTACTTTGGCGAATGTGATGGTTTGGCACATATGTTAGTTTGGATCATGTGTTGCTTTGGCACTTGTTTTAGTTTGGCGGATGTGTTGGTTTGGCGCATGTGTTGGTTTGGCGGATGTGTTGGTTTGGCGCATGTGTTAGTTTGGCGCATGTGTTAGTTTGGCGAATGTGTTGGTTTGGCAGACGTGTTAGTTTGGCGAATGTGTTGATTTAGCACATGTGTTAGTTTCATGCATGTGTTGGTTTGGCGCTTGTGTTAGTTTGGTGAATGGGTTGGTTTGTCGCATGTGTTTGTTTGGCACATGTGTAAGTTTGTTGAATGTGTTAGTTTGGCGCTCGTTTACGTTTGGCGAAGGTGCTGGTTTCGCGCATGTGTTAGTTTGGTGCAAGTGTTAGTTTGGCACATGTGTGAGTTTGGCGAATGTGTTGGTTTGGCGCTTGTGTTAGTTTGGCGGATGTGTTGGTTTGGCGCACATCTTGGTTTGGCGAATGTGTTAGTTTGGCGAATGTGTTGGTTTGGCACATGTGTTGGTTTGGCGCATGCGTTAGTTTGGCGGATGTGTTGGTTTGGCGCATGTGTTAGTTTGGCGAATGTGTTGGTTTGTCGCATGTGTTA
Source organism: Myxine glutinosa (assembly GCF_964187855.1). Taxonomy (NCBI): domain Eukaryota; kingdom Metazoa; phylum Chordata; class Myxini; order Myxiniformes; family Myxinidae; genus Myxine; species Myxine glutinosa. The sequence goes on along the minus strand of NC_136261.1, from coordinate 120,683,974 downwards.
CTTTGGCGAATGTGATGGTTTGGCGCATATGTTAGTTTGGCGCATGTGTTGGTTTGGCGCATTTTTGGTTTGGCACTTGTTTTAGTTTGGCGGATGTGTTGGTTTGGCACATGTGTTAGTTTGGCGAATGTGTTGGTTTGGCGCATAGGTTAGTTTGGCGTATGTGTTGGTTTGGCGCATGTGTTAGATTGGCGAATGTGTTGGTTTGTCGCATGTGTTACTTTGGCGAATGTGATGGTTTGGCGCATATGTTAGTTTGGCGCATGTGTTGGTTTGGCGCATTTTTGGTTTGGCACTTGTTTTAGTTTGGCGGATGTGTGGGTTTGGCACATGTGTTAGTTTGGCGAATGTGTTGGTTTGGCAGACGTGTTAGTTTGGCGAATGTGTTGATTTAGCACATGTGTTAGTTTCGTGCATGTGTTGGTTTGGCGCTTGTGTTAGTTTGGCGGATGTGTTGGTTTGGCGCATGTGTTAGTTTGGCACATGTGTTAGTTTGGCGAATGTGTTGGTTGGGCGCTCGTTTAAGTTTGGCGAATGTGTTGCTTTGGCGCATGTGTTAGTTTGGCGAATGTGTTGGTTTGGCACATGTCTTGGTTTGGTGAATGTGTTGGTTTGGCGCATGTGTTAGTTTGGCACATGTGTTCATTTGGCAAATGTGTTGGTTTGGCGCTTGTGTTAGATTAGCGGATGTGTTGGTTTCGCGAAAGTGTTGGTTTGTCGCATGTGTTAGTTTCTTGCATGTGTTAGTTTGGCACATGTGTTAGTTTGGCGAATGTTTTGGTTTGGTGCATGTGTTAATTTGGCGAATGTGTTGGTTTGGCGCTTGTTTTAGTTTGGCGGATGTGTTGGTTTGGCGCATGTGTAAGTTTGGCGAATGTGTTGGTTTGGCACATGTGTTGGTTTGGCGCATGTGTTGCTTTGACGCATGTGTTAGTTTGGCGAATGTGTTGGTTTGGCGAATTTGTTGGTTTGGCGCATGTGTTAGTTTGGCGCATATGTTAGTTTGGCACATGTGTTAGTTTTGTGAATGTGTTGGTTTGGCACATGTGTTACTTTGGCGAATATGATGGTTTGGCGCATATGTTAGTTTGGCGCATGTGTTAGTTTGGTGAATGTGTTAGTTTGGCGCATGTGTTAGTTTGGCGCATGTGTTAGTTTGGCAAATGTGTTGGTTTGGCACATGTCTTTGTTTGACGAATGTGTTGGTTTGGCGCATGTGTTAGTTTGGCGCATGTGTTAGTTTGGCGCATGTGTTAGTTTGCCGGATGTGTTGGTTTGGCGCATGTGTTAGTTTGGCGAATGTTTTGGTTTGTCAGACGTGTTAGTTTGGCGCATGTGTTGGTTTGGCACATGCCTTTGTTTGGCGAATGTGTTGGTTTGGCGCATGTGTTAGTTTGGCGCATGTGTTAGTTTGGCGCATGTGTTAGTTTGGCGGATGTGTTGGTTTGGCGCATGTGTTAATTTGGCGAATGTGTTGGTTTGGCAGACGTGTTAGTTTGGCGAATGTGTTGATTTAGCACATGTGTTGGTTTGGCACACGTCTTGGTTTGGCGCTTGTGTTAGTTTGGCGGATGTGTTTGTTTGGCCCTTGTGTTGCTTTGGCGCATGTGTTCGTTTGGCGCATGTGTTAGTTTGTCGCATTTGTTAGTTTGGCGAATGTGTTAGTTTGGTGGATGTGTTGGTTTGGCGTATGTTTTAGTTTGGCACATGTGTTAGCTTGGCGAATGTGTTTGATTTAGCACATGTTTTAGTTTCGTGCATGTGTTGGTTTGGCGCTTGTGTTAGTTTGGCGGCTGTGTTTGTTTGGCGCTTGGCTTGGTTTGGCACATGTGTTCGTTTGGCGCATGTGTTAGTTTGGCGCATGTGTTAGTTTGGCGCATGTGTTAGTTTGGCGAATGTGTTAGTTTGGCGAATGTGTTAGTTTGGCAGACGTGTTAGTTTGGCGCATGTGTTGGTTTGGCACATGTCTTTGTTTGGCGAATGTGTTGGTTTGGCGCATTTGTTAGTTTGGCGCATGTGTTAGTTTGGCGCATGTGTTAGTTTGGCGGATGTGTTGGTTTGGCGCATGTGTTAATTTCGCGAATGTGTTGGTTTGGCAGACGTGTTAGTTTGGCGAATGTGTTGATTTAGCACATGTGTTGGTTTGGCACACATCTTGGTTTGGCGAATTTGTTAGTTTGGCAAATGTGTTAGTTTGGCACATTTGTTAGTTTGGCGAATGTGTTGGTTTGGCGCTTGTGTTAGTTTGGCGGATGTGTTGGTTTGGAGCATGTGTTAGTTTGGCGAATGTGTTGGTTTGTCGCATTTGTTAGTTTGGCGAATGTGGTGGTTTGGCGCTTGTGTTAGTTTGGCGGATGTGTTGGTTTGGCGCATGTGTTAGCTTGGCGAATGTGTTGATTTAGCACATGTGTTAGTTTCGTGCATGTGTTGGTTTGGCGCTTGTGTTAGTTTGGCGGATGTGTTGGTTTGGTGCTTCTGTTAGTTTCGTGCATGTGTTGGTTTGGCACTTGTGTTAGTTTGGCGGATGTGTTGGTTTGGCGCATGTGTTACTTTGGCGAATGTGATGGTTTGGTGCATATGTTAGTTTGGCGCATGTGTTGGTTTGGCGCATGTGTTCGTTTGGCACTTGTGTTAGTTTGCCGGATGTGTTGGTTTGGCGCATGTGTTCGTTTGGCGAATGTGTTGGTTTGGCAGACGTGTTAGTTTGGGGCATGTGTTGGTTTGGCACATGTCTTTGTTTGGCGAATGTGTTGGTTTGGCGCATGTGTTAGTTTGGCGCATGTGTTAGTTTGGCGCATGTGTTAGTTTGGCGGATGTGTTGGTTTGGCGCATGTGTTAATTTGGCGAATGTGTTGATTTGGCAGACGTGTTAGTTTGGCGAATGTGTTGATTTAGCACATGTGTTGGTTTGGCACACGTCTTGGTTTGGCGCTTGTGTTAGTTTGGCGGATGTGTTTGTTTGGCGCTTGTGTTGGTTTGGCGCATGTGTTCGTTTGGCGCATGTGTTAGTTTGGCGCATTTGTTAGTATGGCGAATGTGTTAGTTTGGTGGATGTGTTGGTTTGGCGAATGTGTTTGATTTAGCACATGTGTTCGTTTCGTGCATGTGTTGGTTTGGCGCCTGTGTTAGTTTGGCGGATGTCTTTGTTTGGCGCTTGTCTTGGTTTGGCGCATGTGTTCGTTTTGCGCATGTGTTCGTTTGGCGCATGTGTTCATTTGGCGAATGTGTTAGTTTGGCGAATGTGTTGGTTTGGCAGACATGTTAGTTTGGCGAATGTGTTGATTTAGCACATGTGTTGGTTTGGCACACATCTTGGTTTGGCGAATGTGTTAGTTTGGCAAATGTGTTAGTTTGGCACATTTGTGAGTTTGGCGAATGTGTTGGTTTGGCGCTTGTGTTAGTTTGGCGGATGTGTTGGTTTGGCGCATGTGTTAGTTTGGCGAATGTGTTGGTTTGTCGCATTTGTTCGTTTGGCGAATGTGGTGGTTTGGCGCTTGTGTTAGTTTGGCGGATGTGTTGGTTTGGCGCATGTGTTAGCTTGTCGAATGTGTTGATTTAGCACATGTGTTAGTTTCGTGCATGTGTTGGTTTGGCGCTTGTGTTAGTTTGGCGGATGTGTTGGTTTGGCGCTTGTGTTAGTTTCGTGCATGTGTTGGTTTGGCACTTGTGTTAGCTTGGCGGATGTGTTGGTTTGGCGCATGTGTTAGTTTGGCGAATGTGTTGGTTTGTCGTATGTGTTACTTTGGCGAATGTGTTGCTTTGGCGCATGTGTTAGTTTGTCACATGTTTGGCGAATGTGTTGGTTTGGCGCTTGTGTTGGTTTGGCGCATGTGTTCGTTTGGCGGATGTGTTAGGTTCGCGAATGTGTTGGTTTGGCACATGTCTTGGTTTGGTGAATGTGTTGGTTTGGCGAATGTGTTGGTTTGGCGCTTGTGTTAGTCTGGCGGATGTGTTGGTTTGGCGCATGTGTTAGTTTGGCGAATGTGTTGGTTTGGTGAATGTGTTCGTTTGGTGAATGTGTTGGTTTGGTGCATGTGTTAGTTTGGCGCTTGTGTTCGATTGGCGGATGTGTTGGTTTGGTGAATGAGTTGGTTTGTCGCATGTGTTAGTTTGGCGCATGTGTTAGTTTGGCGCATGTGTTAGTTTGGCACGTGTGTTAGTTTGGCGGTTGTGTTGGTTTGACAGTCGTTTAAGTTTGGCAGTTGAGTTGGTGTGGTGGATGTTTCAGTTTGGCGAATGTGTTGATTTGTCGCATGTGTTACTTTGGCGAATGTGATGGTTTGGCACATATGTTAGTTTGGTTCATGTGTTGCTTTGGCACTTGTTTTAGTTTGGCGGATGTGTTGGTTTGGCGCATGTGTTGGTTTGGCGCATGTGTTAGTTTGGCGCATGTGTTAGTTTGGCGAATGTGTTGGTTTGGCAGACGTGTTAGTTTGGCGAATGTGTTGATTTAGCACATGTGTTAGTTTCATGCATGTGTTGGTTTGGCGCTTGTGTTAGTTTGGTGAATGGGTTGGTTTGTCGCATGTGTTTGTTTGGCACATGTGTAAGTTTGTTGAATGTGTTAGTTTGGCGCTCGTTTACGTTTGGCGAAGGTGTTGGTTTCGCGCATGTGTTAGTTTGGTGCAAGTGTTAGTTTGGCGCATGTGTTGGTTTGGCGCATGTGTTACTTTGGCGAATGTGTTAGTTTGGTGCCTGTGTTTGTTTGGCACATGTGTAAGTTTGTTGAATGTGTTAGTTTGGCGCTCGTTTACGTTTGGCGAAGGTGTTGGTTTCGCGCATGTGTTAGTTTGGTGCAAGTGTTAGTTTGGCACATGTGTGAGTTTGGCGAATGTGTTGGTTTGGCGCTTGTGTTAGTTTGGCGAATGTGTTGGTTTGGCACATGTGTTCGTTTGGCGAATGTGTTGATTTGGCGCAAGTGTTAGTTTGGCGAATGTGTTGGTTTGGCGCATGTGTTAGTTTGGCGAATGTGTTGGTTTGGCACATGTTTTAGTTTGGCGAATGTGTTGATTTGGCGCATGTGTTAGGTTGGCGCATGTGTTGCTTTCGCACATGTGTTAGTTTGGCGAATGTGTTGGTTTGGGGCATGTGTTAGTTTGTCGCATGTGTTAGTTTGGTGAATGTGTTGGTTTGGCACATGTGTTAGTTTGGCGAATGTGTTGGTTTGGCGCATGTGCTAGTTTGTCGCATGTGTTAGTTTGGTGAATGTGTTGGTTTGACGCAAGTGTTAGTTTGGCGAATGTGTTGGTTTTGCGAATGTGTTGGTTTGGCGCATGTGTTAGTTTGGCGAATGTGTTAGTTTGGCACATTTGTTAGTTTGGCGAATGTGTTGGTTTGGCGCTTGTGTTACTTTGGCGGAAGTGTTGGTTTGGCGCATGTGTTAGTTTGGCGAATGTGTTGGTGTGGCGCATGTGTTGGTTTGGTGAATGTGTTGGTTTGGCACATGTGTTGGTTTGGTGAATGTGTTGGTTTGGCACATGTGTTAGTTTGGCGAATGTGTTAGTTTGGCACATTTGTTAGTTTGGCAAATGTGTTGGATTGGCGCTTGTGTTACTTTGGCGGAAGTGTTGGTTTGATGCATGTGTTAGTTTGGCGAATGTGTTGGTTTGGCGCATGTGTTGGTTTGGCACATGTGTTGGTTTGGCGCATGCGTTCGTTTGGCGCATGTGTTAGTTTGGCGCATGTGTTAGTTTGACGAATGTGTTGGATTGGTGCATATGTTAGTTTGGCGCATGTGTTAGTTTGGGGCATGTGTTGGTTTGTCACACGTGTTAGCATGTGTTAGTTTGGGGCATGTGTTGATTTGGCGCTTGTGTTAGTTTGGCGGATGTGTTTGTTTGGCATATGTGTTAGTTTGGTAAATGTGTTGGTTTGGCGCTTGCGTTAGTTTGGCGGATGTGTTGGTTTGGCGCATGTGTTAGTTTCGCGAATGTGTTGGTTTGGCGCTTGTGTTGGTTTGGTGAATGTGTTGGTTTGGCACATGTGTTAATTTGGCAAATGTGTTGGTTTGGCATATGTGTTAGTTTGGTAAATGTGTTGATTTGGCACATGTGTTCGTTTGGCGAATGTGTTGGTTTGGCGCTTGTGTTGATTTGGTGCATGTGTTAGTTTGGCGCATGTGTTAGTTTGGTGAATGTGTTGGTTTGGCACATGTGTTAATTTGGCAAATGTGTTGGTTTGGCACATGTGTTGGTTTGGTGAATGTGTTGATTTGGTGCATGTGTTGGTTTGGCGCATGTGTTCGTTTGGCGCATGTGTTAGTTTGGCGCATGTGTTTGTTTGGCACATGTGTTCATTTGGCGAATGTGTTGGTTTGGCGCTTGTGTTGGTTTGGCGGATGTGATGGTTTGGCGCACGTGTTTGTTTGGCACTTGTGTTGGTTTTTCAAATGTGTTGGTTTGGCGCATGTGTTAATTTGGGGAATGTGTTGATTTGACGCATGTCAGAGAGACTGGTAGACAGTTATAAGAAACGCCAACTTGAGGTTGTTTCTGCCAAAGGGGGCAATACCACCTATTAGAGCCAAGGTTGTACTTACTTTTACCACATGCGAAATTTGCATTTATGTGTGTTTAAATTATACAATGGACTACAAAATGTCAATGTTTCATGATATTTGTTATATTATATCACCTTTACCTTTCAATATTGTTGAAATGAAGATCAAATATCTGTATGTTGAAATATGTTTGAAAAGTCAAAACTTTACATGGGGTGTACTTACTTTTTCATGTGACTGTATATATATATATATATATATATATATATATATATATATATATATATGTATATATATATATATATATATATATATATATATATATATATATATATATATATATATAACTGTGAGAAATAGTAGAAACTCCACAGTACGAGCAGGGCGTCTCATTTGCATTGAATAAATAATCGGGAGATTGAATAAGACGCGGACGTAGCTTCAGGGCTTCGATCTTTAATTCGACAAGCTTTCGACCAACAAAGGTCTTCTTCTGAGTCTACAAAAACAGCAGGCATGTATATCAGTCAAGTGTGTATGGTGATGTGTGTGAGATGTGTGATGTGAGTAAAAAATTGCATACAGAAGGGAGAGCCACGCCAAAGTTCACTCACCGGCCCCAAGTTCAACGGAAGTGAAGCGCAGCTTACAGTTACGGTTTGCGTTACATTTCCGGTGCACGTGTATATACAAATATAGGGATACATACATACATAAACATACAAGCATATATTCATATGCCATTTATATTCATATAATATATTTATATATTTATATAAATGACATACAAAGGTAGAATGAATGAATGAATGAATGAATGAATGAATGAATGAATGAATGAATGAATGAATGAATGGGTTACGGTTAACAATTTGATTGGGTTGATGTAGGAACATGCTTTAATCATCAAAATTTATGCCATGAGGGATTTTTGTCCGAAGTTTATGTATCCAAAAGGACTCACGTTTCAGAATCGTGGTGTGTGATCGATTTGTGATTGATTCAATGGCAGAGATCTGAATGTCATTTATAGAGTGATCCGGTTGATTGAAGTGTATCGTGTAAGGTAGAGATTTGCCCTGACTGGTGTGGAAGTTATTGATTTCTGACCGGGTGTTATTAAATCGTGTGTAGAGTGTATTCTCAGTTTTTCCAACATATTGTTTGTTGCACTTTTGGCAAGTGATTAGGTATATGACCCATGTAGATTTGCAGTTCATATAGGAGGTGATGGGGAATTTTTGTCCAGTGCTAGAACTACAAAATTTGTTTCCTTCTAGTAAATGCTTGTGAATAATACATTTTTTTGCTGTGCATTTATAGAAGCCAGGGATCCTAGTTTCTTTGTTGTGGGGCTGTGGGTGCTTTGCTTTTACCAAGAGGTCCCTGAGTGTCCGACCACGTCGAAATGATGTCAGTGGAGGTTGAGGAAATGTGGTGCCGAGTGTTTCTGATTGATGGAGGAGAGGAAGGGCCTTATTCAGAATACTTGGCAATTGGGATGAGGTAGCAGAGTAGGTGGTTACCAGTGGGACACGGTTAGTTGCAGGTTTGGGTTTGTAAGTCAGAAGGTCTGCTCTCGGTATGCGTTTTGCTCGGGTTATTGCTTCTTTCACAGAGTGAGGGTCATAGTTTCTTGCAATGAAGTGTGTTTCTAATTGGCAGAGAGAAGTTTCTTCTGCCATTTTTGTTGAGCAAATGCGTCTTACTCTGAGTGCTTGACTGTATGGTATGCTTGCAATTGTATGTTTAGGATGAGATGAAGAAGGGAGAAGGTAAGAGTGAGTGTCTGTTGGTTTGGTGTATAGTTCTGTTTCGAGTCTGTTATTTTGAAGCGTGAGTGATGTGTCTAGAAAGTGAACTTCGGACTGTGAGCTGTCGAATGTGAACTTGATGGTCGGATGAATCAAATTTAATTCATTTTGGAATTGGGTGAGACTACGGGGGGATTTTGACCAGATGAACTGGATGTCATCAATATAACGTACCCAGGATTTTTCCAAGATTCCGTGATGAGGTTGTGCATTGATCTTGGCCTCTATCATTCCCATGAAGATGTTAGCATACGATGGTGCAACAGGGGTACCCATAGCGGTACCTTGAGTTTGAATGTAATGTTGTCCGTTGAATTGGAAATTATTCAGTTTGAGTGTCAGTTCTAATAGGCGCATAAGGTCTTGAGTAGGTGGTATTGGGACTTGTCGTGTATCGAGGGCTTTGCGGCATGCAGACAGGCCTTCTGAATGTGGAATATTAGTGTAGAGGGATGTAACATCTGCTGTGACCAAAATGGTTTGGGAGTTGAAAGGTGAGTATATTCTGTTCAATCCTTGGATGTGGGTCAGAAAACTGGTTGTGTCCTTGAGGTATGAGGAGAGCTTCAACACGAGAGGACGTAAATGACAGTCAACAAATTTTGATATTAGAACAGTTGGACATGTGCAGCCAGATATGATTGGTCTACCTGGATTGTTTACCTTGTGTACTTTAGGGAGAAAATAAAGGTTAGGGCAATGAGGATCTTTCGGAACCAAGCGAGATTTGATGGTTTTATCCACCTGAATAGAATCTACTACCTGTTTAACCTCTTCAAGATGTAGAAGGGTAGGGTCGGATGGGAGCCCTTTGTAAGTATCACTATGTAGTTGACGATTACCTTCTGCAACGTAATCGGCAGTCGACATAATGACAATGGCAGTACCTTTATCTGCTGGCTTTATGACTATCTTTTCATTATTTTGGAGATTGTGAAGTGCTCGTCGCTCTGCCTTTGTAAGATTGTCCTTATGTCTGGAAGAATTATATTTTTGTGCCACCTTTTCAATTTCATTGCTCACTTGTTCCATATAGACATGTAGATATGGATTGTCAACACGTGGTGTCCAGGTGCTTTTTGGTTTAGGTAAAGTGAATTGTGGTGTATTAGTATCGGTGTATGTGATTGTATGCGTGGTTGTTGGTGTTTGTTGTGGCGTTGATGGTGCTGGGTGTACTTTAGCAAAGTGTGCCTTTAATGTCATTCGCCTACAGAAATCTTTTAAATCTTCTTTCAATTGTAATTGGTCTATTTGTGGAGCGATTGGGCAAAATTTTAAACCCTTAGAGAGCAGGTTTATTTCCGCCTCACTGAGGGAATGATTGGAAAGATTGATGATCCCGAGTTTAGGTAGATCTACAAGTTTGGTTGCAGTAGAAGTTCTATTGTTGTTGGTTTGACTATTTTCAACCTCAGCTGTGTTCATTTCCATGGAGGAACGGTTCTGAATGTAATGATGTCTGCGGTTTGTGTATTGTTTTTTACGATAATGTCGATTTTTGTGTTTATGCTGAAGTTGGTCAGAAGTGGTTTGAGAAGTGGTTGGAAGTGGTTGGAGATGGAGTGGTTGAAGTGGTGGAGAGGTGGTTGGAAGTGGTTGTAGTGGTTGGTCAGAAGTGGTTGGAGAGAAGTGGTTGGGAGTGGTGGTTGGAGTTACCTGGTTATTGTTTGCAATGGGTGTATTCTCTTGAGATGGTTTTATATGCTTGCATAACATTTCATCACGTTTAAGTTTCCCTTCCTTAACTTTAACAATGTCGTGTTTAGCAGCCATTAGCTTATCATTGAATGAGCACATTATGTGGTGGTATTGTTCAGGATTCACATTCTTCCACATCTTCTCCTTCTTTTGGCTGATGTTCTCATTCAATTTGATTAATTTTATTTTTACTTGTGTTATTACAATCTCCAGTAGTTGTTGAGCAGTGTTCCATAGCAGTAGATTCCAACGCGCAGTGATGACGTCATCATTGGTTCGAGTTGCGAAGCAAGATCGTTTTTTAATGAGGAGAACCTTTAGGTACGATCCCTCGTTGTTTATATTCGTTTAGGTAAGTGAAGTGTAGTTCATGTCTTTGTCTTTTTTGCATCAATCGTTGAAGTTCATTGATCGTGGTGGTCAGGTATACATCGTTGTTGTTGTTGTTGTTGTTAGCGCGGTCGCCATTTCGTGACATGTCTGCTGTGATGGTAATGTAGAAATCCTGAAGCCGTCCAACCCTACACGGATCCCAACAGGGCTTGGAGTTCTGTTGGAATTCTGAGTTTCTACAGTAATATATATATATAACTGTGAGAAATAGTAGAAACTCCACAGTACGAGCAGGGCGTCTCATTTGCATTGAATAAATAATCGGGAGATTGAATAAGACGCGGACGTAGCTTCAGGGCTTCGATCTTTAATTCGACAAGCTTTCGACCAACAAAGGTCTTCTTCTGAGTCTACAAAAACAGCAGGCATGTATATCAGTCAAGTGTGTATGGTGATGTGTGTGAGATGTGTGATGTGAGTAAAAAATTGCATACAGAAGGGAGAGCCACGCCAAAGTTCACTCACCGGCCCCAAGTTCAACGGAAGTGAAGCGCAGCTTACAGTTACGGTTTGCGTTACATTTCCGGTGCACGTGTATATACAAATATAGGGATACATACATACATAAACATACAAGCATATATTCATATGCCATTTATATTCATATAATATATTTATATATTTATATAAATGACATACAAAGGTAGAATGAATGAATGGGTGAATGAATGAATGAATGAATGAATGAATGAATGAATGAATGAATGAATGAATGAATGAATGAATGAATGGGTTACGGTTAACAATTTGATTGGGTTGATGTAGGAACATGCTTTAATCATCAAAATTTATGCCATGAGGGACTTTTGTCCGAAGTTTGTGTATCCAAAAGGACTCACGTTTCAGAATCGTGGTGTGTGATCGATTTGTGATTGATTCAATGGCAGAGATCTGAATGTCATTTATAGAGTGATCCGGTTGATTGAAGTGTATCGTGTAAGGTAGAGATTTGCCCTGACTGGTGTGGAAGTTATTGATTTCTGACCGGGTGTTATTAAATCGTGTGTAGAGTGTATTCTCAGTTTTTCCAACATATTGTTTGTTGCACTTTTGGCAAGTGATTAGGTATATGACCCATGTAGATTTGCAGTTCATATAGGAGGTGATGGGGAATTTTTGTCCAGTGCTAGAACTACAAAATTTGTTTCCTTCTAGTAAATGCTTGTGAATAATACATTTTTTTGCTGTGCATTTATAGAAGCCAGGGATCCTAGTTTCTTTGTTGTGGGGCTGTGGGTGCTTTGCTTTTACCAAGAGGTCCCTGAGTGTCCGACCACGTCGAAATGATGTCAGTGGAGGTTGAGGAAATGTGGTGCCGAGTGTTTCTGATTGATGGAGGAGAGGAAGGGCCTTATTCAGAATACTTGGCAATTGGGATGAGGTAGCAGAGTAGGTGGTTACCAGTGGGACACGGTTAGTTGCAGGTTTGGGTTTGTAAGTCAGAAGGTCTGCTCTCGGTATGCGTTTTGCTCGGGTTATTGCTTCTTTCACAGAGTGAGGGTCATAGTTTCTTGCAATGAAGTGTGTTTCTAATTGGCAGAGAGAAGTTTCTTCTGCCATTTTTGTTGAGCAAATGCGTCTTACTCTGAGTGCTTGACTGTATGGTATGCTTGCAATTGTATGTTTAGGATGAGATGAAGAAGGGAGAAGGTAAGAGTGAGTGTCTGTTGGTTTGGTGTATAGTTCTGTTTCGAGTCTGTTATTTTGAAGCGTGAGTGATGTGTCTAGAAAATATATATATTGTTGCGGATATGGGATTTGCATCCATCCATATCCGCTTGTAAATATTCCCCTATTTCCTCAATACTTCCCAACTATCCCCAATCCCCCATTCCCTAGTCCCATTTTCTGTAAACAACACTCTGTAGACCCGACCTCCCCCTATTTCCCCCATTAAATGTCGTGGCCAGGTTCACCGCATCTCATGTAAGACAACTATAGGACATCTTGCTAGTTATTCTTAGTCTATGTCAGTTAAGGACTCGTTTCCATTAATTCTGACCCTTCGTTGCACCAGAATGTGATTGTATGGCACTGTTAGGAAGTTTAGGACCTCCCAATACCTCCCCGCAGCTCTTCCTCATGGTTCAGCAACAACAACAACAACAACAACAGCAACGGCGGCGGCGTGCACAGGGAGTGCGTGTCCTCACTCCGGCTTGGTTGGTAGGGGGTGTTGGGAGGGCACGAGGCCTTCCCAACGAGCCGCCATCGAACATGTGCTCGACGGGGTTACCAAATAGGGGCTCCCTGTCAGCTCCTCGTCAAGGGCGGAGCCCGGTAACCCCCGCACCCAATGGAAGCGGCGGACCGGTCCCATCTGGGGCGGAGCCAACCAGCCGAGGGCGTGTGACTCCCCGCTGAGCATGCGCAGGAAGAGGGAGGTGACGTGAGATGCGCGCTGAGCTTGGAGCAAGCAAGACGTACCCTCCGAGCGCTGTGAGGCCTCCCCGCATCTCTGGACTGGACCGTGCTTTATCCTGTCCCCGAGCCAAGGTGCACCTTGTGCTATCGACTACCTGTCCCTTCCTGCCATCAATCCCTGTGTTAGTCAGCCTTGTTCCGTTTGTCTGTGGTCTGTCTGGGTTAAGATAAGACGGTATTTAAGTGCCTATCTCTTCTGTGTCTTTACCTCACTACCTTGTAATCTACCCCTTTTCTCCACCACTGTAATTATATCCTCCTCCGGAGGTCTTGAGAACTGTACCCCTTGCGTCGTTTGATCTATCCCAGTCGTTGTGTCCTTTCCATCATTGATTTAGCATCGCGCGATTTGGTCAACGTTTGGGTGGAATCGGGGGAGTTGGGGAAGAATCGGGGGAACTGTTAGGTCGCGGCAATACCACCGCTCGGTAAATAACATCCTAACCGCGTCTGTAACAATATATATAATTATATATATATATATATATATATATATATATATATATATATATATGTATGTATGTATGTATGTATGTATGTATGTATATATATATATATATATATATATATATATATATATATATATAGATATATATATGTATATGTATATATAGATATGTTTTTATATATATGAACTGAGCAAGTTATTTGAAACTTCAAGTGACCAATGAGAATTTGGCAAACGGGAGGAGTTTGATTATGTCATTGGGCAGTGATTGTACTCTGGTTTATTGATTTTTAAGATTATTGCATTTGTCAGGTAGGATTCTGTATGATGGTAATTTGGTTGGAATGTTGCTTTTCTGCATTGAAAAGTGAAACTATGAGAAAATGTTAGTGTTGAAAGTGACATATACTTCAGGGTTATTATCCAACGTGACTTGGAAATGCGCATGCTATGTGTGCTCCATGAACATTGCATAAACCTCCCTCTTGTGGTGTGAAACTGTCAGCACAGGGATTTTCCTGGACCTCAAATTGAATAAAACAGAACTGTGCGTCATGATCAACATACTGTCGTCAAATTAAAGGGCAAATATTGCATTGGAGTTTGAATCATCCTTCTTTGATATTTGAATCATATGAATCATTTGAAGTTTGAATCATTTGAATCATTGGCTGTCGTGTCACTATTGACTGTGAGCACATGAAAACACACACATACATATACACACACACACACACACACACACACACACACACACACACACACACACACACACACACGCACACTCTCGCACACACATTCACACAATCTTTATCCCTGCTCTTGTTCGCTGGGCTATTGGGAAAGGTGAACTGAAGGTTTTCACCCCTGTCTGTCTGTCTGTCTGTCTGTGAGCACGATATCTCAAAAAAGTTGTGGACGGATTCGGCCGAAATTTGGGGGAGAGGTTAGGTGTGTGAATGAATGAAATGAATGAATGAATGAATGATCGTTTTCAGGCCATTTTCCCCGCTAGAGCGGGGGTTTGGCCTTGCGGGCCCCATGACAATCATGGTTCCCTGTTTGAGGCAATGTTTTTATGGCCGGATACCCTTCCTGGCACCAACCCTTGGTCGCCTCTTCCGATGCGGAGGGATACGGTGTACCTATTCTAAACCGGGGTACACACCGGTTGTCACTATTCAGGTGTGTGACAAGGAATAATTGATTTGATTTTGGTGAAGATTCGAATCTGGATACGAGAATTTTAAGTGATTCTTCACCATTGAGAGGGCCAAAAACGACACATAACATAACATAAACTAGAACAATGCGACTGTTGTCAATATGCCTCCACATAGTCCCACAACGGATGGAGATGCCATCACTCCGCATATGTATGGGTCGGGGTTCACGTTTGTGAAGTTTCATGTTGATTGGATAAGGTTCGTTTTTTAAATCCAAGATGGATGCCAAACCACGTGGCCTATGACACCATCATTTTCAAACTGTATGCAACAGTGCTGCTAGATGATATTTGTAAAATTTCGCATCGATAGGGTGAGCGTTTTCAGAGATATAATTATTTAATATTTTCCTTCAATCCAATATTGCTGCCAAACCATGTGACCTATGATGTCATAAATTTAATATTTCAATCCAAATCGGTCATGTGCATGCAATTTCAGATTTTTAGGATAAGGAATTAGATTGAAACATTTTTGCCTGGTATACCACTTCACCTATAATGTCATCATTATCATGATTTTGTTCTTCATTGGAAGTCCTTGACAATGTGGCAAGTTTCAAATTTTTCCATTCAGCGGATTCTCAGAAATTTTTTTTATTTATTTGCTTTTAATCCAAGATGGCTGCCGTACCACGTGATCCATGAGCCACAATTATCACAAAAACATTCTGCATGGGTGTCACTCCTACCCTGAACGTTTCGTCTCAATCGGACATACGGTTGCTGAGAAAAACGAAGTTTAGCCCGTACGGACAGACGGACGGACGGACAACCCGAAAACGTAATTCCTCCGGCGACTTTGTCAGTGGAGGCATAAAAAGTTATGGACGGATTATGACGAAACTTTGGTGGACGAGTTATGTCAAAACTTGGTGGATGAGTTGGTTCGGTGACAAGAAGAAGCGGATTATATTTTGGTTCAGATCCGAATTCAGATCCGACCTATCAATGGGGTATGCAAAACGTAAACTGTTCAGCCTGGTGGAGGTATGTGCTCTACCGAGTGCCGTTCTAGTTTCCTCCTGTTCTTGCCTTCCCAGCCTGAAAGCTGAAGATGACAAAATATCGTGTTGGTGTTAGCTTATTAATTAAGTTCACAAGTTGTTTGGCAGCGATTCCACTGGCAGTAATTGCTGTTTGGGTGCATTGTGGTAGATGACAGATGTAAGTAAAGAAAAATTTCAGCATCGCCCAAAATAACAACACATCTTCAGGAACAATATGGCTGGTATTCATTTGGTAATTGGGTACCCCATTAGCCTGATCTGGATTTCCGGAAGGAACTGAAGAAGACGTCTGAAGTGGTGCTGTTAACAGCAACTTGACTTCAGATCAATGGAAGAAAGTCATTTAGTCCACTGAATTCCATGTCACCGTTTTTCAAACAGGTGATAAAGTCATTGCATGGTTGGAATTTCACAAGTCTTTGCCCCTAAGTGCATTATGCCAGTAGTTCAGGCAACTGGAGATAAGCAATGATTGGAGAAGTGTTTGGTGAACATTTTTTTATTTAATAATTTTGTTGCACTCAGCAACATCCACAGAATCTCGATGAGCTTTAGTCGACTGGTTAACACTTTCATGCTGCTCATGTATTTAGAAACATCCAGGCCTATGTTGTGCAGGATGGGTCTGCGGACCTCAAAAAAAAAAACAATAAAAATACATCACAATAAGTTGCAGTGACACCTAAAAGCTAGACATGGAAAGGTTTCGAGGATGCCCCGCCACACTGCTTATAGCCTTGAGCTCATAAGAGCATACACTCTCATGCGAATATACGTAATCATTGCAATCATTTTACAATGCTGTCTCTGGAGCTCATAATGTTGATGTGAGACGTAGAAGAATATGACACATTATAAGTCACTTCATCACTGAAGACAGGTCACAACCAGTTGTTTGTGATTACATAATACAGTGAGTATAGGGTGAGGCAAAATGCCTTATGGCAGGAATGAGGGTAAAAAGTCCTCCCACCTCCACCCAGTGGTACAACTTCCTCACTCAAGGTTATGTTTTCAGTAGCCTGAATGTTCACAACAGAGGACTCTGGAACCACCTTTCGAAGCCATTTTTCCCCACAGAGCAGGGGTTGGCCTTTTTTGGGCACCGTAGTCTCCTTTTTGAAGCAATGTGTTTTATGGCCAGATGCCCCTTTTTTGGGCACCGTAGTCTCCTTTTTGAAGCAATGTGTTTTATGGCCAGATGCCCCTTTTTTGGGCACCGTAGGCTCCTTTTTGAAGCAATGTGTTTTATGGCCAGATGCCCCTTTTTTGGGCACCGTAGTCTCCTTTTTGAAGCAATGTGTTTTATGGCCAGATGCCCCTTTTTGGGCACCGTAGTCTCCTTTTTGAAGCAATGTGTTTTATGGCCAGATGCCCTTTCCGCAACCAACCCTGTTCGTCGCCTCTTGCGACACACAGGGAATTACCAGTGAACTGGTGCTCAATTTGCCGACGTCAGAAGGATGACAAGCTGAGTCAACCCCCCTGGCGTTCATTCAGCGATCGACCGGCATTCGAACCCAGGATCCTCAGATCCCAAGCTGGCACCCTAACCACTAAGCCAACACCAGGCTAACAGAGGACTCTGGCTGATGAATTATTGAGCAATTATAAAGAAAAGTTCAATACACTGAGCAAAGGGATTGAGAGAGATTATATTTATTGGAGTCGATTGTCCTACCTTACACTCCTTGAATATCTTCCAACTGCTGATCTTTTTTATGATTGACCTAACCAAATTCAAAAAACTTCAAAATAGTGTAATCAAAGAACAAAACTACCAGCAAACTATGTAAAACCAGGTGCTATGATGGCTTGGGTGGCAAGCAATAAAATTGTGTACAAAATAAGGTTTTGCTCATGGATGTTAGGAATAATCGCAATTGGGACAGACTCTCATCTCCCAATGCCATCGCTCTTGGCGAATGTTAGGCCGTAGTTAGGGTGAATTATGTTATAAAGTTAATTTTTCAGTTTGATTCAATAGAAAAACTAGATGGTATTCATAGAATACTTAACCTGCGCAGTCAACTTGGTGCGAGCCAACTCTTCTGTTTTTGAACGTTTTTTTCTTTGATCCAATATGGCCGTCAGACCACGTGAGCGATGACATCATAAATTTATATTCTCTAATATAATTGTTGCATAGATCACGCTCAATAAATTTCAAACTGATCAGACTAAGCATTGTCCCTGTCGAATTATGACGTCATAATTACGGCACCAATGACGTCATCGTTAACACCTATTCTCCCTATGGACTTCTTTACAATGAGCCACGTTTCAATTTTTTCCATGGAGCGGTTTCAGAGATATGGAGGTGCGAAGTTTTTCCAATATAATGCCTGTACCACGTTACCTATGACGTCATAATTATCATTAAAATATTATCCAGGAGGAGGCGCTCCAATGATGGAAATTTCCTATCAATCGGACCAAGAATTGCAAAGAAACAAATTCATACTGATCGAATCAAACGTTGTACTTGTCGAATTATGACGACATAATTAAGGTACAGATGACATCATCATTAACACATCTTATTCCCCAAGGGTAGCACTTGACAATGAGCCATGTTTCAATTTTTTCCATGGTGCGGTTTCGGAGATATAGAGGTGCAACCCCTTTTGATTTTTCCAAGATGGCGCCTGTACCACGTGGCCTATGACGTCATAATTCTTTTAAAAATTCTACAGGAGGAGCCGCTCATATTCTGAAAATTTCGTTTCCATCAGACTAACAGTTGCAAAGGATTTTTTTTTTCATACTGATCAGATCAAGCGGTAAAATTTCGTGTCAACCGGACCATCGGTTGCCAAGAAAATGAATTTTAAAAATGCAGACACGTACGCACGTACAGCACGTACACCGGTCCACGTATGCAACCGAATGCCTAACCTTCCTTTTCGCTTCGTGAGCGCAGGGTAGCTAGAGTTCAGAGAACACGGTACCCGGCGCAGTGTTCAAATATATGCATGAGGGCCTTGCCATTCACAGGGGATATGTTCTTGAAAATCCCCGTGAACCGCAAATCCGCAAACTTATGGGATAATGGGGGAAAATAGAGTTAGGGATTTCAACTTTAAAATTTGTCCAAACTGTACCCTTAATTAACATGTTTGTGCATTGTTTTTTTGATATTCATTTTCAAGAATAAAAGATTTATTAAGAACACTCTGGTCAACCCCTGAAGCATCGGTATGTTCGTCTCCTGAAAATCAACACTTCACAATGGGTTTACCCGCCGAGACCTTGGACCATCTTCTGGGGAGCATTGGCTGCATCTCGGTGGAACATCCACCTTTACTTCCGTTTCACCATGTTCGAACGTAACGGAGACAGAGGATTGCCAGCAAGCATCTATAACCACCGTATGACCACACGTGAGTACATATTCACACACACACATAATTACTACAATATAGTATACTATATATCGTTTTGGCAACATCCCTCAATGGTGAAGAATCACTTTTAAAAATTTCATCTCGGATCCGGATATTCACCAAAATTTAATCACCCCTTGCTTTAGTCAGGTTCACTATGTTTTTTCGTTCAAAATTTTGGAGATTAGCAAAACTATAGATTTTTGGAATATTCAGAGCATGAGGAATCCAAAAATTAATGTTGGCATTTGCGTAGACACCTTTGCGAAAATGACACTCAGGACAGTGATGAAGATCTGTAAAAGCATATTCCTGAACGGTATAGACCAAGTAGATCCTGTGTATAGGACTTATAGTTCAATCTGATACTACCTATAACTTCCTATAACAACCTATAACTTCAAAGGACTTGCAATATCATGTATTATGTAATACAGTTATATCACAAATATAAAGACAATGGTTTTCAATTACCTTTGTTTGTTGCTTTTCTATAATCCTGAGCACTATTTTGAGGCCTTTATTGGATTCCTTGACCCAGAAAACATAGGATTAACATATTTAATTAAGTCTCTAGGTTGACTAGAAGCCGAGATAGCGCAAAATATGTATTTTATGGCGGCCATTTTCAAAATCTAAAATGGCGGCCATGCAGGTGTCTGTGCAAATGCCAACATTGATTTTCAGATTCTCCATGCTCTGAAGATTCCAAAAATGTACAGGTTTGCTAATCCCAAATTTTTGAAAGAAATTATATTTGTTAACATAGTGAACCTGACTATCTTCATCACTGTCCTGAGTGTCATTTTCGCAAAGGTGTCTACGCAAATGCCAACATTAATTTTTGGATTCCTCATGCTCTGAATATTCCAAAAATGTATAGTTTTGCTAATCTACCAAAATTTTGAACGAAATTATATTTGTTAACATAGTGAACCTGACTACTTGTCACGCACCCAACCTATCCACCAGGTTTCGTCCAAATCCGTCCATAACTTTTTGAGATATCCTGCGATAGCTATATATTGGTTTTAGCCCTATCTCCCAATGGTGAAGAATCACTTAAAAAATTAAATAATTCTCATATTTGAATCCATATTCAGATCTTCACCAAAATTGAATCGATTCGTCCATGTCACACACCCACCCTGTCCACCAAGTTTCGTCCGAATCCATCCATAACTTTTTGAGATATCCTGCTATATGTTGGTACTATCACTCAATGGTGAAGAATCACTTAAAAATTAAATAATTCCCATATCCGAATCCATATTCAGATCTTCACCAAAATTGAATCGATTCGTCCTTGTCACACACCCATCCTGTCCGCCAAGTTTCGTCCGAATCCATCCATAACATTTTTGGAGATCCAGCTCACAGTCAAACAAACGTGTGAAAGCATCACGTACATCCACTTTCGGTAGAAGTTATGGTGCTGTAGTTATGTTACTTTCGGAAGAAGTACAATATGTTATGGTATTGTAGACATCAACGCATTCAGAGGGAGCAGCACAAGACAGCGGTGCTTGATGAGGTGGTAGGAGCATTATCAACACTATCACCTGCAATTTTGGACGTAGTCGAGGCTCATGGAAGAGCTAGTACACCGAACGGATCAGGAGGTAACCGCCAAAAACAGGACGCCAAACACACGTCCATGGAGAAGGATACTCCAAGGAGGAAAAACTGGAAAATTACATGGAGGAGACATTATGGATCAATTGGGCTCACAAAATTATGCACAAAAAGGATAAGTTAAGAGTTACCAACCACGCTGCTGTAAACATCAGCATTATACCCCATTCTCATTTGAATGATTTTCTACGCGAATGCAGTGCGACTACCAAATCGCACAGGGCGTACAGGAGTCGCACGGCAGTCTGTTGATTATTCGCACAGCTTGTAGGGGTGTCGTGTGTAATCACTGGTAAATCGGACGGGTCGCATCACGCATGCCCGTGCGAGTTTTTTCGTTCGCATTGGTCGCATCGGGGTCGCACGGTAGTCACACGGCAGTCTGATAGGTCGCACGGGAGTCTGAGGAGAGTCGCACGGCTCGCCGTGCCGTGTGACTCGCCGTGCGACTCCCAGCAGACCCCGTGAGACTCCCGTGCGACATCCATCAGACTGCCGTGCAACTGCCGTGCGACCTGTGCGAAACTCATGAGAGCCCAGTGCGACTGCCATCAGACTGTTGTACAAGTTGTAGGAATCTCATGCAAGTGCAGTGCGACCCCATGCGAGCGCGGTGCTACTGCCATCCAACCTGGGCGGATCTCACCAACAAACATATAAAAAGCGGCCTCAGCGGCCGCAAAATCATTCGCTACCTGATGTTCAAGCTGTCCACATCAAGATGGAAGACAACCAGAGAAGACTGAGAAGACTGAGGCTGCCTTGCCTGGATGCTTGGCGTCGGCCTTCTTTGGTGGCATCGTTGTGTTGTGTTGAATACTTGTTGACTGTCGAACATCAAGTGCGGTTATGAAGATCGATGCCAAAAGGCCGTGCTTTTATCTGATTCGCGCGGATTGAACGGCGGACGCACGGCGCTCTGATTGGTTGTACAGCGGTTGTACCGCATGCGCACAGGTCGCACGCAAGTTGAACAAAAATCGCACGGCGCTTGCGCGGGACTCGTTGAGGTTGTTCGGCAGTCGCATGGCAGTCGCAAGCAACTTGAACCGTTATCGGATGTTGCGGGAGGAAAAGTCGCACGAGAGTTTAACGGCAGTTGTACAAGTGAGACTGCGCGGAAAAAAAAACAGGGAAATTCGTACGGAAATCGCACGGCTGTACGATTTTTTAGTCGCACCGCAGTTGTACAAAAAATCCTTCAAGTGAGAACGGGCCTTTAGGATAGCATTCAAAACTGGCAGAGTGAGGCGCTGATTGGCTGGGCGCTGACACGTGTTCTCACTGGCTGAGCACGTAACTCAGAGAATAAACAACACTGATGCATGTTGCCTGTTTTCGCATGGGATTTTTGAACCGCTTGACGGATTTTGATAATCTTGTTTGTTAAAAAAAATTCCAGAGAGAGAGAGAGAGAGAGAGAATGAGAATGAATGAATGAATGAATGATAACAAAGCAGCATTAATGACTGAATACATACACAGGCTGATCCATAATTACCTCCGAGACCGAAGGTGGACAGAGGTTGTTTTCACCCCCTATCTGTCTATTTGTCTGTCTGCTTGTTTGTGAACAAAATATCTAAAAAAGTTGTGGACGGATTCAGACGAAATTTGGCGGGGAGGTTGGGTATGTGACAACGACGAAATGATTAAATTTTGGTGAAGATCCGGATCCGGCTCGTATAATTTTTTAAGTTTTTCTTCCCCATTGGAAGATAGGGCCAAAAACGATAAATAGCAGGATATCTCAAAAAGTTATTGATCGATTTGGACGAAACTAGGTGGTGTGGTTTTGTGTGTGACAAGACCAAATAGATTCGATTTTGGTGAAGATCTGAATATGGATTCGGATACAAGTGTTATTTAATTTTTTAAGTGATTCTTCGCCATTGAGAGATCGTGCGAAAAGTAATATCTAACATGATATTTGAAAAAGTTATGGACGAGTTATGACTAAACTTGGTGGACGAGTTGATTAGGTGACAAGAACAAGCTGATTCGATTTTGGTTCTAGTCAATATTGAAATACTCTGAACATTGTCGGGAGAGAATTACATTCATTTTTTGTTTGTAAGATTTTTATTGCCATTAATATTATGCTTTCTTTGCTTTCAGATGGATCCATTATGGCTGAGAGCTTAACTGTGCTAAAAGAGTGCAAGGTGCTGCGCAGTATGAGGTTTGGCAGTCTGCAATGCAATTCAAAGATGGTGGCAACAAATAAATGGGAAGACATACCACTTTGGATCCAAAAACGATGAAAAACTTTCACCAAACGCTTATAACAACTGGTTCAGTCAAGGACATAAGAAGATCTGGAAGACATACCACAGGCAGATCACCATAAAACATTGACTGGGTATGAGACGTTCAAAAGGAGACCCAGTAAGTCAATCAGACAAGCTGCGAGGGAGAGAAAACCCTCATTATGTTCAGCAGTTGTTTCCAGATGATTGTGAGAATGGGATTTTGTGAACATTTCCTTCAGTGGATTGATGACTCTCCAGGTATGATCCATAACATTATCTGGCCTGATGAGGCTGTTTTCAATGTTGGTGGTTTTGTCATTACTGGTCAGGAAATGATCCAGAAACGAAAGTCAAATGCAGCCAATAGTCAGGTTCACTATGTTAACAAATATAATTTCGTTGAAAATTTTGGGAGATCAGCAAACCTGTACATTTTTGGAATCATCAGAGTATGGAGAATCCGAAAATCGATGTTGGCATTTGCACAGACACAGATTTTAGATTTTCAAAATGGCCGCCATAAAATACATATTTTGCGCTATCTCGGCTTCTAGTCAACCTAGAAACCTAATTAAATATGCTAATCCTATGTTTTCTGGGTCAAGGAATCCAATAAAGGCCTCAAAATAGTGCTCAGGATTATAGAAAAGCAACAAACAAAGGTAATTGAAAACCATTGTCTTTATATTTGTGATATAACTGTATTACATAGTACATGATATTGCAAGTCCTTTGAAGTTATAGATATGGGTTTATAAAGCAAGAAAGCAGCCTTGTTAGTATCAGATTGAACTATAAGTCCTATACACAAGATCTACTAGGTATATACTGTTCAGGAATATGCTTTTACAGATCTTCATCACTGTCCTGCGTGTCATTTTCGCAAAGGTGTCTACGCAAATGCCAACATTAATTTTTGGATTCCTCATGCTCTGAATATTCCAAAAATGTATCGTTTTGCTTATCTCCAAAAAATTTGAACGAAAAAACATAGTGAACCTGACTACAAAGTCAGCACTGAGATATTGGAGGTGGGGAATGACTTCAACCCAACTCATTTGACGTTACATCTTCCGTGATCCAATGAAAGACAGAGGGACCTTGGAATGCTTCAAATTATTCTTCCACCAAAATTTAAGCAAAGGGACAACATAGATGAAACTATTTTTTTATGCAAGATGGTGTCCCTGCACACTTATTGATTGAAGTTCCTCTCCTTGACTCAAGTACAGGAGAAAATCGTCTGACTGGCTTAGCATTACCACACAGGTGGATCAGGCGACAAAGACCAATTGACTGACCATCTGGGATTCCTGATTTAACCCCGTGATTTGTTATTTGGGTGTGTGTGTTAAATGAAAGGTGTATGCCAGCAAACCCACAAATTTGGATGAATTTCAAATTCTGTCTGTAATTTTTTGCCAATTTGCCAGAGGAGTTTCTTAGGTGTTCAGTGAAAAATGTTGTTGAACAATTGAAAAAATGTTGTTGAACAATTGAAAAAATGTTGAACTTTGATGTTCACAAATGAAAACGCCAATAAATGGACTTTCAGGAGAAAAAATTGTTTTAGTGTTTAGTTACATGATCAACGTTCATGGTCATATAATCTAGTCACCTGGGGTAATTAATCCCTCCAATTATGGGTGAGAGACTTGATTGGGTCTTGTTTTCATTCATATTTTGGCTGCTATTTGTGGTACCTGCTTGGGAGCCTCGATGGTGTGTGCTTCTGTCTACGCTGCCGCTGATGACTCGCCTATAAGCGATGAAACAGGTCTGGCGGCTGAGAGGATGTGTAGCATTGGGATTCTCATGTATGTACTACTTGTGAATGTTTTGCAGCTGCAGAGGAACTCGGATAGAGTTTGAAATTGCAAAAGGCCTCCCTTGTGCAGATTTTCATTGTTGCTTTATACAGCTTTCTTTCGCTAGAAGAGCATGGGAGGAGTCAAATTATTTATAATCCTAGCCACCTGGGGTAATTGATTAGGTAGGTAAGAGTTGATTGGTCATTCCCCCCATTTTGTATGGGTGAGAGACATGATTGAGTCTTGTTTTCATATATATGTATACGTATGTATAGGTTCCAGGTTCTAATTCCAATCTCAGCCCAGCTATAAAATGTCATCCTGTGGGTTTGGAGGCAGGGAGAGGCACGAGTGTGTGTTCTGTCCCTCAGATGGACAGTAAACTGGGCATCTTGTCTGAAAGTCTTATTTTATGGACACTGCAGATCCCATGGTGTCCTTCGTGAAGAGTCGGCGGGCTATTGCCGCTACCCTGGCCAAATTCAAATTCCTGCCCCATAATCGAATGCTAGGCTGGGCTGGCCTGTCCATGAAAGACTTGGGCCAAACTTTCCCTGCCCGACCCCAGTAGAAGGTTGAAATCATTGTGGCTATGATAGAGAAACACAATTATGTATAGAAGTTTAGCATTCAATGATTCTCAGGTCCTGTAGAACAGTCGGCTATCACATGGAACACCATTCAACTGATTAGAAAGAAACCAATGCATCAGTCATGCGGGTGTGCCGAGATCTAGCTAGAATGCATTTCAGTTTTGTATACAGTCACGTGAAAAAGTAAGTACACCCCATGTAAAGTTTTGACTTTTTCAACATATTTCAACATACAGCTATTTGATCTTAATTTCAACAATATTGACAAATAAAGGTGATATAATATAACAAATATCATGAAACATTTACATTTTGTAGTCCATTGTATAATTTAAATAAACATAAATGCAAATTTCGCATGTGGAAAAAGTAAGTACACCCTCGGCTCTAATAGGTGGCATTGCCCCCTTTGGCAGAAACAACCTCAAGTAGGCATTTCTTATAACTCTCTACCAGTCTCTGACATCGACTGGGAGAAATTTTTGCCCACTCCTCCATGCAGAATTATTTCAGCTGTGCGATGTTTGAGGGGTTTCTTGCATGCACAGCTCGTTTCAAATCCCCCCACAACATCTCGATGGGATTTAGATCCGGGCTTTGACTTGGCCATTCCAGAACCCTCCATTTCTTTCTTTTCAGCCATTCCTTGGTGGATTTACTGGTATGTTTAGGGTCATTGTCATGTTGCAAGGTCCACCTTCGGTTGAGCTTCAACTTTCCGACAGATGGCCTCACATTATCCTCAAGCACCCTCTGGTACAATGAAGAATTCATAGTGGATTCTATGATGGTGAGCTGCTCAGGCCCTGATGCAGCAACGCTGCCCCAAACCATAATATTTCCACCATCATGCTTTACAGTTGGTATCAGGTTCTTGTGGTCAAATGCTGTCTTTGGTTTTCGCCAAACATGTCTTCTGGTACTGTGGCCAAATAGCTCTACCTTTGACTCATCTGTCCAGAGCACATTGTTCCAGAAGTGCTGGTCTTTGCCGAGGTGTTCATTGGCAAACTTTAGTCTTGCTCTGATGTTCTTTCTGGACAGCAAAGGTTTCCTCCTGGCACACCTCCCATGTGGATCTAATTTGTGCAGCCTCTTTCTAATGGTAGACTCGTGCACTTTGACATCAACAGTGGCAAGAGCTACCTGTAGGTCCCGTGATGACATTCTGGGGTTCTTCGAGACTTCTTTCAGCATCTTGCGGTCTGCTCTCAGGCTGAACTTGCTGGGGCAGCCTGGCCTGAACAAGTTGGCAGTTGTTTGGAATTTTCTCCACTTGTAGATGATCGTCCGGACAGTCGAATGATTGATTTCAAATTGTTTGGAGATCTTTCTAAATCCCTTCCCAGACTTGTAGGTATCTATACCCTTCTTTCTGAAGGCCTCAGAGAGCTCTTTTGATCTAGGCATGGTGACGCCACACACTTCAACAACAAAGAGCAAACCAAACGAAATGTCTGAGGTTTAAATAAGACAGGTCCCTCCAAGATCCTCTCTAACGATGTTCTAATCATTTGCACCTGAGCTGGTGCACCTGATTCTAATTTTAGGTATTTGAAGTAGTGATAAATGTAGGGGTGTACTTACTTTTTCCACATGCGAAATTTGCATTTATGTTTATTTAAATTATACAATGGACTACAAATGTAAATGTTTTATGATATTTGTTATATTATATCACCTTTATCTATCAATATTGTTGAAATGAAGATCAAATAGCTGTATGTTGAAATATGTTGAAAAAGTCAAAACTTTACATGGGGTGTACTTACTTTTTCACGTGACTGTACGTGCCCCGGAATTATTTTAGGTTTCCCGTGATGCGTACTGAACTTCAATGATTGGGTATTTCAATACATTCACTATTAAAATTTGTAAATGCAATATGTGCTGGGAAAGAGTGGCAAAAGGCATTACAATGGACTTTCCAGTTCGTTCAGTTTTATTTGTTCTGGCAATAGTGTACATTGATCCAGAAATTGCTGTGATTAAGAATTGGGAACAATAGGATGACAGTCCATTGAAGGTCTTTATGGATGGCTTGTCCCTGATAGAAATGTCAGATTATAACTTGAACGCTGGTGAAGAAGCTTCGGGAAATGGCTGCTTTATGCATAACTAGCCGAAAGCACCCGGCGTTGCCCGGGTTCTTTTTCAATGAATTTACTACTATAATTCAGCTTTTACTCGTGGCCGTAGAAGATTGACTACTATAATTCAGCTCTGCTTTTAATTGCGTAATGGGCCCAGCCCGGCCGAACCGGCCTCGACTGGCCTCGCCACCTAGCCAATAACCTTCCCGGGGCCCGTCCCAACATTTTAAGTTATTTTTGAATGAATATACTACTATAATTCAGCTTTTCCCCGTGGCCGTAGAAGATTGACTACGATCATTCAGCTCAGCTTTAAATTGCAAAATGGGCCCTGCCCGGCGGAGGTGGGCCTCGACCGGCCTCGCCACCTAGCCTATAACCTTCCCGGGGTCCGTCCCGGCATTTTTTGTTTCAGAGGTTTCCTCCTATCTTTCACCGTTCAGGCGATTAGCGCATGCAAACAAACAAACAAACAAAAACTTTCTTTTATATATATAGATAGAAGATAGATGATGTCTTATGTGAAATGTCGGTACCTGGTACTGTAGAATGAAAGAAACCTCCAAAGCGGTCATTTTGTCTGGTTGAGGAGAGAATTCCCAATGGTCAAGGAGCAGTGTTGAGGGTTTTGGAAGATATATATATATATATATATATATATATATATATATATATATATATATATATATATATATATATATATATATGTATATATATATATATATATATATATATATGTATATATATATATATATATATATGTTTATATATATATATATATATATATATATATATGTATATATATATATATATGTATATATATATATATATATATATATATATATATATATATATATATATATATAAATATATATATATAAATATATATATATATATATATATATATATATATATATATATATATATTGTTGTGGATATGAGAATGGTTTGTTTGTTTTTTGTTGTTGTAGTGTAAATTGCTGTAAAGATCACCCTTTGTAAATGTCATGACCCTTGTAAATACCTCCGTAGTGTAAAGGTCAAAGGGCGTCTCGGTAGTTATTCCATGAAACACCACATTGCAGGACCCGATAATACCCCTGTTCAGTAGCTTATATCTTATTATGTGTCTTAGGGTAAGGCTGTGTCTCCCATTAATTTAAATACTCCATTGCACCAAGTGAAATAAGAGTAGAGCCCCTTTCATTTCATTTCAATGGCCAACTGCATTTTGGGCAGTTTTCTTCAACCACCATTGGCCACGAGGCAGGGTTGGGGAAGAAAGGCGTGTCTCCACCTCGTCATAGAGGGGAGGAGTGAGCCAGCCCCGAACAACCAACCGAGCACGAGGGGTTTGGTTTGAGAGGGCGGAGGAAGAGCGATCGGGGAGGTTCGCAAAGGTTCAAGGGTGGGGCTATATATAACCCATGAGAGACGCCCCCAAGAGAGATGCGCTTTTACTGAGACAAGGAGATGAGTCTGAAAAGAGAGGTCCATGACAAGAGCTGAGTTGGTCATCAGGGGTGGTCAGTGGTTGCGTTGAGTGGTTGCGTTGGAGAAAGAGTGGTTGGACAAAAGAAGGAGAGAGGAGAGAACCCGTCACGCCAGACCCCCCACCAGCGCGTCGGCTCCGACCGTGATCCGACCCGTGATCCGACCCATGATCCCGCGCACACGACAGGATCGGTGGCATCAGCGGCCGTCGAGGTCCAGCCCGACGTCCCGTGCGGGATCAAGCTCCAGCCAGCTCCGTGCCGTCCTCCCCCTCCAGCCACACACCTCCTTCCAGCCAATCCACTCTGCAATTCCCCGTGTGAGTCGTCTTTGTTTGTTCTGTCCTGGGTAGGTAATTAAGCTTGTATAAGGAATTCACTGTGTCACCTGCGTCTCATGTCCCTGTACATAATCATGACTGCTCTTTTTACTTATGTGTGTAAATAGTAATAAATCCCGTTACTCTTCTGTACGTCTTCTTCCTCTTTGCATTCGGTCGCTTTAGAGTTTTCCAGATTGAGTAGCTGTGGCGCGATACGGCCAACGTTGGGTGAATCGGGTCTAGTGGGGAACAACTGTTCGGCCGTGGTTATACCTCCGCTCGGTAAAATAACATCTAATCCGCGGACCGTAACAAATTGGTAGTCAGGAGTTGGGATTCGAACCTGGGACTAAATTTATTTAGCCCAAATTTTGGACACCAATTGTGTTATTACAGTAACAAATTGGTGTCGGGGAGTGAGATACGAGGCCCGAAGCGCGCTTAACGTGCTCAAAATTACGAGCTGCTGAAAATTTGTGTTTTAAAGCAAAACCCGAATTTTGAAATCGCGCCATGGCTGGTCAAGGTGACGGGATGCCGGTGGGAGAGATAGACGGGGTGGAATCGACCCAGGACCTCGGGGAAATGTATATGGAGGATGTGGTTGAGGGGGTATCAGGTGCACAAAATGGCGCTCTCGCGCACGAGGTTTCAGGCGCGCAAAATGGCGCCTTTGCGCAAGCGGTTACAGCGGCACCAAATCTAGCCGCGCCCGCGACCGTAGCAGCGCCGCCGTTGGATTCGGACCTTTTGTTGCTACAAATCGGGGCCCTTATGGACAAAATGAGGGACGAAGCAAGGGCTAATAGTGAGCGGTTGGGAAACCAAATTGTGGGATTGAGGGCTGATAGTGAGCGATTGGAAGCCAAAATGGGTGAGCAAATAAGGAACGAAGCGAGG
Organism: Myxine glutinosa; assembly: GCF_964187855.1. Taxonomy (NCBI): domain Eukaryota; kingdom Metazoa; phylum Chordata; class Myxini; order Myxiniformes; family Myxinidae; genus Myxine; species Myxine glutinosa. The sequence continues at coordinate 120,653,974 of NC_136261.1, read as the reverse complement.
GCTCAGAGTGAGCAATTGGGGGTAATGAGGGATGAAGCGAGGGGTACCGGGGAGGGGTTAGACAACGGGATAAAAGAGGTAAAGAATGAGTTAACGGGGGTGGAAAATAGAATGGCTGCCCAGGAGAATCAGTTAGAGGGGGTGAAAAATGGGTTAAAGGGGCTAGAAAATAGGATTTTTTTTTATTTTTATTTTTTTTGTATAAAAGATCGAGGCTCGTGAAAGAGCGAACATTTATCACACAGAAAGACAAACCGACAAACCGACACATAACCGACAAACCGACACATAGAACAAATAACATCGGGAGCGGTAGACAAGATGGGGAGAGAGGGGGAAGGACACAAACACAACACAACACAACACAACACAACACAACATTTTAGAGCAGGAACCGAGAGACATGGAGACATCGAGAGATCTGTGGGAGGGAGAGGGCTTTGGGGGGAGGCATGGGAAAGGGGGTGGGAGAGGCATAAAACATATGGACACTGCCAGGACTACCAGGAAAGAAGTTGGAATTACAAACAAGGTGGATCTGGGGTGAATTAGTGGGGGTAGAAAAGATCAAGGTTTTGGATGGGGGAAAATAAGAGATGGTGGTGAATAGCTGTTTTAAAGACCTGGAGGGAGGAGTGGGATTGAAGGGAGTGTGGGAGTTTGTTCCAGAGGCGGGAGAAAAGAGGAATGAAGGAGTGAAGGTGAGCAGAGAGCCGAGATTTCGGCAGTTTAACCATCAGAGGCTTGCTGGCAGATCTTGTGCGACCTGTAGGAATATTTGGGGGACAGAGCACAGAGAGAGCTGGGGGAGCAAGGCCGGAGAGGAGTCGGTAGAAGACGGAAAGACCACCAACCTGCCTGCGGTGAGTGAGTGAGAGGCCCTTGGAGTTAGCTTCATCACGGGAGATTCCAATGATTCTGAATGCTTTGCTTTCAACAGCGTGAAGACGAGCTAGGTGTGAGGCAGGAGCACCAGCCCAGAGGGGAGAGCAGTATTCCATTGAGCTGCGGATGAAAGCCTTGTACGTGGTGAGGAGCTCAGGTGTGCCAAGGAAGGACTTCGCACGACGGAGGATGCCCAGTCGGCGACTGGCTTTGCAGGCCAGCTTGGAAATGTGGTTTTCCCAAGAAAGATCATGGCAGATAGTGAGACCCAAAAGCTGCAGCGACAGAACTTCTTGGAGAGGATTGTTGAGAAAGTAGATGGGAGGGTTGTCCAGTCGATCTTTTCGGAGAGACATAGTAAGAGTGTGAGATTTGTCAGGATTGAAAGACATGTTCCACTTGTTTGACCAGTCTGTGATTTTGTCCAGGTCTTCAGAGAGTGAGGAGGCTGCAGACTGCCGATCTGAGGGAAGAGGAATGGAGCGGCAGAGAGTGGAGTCATCAGCAAAGAGATAGAGAGGATTTTCCAGAGAGTCGGAGAGATCATTGATAAAGACCAGAAAAAGCACAGGGCCCAGCACACTGCCTTGGGGAACTCCAGCCTGAACAGGAAGGGGAGATGAGAGAAATCCATTCAGGGCCACACGTTGACTACGACCAGAGAGGAAGTCCGCAAGCCATGCATGGAGATTTCCATGGATACCATAGGAGTAGAGTTTGGTGAGCACAGCTGGGTGCCAGACCATATCGAAGGCACGTGATATGTCGAGGGAGACAGCTCTGATTTCCTGTTTGGCATTGAGGACCTCCATCCATTGTTGAGACAGGAGAAGCAGCATGTCCAGAGTAGAGTGACCTGGTCTGAATCCAAATTGATGATCAGAGATCAAGCCATTGGAGAAGAGGAAAGATTTCATATCCGAAGCAATGATGGATTCCATGACTTTGCTGATAATTGGGAGCAGGCTGATTGGTCTGTAGTTAAAAGGATCTGTTTTTGCACCTTTTTTGTGTAAAGCGGTAATGTTTGCTGATTTCCAGGATGCTGGCAGATGACCTTGAGCAAAAGATAGGGTGAAAAGAACAGAGAGAGGGTGAGATAGAGCGGCAGAGCAGGATTTTAGGACCCGTGGGCTGATGCCGTCTGGTCCAGTTGCAGAATCAGAGTCGAGGTTAGACAAAAACTCCTCCACCTTGTCAGGAGAGAAGGACACAGAGTCCAGGAGCAGTTGGGTTCGACTGGGAAAGGTGGGAACAGAGAGAGATGGGTTTGGGACTAAAGATTTTGGATGGAAGGTAAATTGCGGGAGATAGGGGAGCAATCCGCCCGAGAAATTAAACAAATGGGAGAGCAGATAGAGGAGGTGAAAATCGGGGTAGAAACCAAACTGGATGCTCAGAGGGATGAATTGGGACAGATGAGGGTGGCATCTACAAAAGAGAGGGAGGAGATGAAAGAGGAGATACGACGAGGTGTAAGTGAGGAGGTCTCGGGGGTACGCGAGGAGGTAAAGCGAGGTGAAAAGCGTATAGAGAAAGAGGTGAGAAATGGAACGGCTAGGTTACAAGGGGGAATAGAAGATCTGATGGAGGAGGTGGAACAGCTGACGGAGGGACAAAAAGACCTAACGGAGCAGGTTCAAAGGAACACTGCGGTACTAGGAGGGTTAAAAGCGACACAAAACGACATTAAAAATGACTTAATAGCGAAACAGAGGCAATGTCAAATGGTACGTGAGGGACTGACAACGAGGTTGGAAGAGGTGACAGAAGTAATAGAGACGAAGGACCGAGAGGTGAGGACGCACATAGAAACGGTCAAGGTAGCCTTAGAGGACGAACTTGAGGAGACGCACCGGGAAATAAAAGAGGTGAAGCAAAAATTAGAGGAAGTGGAAGAAGAGGTGAGTGAAATTAAGAAGAGACGGACAGAAACTAAGAGAGAAATACAGGAGGAGTTGATGGAATATGTGCAAGGTCGGTGCTCAACTCATAATGGTGTTCTCACTAACCAAATAAAGAGTTTGCAGGTGGTGAAGGAGGTGCGGAGACGAGGTGCCAAGGTGAGTGGCGATATACGAGGAAATGTACATGATGTGAGGGGAGCTTCAGTCGGCTTGGGGGTTGATGTGGACCCGGGTGTTCGTGAGAGGCCGTTGGTGAAGTGTGCGACAGGTACGGTGTGCGAAAAAAGAGGTGTGCGAGAATGTCTGACCATGGGGTGTGTGAGGAAAAAGTGCGCGCCGAGGAGTGAGTGTGCTGTCGAGAGTGAGTCGGTCGTAGCGCGTGTGCGAGGGAGCACATGGAAGCGCGTAGTGAGAAGTGTTACAGAGGAAGTAACGGAAGCGTGCACGCCTGTGGTGAGTGTTACGGAGGAAGTAACGAAAGAGTGTGCACAAGAGGATGCGCGAGAAAGGTGTGTAACGGACGGGTGCATGGGGAAAGAGTGCGCTGTCAAGAGTGAGGGAGAATGCATGCCTGTGGTGAGTGTTACGGAGGAAGTAACGAAAGAGTGTGCGCAATAGGATGCGCGAGAAAGGTGTGTAACGGATGGGGTGCATTAGGAAAGAATGCGCTGTCGAGAGTAAGGGTGAGTGCGCTGTCAAGAGTGGTGGTGAAAGTAGTGAGAGTGACACGGAGCGTGAGTTGGTTGTGACAGGTGAGAGAGGTTGTACACCTGAAATGTAAGGAAGCACACCTGGAATGGTAGAGCGTGTATGGGAATGCACGCTGGAATTAGTAGTGAGGCACGTGGTTGGGTGTGCGAGTGAGAGCACACCTGTGATTGTCACAGAGGAGGTGACCGAGAAGGGGGCGCGAAGAGGTGTGTTGGTGAGGTGTGCGAGCGACGAGTGTGTGCAAAGGTGTTCGGTGGTCAGGTGTGTGACCAAGTCTGTGAGCGGAATGAGTGTACCTGGGTGTGTTAGAGAAGGTGCAATGACGAGGAGCATGGGAACAGCTGGATGTATGAGCAAGAAAGGGGTAGCGTATGCGTGTGAGCATGCAGGTGAGGCATCGACGGTAACCGGGTTAGCGGTTAGAGCGACTTATAGCCGAATCGGGCCCTCGGTGCGTGCCGGGTTCCACGTGCCGCGAGGACTAGCGGGGATCCGAACAACGGCGGGTTCGAAAGGACCGCCGTACGTGATCCACGCTGGGCCGCGCTTGGAACGGCCGCGTCCGTGCTCCGCTAGGCGGAACGGGCAGCCCGATAGGAAGGGTCGTCATGGCGACCCCTTTTTGTTGAGGCGGTCCGGCAGGTCGAGATCGGGCAATTGGATGGCTCCGTGCCGAGGTGGTGCGTGGGATCTCGGCCCGGGTAAGCACCCTTCCCTGCACCGAGTGCCGGACGCATCCAGCCGCCGGCACCAAACAACCCGCATTCATTGCTCGGCTTTACGAAGCCGGGCTGTGGAAGTGAATTGGCGCACCGAGAGGATCTAGTAAGTAGACGGGTGATGAGGATAGTGGTCTGGACCCGAAATTAGAAAAAACAAAATTTGATGATTGGCAAAGGATTGGCAGCGTGATGATTGGCAGAGGATTGGTAGAGTGATTGGCAAATTTTGGATTTGTGGAAATTGGACAAGCAAAATTTATAGTAAGAGATGCCCCATGTGATGGGATGGCAACTCTGTCATCCCTCACAACAGGGGGGCGAAGGAGCACTAGTTTATGGGGTTGATGGCAGTGAAAACTAGCCCGGGAGGGTTAGGATATATCGTGTGTAGGGATCTAGCGAAGATGACATTAGGTAACGTTAAGATTAGTTAGTGACTGATACCTGTAGTGGGGATGCAGGTAGATTAGTGTGGATGATAATGACGTGGTATGTGCTTAGTTTAAAGGGAAGAAAGGGAGCACTAAGTTAGCAGGGCAACAGGTAGTTGAGATGATGCCGTGTGAGTGTTGGAGGTGTATCCAAGTGTATTGAGCAGTGTGTGAGGAACAGGTGTGATTGAACAGATGTGATTGCACAGGTGTGCAACTGAACAGGTGTATGGAGCAGTGTATGAGTAAGAGTGATCATGATAGTGATGTGTATTGTGTTGACCAAATGGTCCAGGGAGAAGGAGGGTACAGGTGGCACCAGGTAAGAGTGCACAGGTGTGCAACGACAGGTGTATGGAATAAATGGTAGTGTGGGATATCTGGAGTATTGGAATGGATGGTCGTGGAGTGAGTATGGTGGAAATTGTGGAGTGGAGTGGATGGTGCGAAGGTGTGAATGGGGGAAGAGTGGACCCCCATCACGAATACCCGGGGCGGGTAGTGTAAGTGTTAGGTAGAGGGTATAGGTAAATTGTGGTTGGATATTGGCATCTGTGGTGCGAGGTGAAAGAATGGTATTTGGATGGGTGCGTTAGTGTTGTGGAAATGGCTGGGCGTGTAGCCTGTTAGTGTGTGTAGTTGGGTTGGGCACTCCACCACTGTGAGAATGTCGACCAGGTGAGGCCGCAGGTGGGCTCTGGGAGCCGGTAGTAGTTGTTGTGGATGGGGCCCGAGGATCCGGAGGACGGACCCGGGTAGCCCAGTGCCAGAAGGCACCGAGTGGGGTGACAGAGCCAGGAGGGGCCTTCCCCAGTAGATAGGTTAGGTTAAGGAGCTAGGTAAGCTCGGGTGGCAACTACAGTGGTGGAGGTGTGCAGGTGGGTAGACCTGCTGGGAGAGCTGCACGACCCAGCCCAGAAATTGTGCAAGGGCACCGGGAGATGAATCGGGGGAGTGAGACCCCAAATTGAGAAGCACCACAGTTTGGTCAATGGGAATTGGTTTTTAGAACCCATAGTGTAAGTTGGCCAATGGATTGGCAGGGAGAGACCCCGGGTAGTGTAAAGTGTGTTAAAGTCATTTAGAGGATAGTTAGGATTAGGAAGTCTCCTCGCACCATCTGCATCCACTCACCTGAGATGACGTACCTCCACACCATGCCAGGTTGTTTTTGTTATTTTTATGTGCAAATGTTTTGGATTGTGAGACGCATCATGACGTGGGTGAGACATGTTGCTTTATGTTCCATCTCTTCCTCCTTATGAGGATTGATGATGAATTGGTGATGGCAAATTTTGGATCGTGGGATTGTGAAGACGAATTTGGTATAAGGGAAATATGGGAAGACGTGATGGTAGCGACGGATTGGTAATGTGTAGATTTTGTACATATGGGGTAAGGGCAAGGGTAGTGTAGGTGACAGGGGGGTGACGTACGGTAGGGACGAGCTTTCTCACTTCGCCTTCCGTACGCATTTCACCTTGCATTGCCTTATTGATGTGTACCCTTGTGACCTTACCCCTCGCTCATTTGTCTTCCCCCTTTTTGTCTCCCACATGACCTGTGCGCCATTGGGCACCGAGGGGAGCGTGCGTGAGTCGGCCATTGTGCGCCCGAAATTCCCAGAACCAGCTGTCTGCAACGATGCACCACATTATGGACCACATGCTTGTGGCCGAGCACCACGTATGGACACCAGGGGTTGGGGCATGGCCCCTCTGCTGGAACCGGCCATGAGGGCCCGAAATCTTGCTGGCGGACCTTGGCCACAGGGCACCGATGACCCACAGGTGAACCACACTAGTCGGCCCTGTGGGCCATAAATAAAATAAATAAAAGAAGGACACGTTGGGTGCATTTCATTTTCAGTTCAAACAGGCCGCCAGCAAAGGAAAAAAAGACAACAACTGGAAGAAATAATAATAGCCAGCAGAGGGAGCCGAAGAGCAAGAGATCACCTGCAGGGTTAGGGGTTGTTGATTTTATTTTTATTGAACATTGTTGAACTGTGGTGACTGCACCCATTGGTGCTTGAGGGTGTGTTGGTGCATTATAGGTGCTTTCATGGTGCGTCGATGCAGAGCAGACTGTCTCCCCCCCAGAAAGAACAATCACAGGTCCTGGGTTAGTTTTGTAAATAAAAGTAGTGTCAACTGTAAATAATGCTCCCCACCGTCAGTGTGTAGTTTGAAGACCATTCCGCAATTCGGTTAACTGTGGGCGTGAGTCTGTTAGGCAGGGTGCAATGGAGCAGCGGGACACATTTATTTATGTTTTAAAACTGTCGCACTCAGGGTCAGGTTAAAAGTAGAGGGAACTACACCTACGTGTCACACTAAATTAAGTTGTAGGCCCGGGCCATGCCTAAGAGGAGGAGGGTGCAGTGTTGTGGATATGAGAATGGTTTGTTTGTTTTTTGTTGTTGTAGTGTAAATTGTTGTAAAGATCACCCTTTGTAAATGTCATGACCCTTGTAAATACCTCCGTAGTGTAAAGGTCAAAGGGCGTCTCGGTAGTTATTCCATGAAACACCACATTGCAGGACCCGATAATACCCCTGTTCAGTAGCTTATATCTTATTATGTGTCTTAGGGTAAGGCTGTGTCTCCCATTAATTTAAATACTCCATTGCACCAAGTGAAATAAGAGTAGATCCCCTTTCATTTCATTTCAATGGCCAACTACATTTTGGGCGGTTTTCTTCAACCACCATTGGCCACGAGGCAGGGTTGGGGAAGAAAGGCGTGTCTCCACCTCATCATAGAGGGGAGGAGTGAGCCAGCCCCGAACAACCAACCGAGCACGAGGGGTTTGGTTTGAGAGGGCGGAGGAAGAGCGATCGGGGAGGTTCGCAAATGTTCAAGGGTGGGGCTATATATAACCCATGAGAGACGCCCCCAAGAGAGATGCGCTTTTACTGAGACAAGGAGATGAGTCTGAAAAGAGAGGTCCATGACAAGAGCTGAGTTGGTCGTCAGGGGTGGTCAGTGGTTGCGTTGAGTGGTTGCGTTGGAGAAAGAGTGGTTGGACAAAAGAAGGAGAGAGGAGAGAACCCGTCACGCCAGACCCCCCACCAGCGCGTCGGCTCCGACCGTGATCTGACCCGTGATCCGACCCGTGATCCCACGCACACGACAGGATCGGTGGCATCAGCGGCCGTCGAGGTCCAGCCCGACGTCCCGTGCGGGATCAAGCTCCAGCCAGCTCCGTGCCGTCCTCCCCCTCCAGCCACACACCTCCTTCCAGCCAATCCACTCTGCAATTCCCCGTGTGAGTCGTCTTTGTTTGTTCTGTCCTGGGTAGGTAATTAAGCTTGTATAAGGAATTCACTGTGTCACCTGCGTCTCATGTCCCTGTACATAATCATGACTGCTCTTTTTGCTTATGTGTGTAAATAGTAATAAATCCCGTTACTCTTCTGTACGTCTTCTTCCTCTTTGCATTCGGTCGCTTTAGAGTTTTCCAGATTGAGTAGCTGTGGCGCGATATGGCCAACGTTGGGTGAATCGTGTCTAGTGGGGAACAACTGTTCGGCCGTGGTTATACCTCCGCTCAGTAAAATAACATCTAATCCGCGGACCGTAACAATATATATATAGTTGCATATCCCGGGTTCGTCGACGTACTAAGGGGTGGGGTTATGCCCCGTTCCCCCTCGAACTCCTGTTCCACTGAGGCCGCCGACTGCGAGCGACTCAGCTCGTGATTGACGGATTGCTAAGCAATTCCGATCGCCAACCTCCCAGCCACGTGCCGGAGAGTTTCTGTTCAAATATTCCCAAATACCTTCAAGACACTCACCGCAGGCAGGTAGGTGGCCTTTCTGTCTTCTACCGACTCCTCTCCGGCCTTGCTCCCCCAGCTCTCTCTGTGCTCTGTCCCCCAAATATTCCTACAGGTCGCACAAGATCTGCCAGCAACCCTCTGATGGTTAAACTGCCGAAATCTCGGCTCTCTGCTCACCTTCACTCTTTCATTCCTCTTTTCTCCCGCCTGTGGAACAAACTCCCACACTCCCTTCAATCCCTCTCCTCCCTCCAGGTCTTTAAAACAGCTGTTCACCACCATCTCTTATCTTCCCCCATCCATAACCTTGATCTTTTCTACCCCCACTAATTCACCCCAGATCCACCTTGTTTGAAATTCCAACTTCTTTCCTGGAAATCCTGGCAGTGTCCATATGTTTATACCTCTCCCACCCCCCCCCCCCCTTCACATGCCTCTCCCCCTTCACATGCCTCCCCCCCAAAGCCCTCTCCCTCCCACAGATCTCTCGATGTCTCCATGTCTCTCGGTGCCTGCTCTCAAATGTTGTGTTTGTGTCCTTCCCCCTCTCTCCCCATCTTGTCTACCGCTCCCGATGTTATTTCTTTTATGTGTCTGTTTGTCTTTCTGTGTGATTAATGTTCGCTCTTTCACGAGCCTCGATCTTGTATACAAAAAAAAAAAAAGACACTTTTCCAAAGAAACTGGGGATAGAACCCTCGCGTCCACACTTTATCGAGTGCCTAGCGGATTTGCACAGTGTGGAAAGCGGCGTTACCTCACGTGATTTACAGACCTGATTCAAGCCAAATTCGGTCTCGGATGATGCTGGGCCAATGGAGAAAAGACGAATACGAACAGGTTGGAAAGTAATAATCAAATGTACAGCCTTTTATCTTGAAGGCACAGAGAAACAGAGACGAAGATGCACCTGATCAATTCCTTACCGTTCATAAACCCCACAGGCGCCTTCACACTCTCACACACACGAATGACACACGGATTATTCTCGTACCGATCGATGTACGTGCTGGGATTCCCTCGCTGGTGGCCGCGGCTGTGCGCAGTGTGCAGTTCGCTCTTCGATCCAGATGTGCAGCCTGGACGAGGTATCTGGACGACAAACTTCAGCACAGGCAGATGAACCTCAGCGCAGGTTGTTGAGCTTCAGCACAGGTTGGTGAACTTCAGTGCAGGTTGGGCTAGATTCAGCACAGGTTGGACGACCAGCTTCAAGATGGGTCACGGGAGGGGCCAACGCTTGCAGGTCCACCAGATCAGAGCAAGAGATCGGCGAAGCACAAAGCCAGAGAGGTCGTCGACGAAGGACAAAGGCAAGAGCAAGAGTACAGAGATCGGCGAAGAGCGATGCGTGTCGGCGTCGACGCAAAAAGCAAGAGCAGGAGTGTCATCTGGTGGAGCCAAAAGCAAGAGAATGAAAATGCGATGGGCGGGGGTTTATCACACCCGCCCATGCCTCCAAAATGCGTGTTGGCCTTCCCCATCGGTCGCTTGCTGGTGGTGTTCCCGAACCGTCCTTGGTCACATGGGCCTGTTATTTTGGCCACGCCTTCCTGCTCATTAGTAATGGCTTCCCTTAACCACACAAAGGTTTGAAATCTTTCCTACCTTCAACGCATATTGGTTTTGATAACTACACAATGGGAAAGGGATACTCTTTACATTCAATAAGAAATAACTAACTACTGCAGGCTACATGTTGTCGGGCAATTAACTACAAGGGGTTTGCCTTTATGGCAAAACCGCAACTATCTATATATATATATATATATATATATATATATATATATATATATATATATATATATATATATATATATATATATATATATATATATATATATACTGTATATATATTGTTACGGCCCGCGGTTAAGGATGTTGGTTTGCCGAGCGGATGGCACCGCGGCCTAACAGTTACCCCGACTAACCCGATCCCCGAACGTTGGCCGGATCGCGCCACAGATATTCAATAGGGAAAAGACTAAGGCGACACGGATGTGAAGAAGAAGACAAAAAGGTTGGAAATACGAATATAATTTATTTGCTATGTTCAGGCTCAAAAAAACGAAGGAGAAGGAAAGATAATAAAATAATTTACGGAAGATTTTAGACACAGTGCAACCTAGCTTATACAAACTTAATTAAATACCCAAGACAGAACAAACGAAGACGACTCACACGGGGAATGAAGATAGGAATGGCGGAGGTGGATGGCTTGGAGGGGGGAGGCCGGTCCACGGATACCGCAGCACGATCGGCGCGTTTGGCAGCCGCCGTTCCTTTTCGGTCCTGCTCAAAACGTCCGTCCAGGCCCCAAGCTGCTGTGGCTGCAGTTTCGGTGGCTCAAGCTGCTGTTGATGCAGCTGCGGTGGCTCAAGCTGCTCTCTTCAGGGATCCCTTACTCAACTCTCTTCTCGGTGATCTCTTCGCCGCAACTCTTGTCATGGACCTCCTCTCACGGCTTCCGCGCGCGCTCTTTTATATCGCCGCGGGCAAATCAAGCCGCCGGCCTCCCGGACACGCCCATCGGTGAGCTCCTTCGGCCCTGATTGGTGGGCACAGCCCTCTGGCTCCGCCCTTGATGACGAGGTCCAGACCCGCCCTTCTGCCCCAACCTTGCCTCGTGGCCAATGGGGGTTGAAGAAAACCGCCCAAAATGCAGTTGGCCATTGAAATGAAATGAAAGGGGATCTACTCTTATTTCACTTGGTGCAATGGAGTATTTAAATTAAACAGAGACACAGCCTTACCCTAACACACATAATAAGGATATAAGCTACTGACCAAGGGTATTATAGTGTCCTTCAATGTATGCTTTATGGAATTAACTACCGGAACGCCCTTTGACCTTGATACAACAGACTGGAGGCAGGAAGGCGATATTTTACAACAATTTACAATACAATAAAAACACAATAAAAAAAACACAATCCTCATTTCCGCAACACTGCACCCTCCTCCTCTTAGGCACACCCCGGGCCTATAACTTTAACTTAGTGTGACACGTAGGTGTAGTTCCCTCTACTTTTAACCTGACCCTGAGTGCGACAGTTTTAAAACATAAATAAATATGTCCCGCTGCTCCATTGCACCCTACCTAACAGACTCACGCCCACAGCTAACCGAATTGAGGAATGGTCTTCAAACTATACATTGACGGTGGGGAGCATTATTTACACTGACGTTACTTTATTTACAAAACTAACCCAGGACCTGTGATTGTTCTTTTGGGGGGGAGAGACAGTCTGCTCTGCATCAATGCACCATGAAAGCACCCAAAACGCACCAACACACCCTCAAGCACCAATCGGTGCACAGTCATCATTGTTCATCAATAAAAATAAACCAACAACCCCTAACCCTGCAGGTGGTCTCTTGCTCTTCGGCTCCCTCTGCTGGCTATTATTATTTTCCTGGTGTTGTCATCTTCCTTTGCTGGTGGCCCATTTGCAATAAAAAATGCACCCAACGTGTCCATTTTATTTATTTATGGCCCACAGGGCCGACTAGTGTGGTTCACCTGTGGGGCATCGGTGCCCTGTGGCCAAGGTCCGCCAGCAAGATTTCGGGCCTTCATGGCCGGTTCCAGCAGAGGGGCCATGCCCCAACCCATGGGGTCCATCAGTGGTGCTCAGCCACAGACATGTGGTCCATAATGTGGTGCATCGATGCAGACAGCTGGTTCTGGGAGTTCCGGGCGCACAATGGCGGACTCACGCACGCTCCCCTCGGCGCCCAGTGGCGCACAGGTCCTCATGTGGGAGGCAAAGGGGGGGGGAAGACAGATGAGCGAGGGGTAAGGTCACAAGGGTACACATCAAACAAGGCAATGCAAGGCGAAATGCGTACAGAGAGCAAAGTGAGAAAGCTCGTCCCTACCGTACGTCACCCCCCCTGTCACCTACTCTACCCTTGCCCTTACCCCATATTTACAAAATCTACACATTTACAAATCCGTCGCTACCATCACATCTTCCCCCTATAGCAAATTCATCTTCACTCCCTCTACTTCAAAATTTGCCATCACCAATTCATCATCAATCCTCATAAGGAGGGAGAGATGGAACATCAAGCACAATGTCACACCCACATCACGATGCGTCTCACATTCCAAACATTTGCATCATAAAAATAATAAAACATGGCATGGTGTGGAGTTACGTCACCTCAGGTGAGTGGATGTAGATGGTGCGAGGAGATTCCTAATCCTAACTATCCTCTAAATTACATTAACACACTTTACACTACCCGGGGTCTTTCCCTGCCAATCCATTGGCCAACTTACACTATGGGTTCTAAAAACCAATTCCCATTGACCAAACTGTGGTGCTATTCAATTTGGGGTCTCACTCCCCCGATTCATCTCCCTGTGCCCTTGCACGATTTCCGGGCTGGGTCGTGTAGCTCTCCCAGCAGGTCTACCCACCTGCACACCTCCACCACTGCAGTTGCCACCCGAGCTTACCTAGCTCCTCACCCTAACCTATCTAATTGGGGAAGGCCCCTCCTGGCTCTGTCAACCCTTGGTGCCCTCTGGCACTGGGCTACCCGGGTCCGTCCTCCGGATCCTCGGGCCCCATCCACAACAACTCTACCGGCTCCCAGAGCCCACCTGCGGCCTCACCTGGCCGACATCCTCACAGTGGTGGAGTGCCCAAACCAACGACACACACTAACAGGCTACACGCCCAGCCATTTCCACAACACTAATGCACCCATCCAAATACCATTATTTCACCCGCACCACAGATGCCAATATCCAACCACAATTTACCTATACCCTCTACCTAACACTTACACTACCCTCCCCGGGTATTCGTGATGGGGGTCCATCCTTCCCCCATTCACACCTTCGCACCATCCACTCCACTCCATAGTTTCCACCATACTCACTCCACGACCATCCATTCCAATACTCCATATACTCTATACCATTTATTCCACACAACCATTCTCCATACACCTGTCGTTGCACACCTGTGCAATCACACCTGGTGCCACCTGCACCCTCCTTCCTTCCTGGACCATTCGGTCAATACAACTCACATCACTATCACTCACTCATACACTGCTCCATCCACCTGTTCAGTTGCACACCTGTGCAATCACACCTGTTCCTCACACACTTTTCACAATACACTTCTAAATACACCTCCAACACTCACACAGCATCATCTAAACTACCTGTTGCCCTGCTAACTTAGTGCTCCCCGTCTTCCCTTTAAACTAAGCACATACCACGTCATTATCATCCACTCTAACCTACCTGCGTCCCCACTACAGGTATCATTGTCACTACCTAATCTTAACGTTACCTAAGGTCATCTTCTCTAGATCCCTACACATTATCCAAACCCTCCCAGGCTAGTTTTCACTGCCATAAACCCCATAAGACTAGTGCTCCTTTGCCCCCTCTGTGAGGGATGACAGAGTTGCCATCCCATCACATCGGGTATCTTCCACTACCAATTTTGCACATCACATTTCAGCCAATCAAAAATCTGCCAATCATCTACCAATCCTCTGCCAATCATCACTGCCAATCCTCAAATTTTGTTTTTCTAATTTCGGGTCCAAACCACTGTCCTCGTCATCAGTCTTCTCACTAGTGCCTCTCGGTGCGCCAATTCACTTCTAAAGCTCGGCTTCGTAAAGCCGAGCAATGAATGCGGGTTGTTTGGTGCCGGCGGCTGGATACGTACGGCACTCGGTGCAGGGAAGGAGGTTTACCCGGGCCGAGATCCCATGCACCTCCTTGGCACGGAGCCATCCAATGGCCCGATCTCGACCTGCCGGAACGCCTCAGCAAAAAGGGGTCACCATGACGACCCTTCCTATCGGGCTGCCCGCTCCGCCGAGTGGAGCACGGACGCGGCCGTTCAAAGCGCGGCCCCGGCGTGGATCGCGTACGGCGGTTCTTTCGAAACCGCCGTGGTTCAGATCCCCGCTGGTCCTCGCGGCACGCGAAGCTGCCTGGCGCGCACCGAGGGCCCGATTCGGCTATAAGTCGCTCTAACCGCTAACCCGGTTACCATCGATGCTTCACCTGCATGCTCACACGCATACGCTACCCCTTTCACCCTCACCGAGCTCGGTGCTCCAACGCCGCCCGTACACCCCGCATACTTCGTCATTGCACTCGTTCTTTCGCTCACAGACTTGGTCACACACCTGACCACCGCACACCTTGGCACACACTCGTCGTTCGCACACCTCACCAACACACCTCTTCGCGCCCCCTCCTCGGTCACCTCCTCTGTGACAACCACAGGTGTGCTCTCACTCGCACACCCAACCACGTGCCTCACGACCAACTCCAGCGTGCATTCCCATACGCGTTCTACCATTCCAGGTGTGCATCCCTCCATTCCAGGTGTACATCCTCTCTCACCTGCCACAACCAACTTACGCTCCGTGTCACTCTTACTACTTTTACCACCACACTCGGTCGCGCATTCACCCTTACTTTTGACAGCGCACTCTTTCCTCATGCACCCGTCCGTTACACACCTTTCTCGCGCACACTCTAGCGCACACTCTCCCGTTACATCCTCTGTAACACTCACCACAGGCGTGCATTCTCCCTTACTCTTGACAGCGCACTCTTTCCCCATGCACCCTTCCGTTACACACCTTTCTCGTGCATCCTCTTGCGCACACTCTCTCGTTACTCCCTCCGTAACACTCACCACAGGTGTACACTCTCTCGTTACATCCTCTGTAACACTCTACACAGGTGTACACTCTCTCATTACATCCTCTGTAACACTCCTCACTACGCGCTTCCATGTGCTCCCTCGCACACGCGCTACGACCGACTCATTCTCGACAGCACACTCACTCCTCGGCGCGCACTTTTTCCTCACACACCCCAGAGTCGGACATTCTCGCACACCTCCTCCTTCGCACACCATACCTGTCGCACACTTCACCAACGGCCTCTCACAAACACCCGGGTCCACAACAACCCCCAAGCCGACTGAAGCTCCCCTCACATCATATGCATTTTCGAATATATCGCCACTCACCCTGGCACCTCGTCTCCGCACCTCCTTCACCACCTGCAAACTCTTTATTTGGTTAGCGAGCACATCATCACGATTTGAGCACCGACCTTGGACATATTCCATTACTTCCTCCTTTATTTCTCTCTTAGTTTCCGTCCGTCTCTTCTTAATTTCACTCACCCTTACTTTTGCTTCCTCTAACTTTTGCTTCACCTCTTTTATTTCCCGGTGCGTCTCCTCAAGTTCGTCCTCTAAGGCTACCTTGACCGTCTCTATGTGCGTCCTCACCTCCCGGTCCTTCGTCTCCATTACCTCTGTCACCTCATCCAACCTCATTGTCAGTCCCTCACGTACCATCTGACATTGCCTCTGTGTCGCTATTAAGTCATTTTTAATGTCGTTTTGCGTCGCTTTTAACCCTCCTAGTACCGCAGTGTTCCTTTGAACCTGCTCCACTAACTCCGTCTGTCCCACCGTCAGCTGTTCCACCTCCTCCGTCAGGTCCTCTATGCCTCCTTGTAACTTTGCCTTCCCATTTCTCACCTCTTTTTCCATACGCTTCTCGCCTCGCTTTACCCTCCTCGCGTACCCCCGAGACCTCCTCGCTTTCACCTCGTCGTATCTCCTCCTTCATCTCCTCCCTCTCTTTTGTAGATGCCACCCTCATCTGTCCCAATTCATCCCTCTGAGCATCCAATTTGGTTTCTACCCCGATTTTCACCTCCTCTATCTGCTCTCCCATTTGTTTAATTTCTCGGGCGGATTGCTCCTCTATTTCCCGCAATTTGTTTTCCATCTTGTTTTCTAACCCCTCTAACCCATTTTTCACCCCCTCTATCTGATTCTCCTGGGCCGCCATTCTATTTTCCACCCCCGTTAACCCATGTTTCACCTCTTTTATCCCGTTGTCTAACCCCTCAAATCTATTGTCTAATCCCTTAAAATTATTGCCTAACCCCTCAATTTTTCCATCGAGCCCCCCGATTTTTCCATCGAGCCCCCCGATTTTTCCGTCGAGCCCCCCGATTTTTCCATCGAGCCCCCCAATTTGGCTTCCCATCCTATCCATTTGGTTTCCCAAATCATTCCTCAGGTCTTCACTTGTCTGGACCATGAGCGCCCTTATTTGTATCATAAAGAGGTCCAAATTCACCGGTGCTGCTACGGTCACGGGCGCCGCCAAATTTGGTGCCGCTGTAGCCGCGCGCGCAAAGGCGCCATTTTGCGCGCCCGTAACCTCGTGCGCGAGAGCGCCATTTTGCGCGTCTGAAACCTCCTCAACCACCTTGCCATTTTTCTCCTCCTCCCTTTCCTCCACATACATTTCTCCGAGGTCCTGGGTCGATTCTACCCCGTCTATCTCTCCCACCGACATCCCGTCGCCTTGACCAGCCATGGCGCAATTTCAAAATTCAGGTTTTGTAAAACAAAACAAATTTCAGTAGCTCATAATTTTGAGCGCGTTAAGCGCGCTTCGGGTCCGTTCCCGCTCCCGACACCAATTGTTACTGCCAATAGTACAATTGGTGTTCCAAAATTTGGGCTAAATAAATTTAGTCCCAGGTTCGAATCCCAACTCCTGACTACCAATTGTTACGGCCCGCGGTTAAGGATGTTGGTTTGCCGAGCGGATGGCACCGCGGCCTAACAGTTACCCCGACTAACCCGATCCCCCAACGTTGGCCGGATCGCGCCACAGATATTCAATAGGGAAAAGACTAAGGCGACACGGATGTGAAGAAGAAGACAAAAAGGTTGGAAATACGAATATAATTTATTTGCTATGTTCAGGCTCAAAAAAACCAAGGAGAAGGAAAGATAATAAAATAATTTACAGAAGATTTTAGACACAGTGCAACCTAGCTTATACAAACTTAATTAAATACCCAAGACAGAACAAACGAAGATGACTCACACGGGGAATGATGATAGGAATGGCGGAGGTGGATGGCTTGGAGGGGGGAGGCCGGTCCACGGATACCGCAGCACGATCGGCGCGTTTGGCAGCCGCCGTTCCTTTTCGGTCCTGCTCAAAACGTCCGTCCAGGCCCCAAGCTGCTGTGACTGCAGTTTCGGTGGCTCAAGCTGCTGTTGATGCAGCTGCGGTGGCTCAAGCTGCTCTCTTCAGGGATCCCTTACTCAACTCTCTTCTCGGTGATCTCTTCGCCGCAACTCTTGTCATGGACCTCCTCTCACGGCTTCCGCGCGCGCTCTTTTATATCGCCGCGGGCAAATCAAGCCGCCGGCCTCCCGGACACGCCCATCGGTGAGCTCCTTCGGCCCTGATTGGTGGGCACAGCCCTCTGGCTCCGCCCTTGATGACGAGGTCCAGACCCGCCCTTCTGCCCCAACCTTGCCTCGTGGCCAATGGGGGTTGAAGAAAACCGCCCAAAATGCAGTTGGCCATTGAAATGAAATGAAAGGGGATCTACTCTTATTTCACTTGGTGCAATGGAGTATTTAAATTAAACAGAGACACAGCCTTACCCTAACACACATAATAAGGATATAAGCTACTGACCAAGGGTATTATAGTGTCCTTCAATGTATGCTTTATGGAATTAACTACCGGAACGCCCTTTGACCTTGATACAACAGACTGGAGGCAGGAAGGCGATATTTTACAACAATTTACAATACAATAAAAACACAATAAAAAAAACACAATCCTCATTTCCGCAACACTGCACCCTCCTCCTCTTAGGCACACCCCGGGCCTATAACTTTAACTTAGTGTGACACGTAGGTGTAGTTCCCTCTACTTTTAACCTGACCCTGAGTGCGACAGTTTTAAAACATAAATAAATATGTCCCGCTGCTCCATTGCACCCTACCTAACAGACTCACGCCCACAGCTAACCGAATTGAGGAATGGTCTTCAAACTATACATTGACGGTGGGGAGCATTATTTACACTGACGTTACTTTATTTACAAAACTAACCCAGGACCTGTGATTGTTCTTTTGGGGGGGAGAGACAGTCTGCTCTGCATCAATGCACCATGAAAGCACCCAAAACGCACCAACACACCCTCAAGCACCAATCGGTGCACAGTCATCATTGTTCATCAATAAAAATAAACCAACAACCCCTAACCCTGCAGGTGGTCTCTTGCTCTTCGGCTCCCTCTGCTGGCTATTATTATTTTCCTGGTGTTGTCATCTTCCTTTGCTGGTGGCCCATTTGCAATAAAAAATGCACCCAACGTGTCCATTTTATTTATTTATGGCCCACAGGGCCGACTAGTGTGGTTCACCTGTGGGGCATCGGTGCCCTGTGGCCAAGGTCCGCCAGCAAGATTTCGGGCCTTCATGGCCGGTTCCAGCAGAGGGGCCATGCCCCAACCCATGGGGTCCATCAGTGGTGCTCAGCCACAGACATGTGGTCCATAATGTGGTGCATCGATGCAGACAGCTGGTTCTGGGAGTTCCGGGCGCACAATGGCGGACTCACGCACGCTCCCCTCGGCGCCCAGTGGCGCACAGGTCCTCATGTGGGAGGCAAAGGGGGGGGAAGACAGATGAGCGAGGGGTAAGGTCACAAGGGTACACATCAAACAAGGCAATGCAAGGCGAAATGCGTACGGAGAGCAAAGTGAGAAAGCTCGTCCCTACCGTACGTCACCCCCCCTGTCACCTACTCTACCCTTGCCCTTACCCCATATTTACAAAATCTACACATTTACAAATCCGTCGCTACCATCACATCTTCCCCCTATAGCAAATTCATCTTCACTCCCTCTACTTCAAAATTTGCCATCACCAATTCATCATCAATCCTCATAAGGAGGGAGAGATGGAACATCAAGCACAATGTCACACCCACATCACGATGCGTCTCACATTCCAAACATTTGCATCATAAAAATAATAAAACATGGCATGGTGTGGAGTTACGTCACCTCAGGTGAGTGGATGTAGATGGTGCGAGGAGATTCCTAATCCTAACTATCCTCTAAATTACATTAACACACTTTACACTACCCGGGGTCTTTCCCTGCCAATCCATTGGCCAACTTACACTATGGGTTCTAAAAACCAATTCCCATTGACCAAACTGTGGTGCTATTCAATTTGGGGTCTCACTCCCCCGATTCATCTCCCTGTGCCCTTGCACGATTTCCGGGCTGGGTCGTGTAGCTCTCCCAGCAGGTCTACCCACCTGCACACCTCCACCACTGCAGTTGCCACCCGAGCTTACCTAGCTCCTCACCCTAACCTATCTAATTGGGGAAGGCCCCTCCTGGCTCTGTCAACCCTTGGTGCCCTCTGGCACTGGGCTACCCGGGTCCGTCCTCCGGATCCTCGGGCCCCATCCACAACAACTCTACCGGCTCCCAGAGCCCACCTGCGGCCTCACCTGGCCGACATCCTCACAGTGGTGGAGTGCCCAAACCAACGACACACACTAACAGGCTACACGCCCAGCCATTTCCACAACACTAATGCACCCATCCAAATACCATTATTTCACCCGCACCACAGATGCCAATATCCAACCACAATTTACCTATACCCTCTACCTAACACTTACACTACCCTCCCCGGGTATTCGTGATGGGGGTCCATCCTTCCCCCATTCACACCTTCGCACCATCCACTCCACTCCATAGTTTCCACCATACTCACTCCACGACCATGCATTCCAATACTCCATATACTCTATACCATTTATTCCACACAACCATTCTCCATACACCTGTCGTTGCACACCTGTGCAATCACACCTGGTGCCACCTGCACCCTCCTTCCTTCCTGGACCATTCGGTCAATACAACTCACATCACTATCACTCACTCATACACTGCTCCATCCACCTGTTCAGTTGCACACCTGTGCAATCACACCTGTTCCTCACACACTTTTCACAATACACTTCTAAATACACCTCCAACACTCACACAGCATCATCTAAACTACCTGTTGCCCTGCTAACTTAGTGCTCCCCGTCTTCCCTTTAAACTAAGCACATACCACGTCATTATCATCCACTCTAACCTACCTGCGTCCCCACTACAGGTATCATTGTCACTACCTAATCTTAACGTTACCTAAGGTCATCTTCTCTAGATCCCTACACATTATCCAAACCCTCCCAGGCTAGTTTTCACTGCCATAAACCCCATAAGACTAGTGCTCCTTTGCCCCCTCTGTGAGGGATGACAGAGTTGCCATCCCATCACATCGGGTATCTTCCACTACCAATTTTGCACATCACATTTCAGCCAATCAAAAATCTGCCAATCATCTACCAATCCTCTGCCAATCATCACTGCCAATCCTCAAATTTTGTTTTTCTAATTTCGGGTCCAAACCACTGTCCTCGTCATCAGTCTTCTCACTAGTGCCTCTCGGTGCGCCAATTCACTTCTAAAGCTCGGCTTCGTAAAGCCGAGCAATGAATGCGGGTTGTTTGGTGCCGGCGGCTGGATACGTACGGCACTCGGTGCAGGGAAGGAGGTTTACCCGGGCCGAGATCCCATGCACCTCCTTGGCACGGAGCCATCCAATGGCCCGATCTCGACCTGCTGGAACGCCTCAGCAAAAAGGGGTCACCATGACGACCCTTCCTATCGGGCTGCCCGCTCCGCCGAGTGGAGCACGGACGCGGCCGTTCAAAGCGCGGCCCCGGCGTGGATCGCGTACGGCGGTTCTTTCGAAACCGCCGTGGTTCAGATCCCCGCTGGTCCTCGCGGCACGCGAAGCTGCCTGGCGCGCACCGAGGGCCCGATTCGGCTATAAGTCGCTCTAACCGCTAACCCGGTTACCATCGATGCTTCACCTGCATGCTCACACGCATACGCTACCCCTTTCACCCTCACCGAGCTCGGTGCTCCAACGCCGCCCGTACACCCCGCATACTTCGTCATTGCACTCGTTCTTTCGCTCACAGACTTGGTCACACACCTGACCACCGCACACCTTGGCACACACTCGTCGTTCGCACACCTCACCAACACACCTCTTCGCGCCCCCTCCTCGGTCACCTCCTCTGTGACAACCACAGGTGTGCTCTCACTCGCACACCCAACCACGTGCCTCACGACCAACTCCAGCGTGCATTCCCATACGCGTTCTACCATTCCAGGTGTGCATCCCTCCATTCCAGGTGTACATCCTCTCTCACCTGCCACAACCAACTTACGCTCCGTGTCACTCTTACTACTTTTACCACCACACTCGGTCGCGCATTCACCCTTACTTTTGACAGCGCACTCTTTCCTCATGCACCCGTCCGTTACACACCTTTCTCGCGCACACTCTAGCGCACACTCTCCCGTTACATCCTCTGTAACACTCACCACAGGCGTGCATTCTCCCTTACTCTTGACAGCGCACTCTTTCCCCATGCACCCTTCCGTTACACACCTTTCTCGTGCATCCTCTTGCGCACACTCTCTCGTTACTCCCTCCGTAACACTCACCACAGGTGTACACTCTCTCGTTACATCCTCTGTAACACTCTACACAGGTGTACACTCTCTCATTACATCCTCTGTAACACTCCTCACTACGCGCTTCCATGTGCTCCCTCGCACACGCGCTACGACCGACTCATTCTCGACAGCACACTCACTCCTCGGCGCGCACTTTTTCCTCACACACCCCAGAGTCGGACATTCTCGCACACCTCCTCCTTCGCACACCGTACCTGTCGCACACTTCACCAACGGCCTCTCACAAACACCCGGGTCCACAACAACCCCCAAGCCGACTGAAGCTCCCCTCACATCATATGCATTTCCGAATATATCGCCACTCACCCTGGCACCTCGTCTCCGCACCTCCTTCACCACCTGCAAACTCTTTATTTGGTTAGCGAGCACATCATCACGATTTGAGCACCGACCTTGGACATATTCCATTACTTCCTCCTTTATTTCTCTCTTAGTTTCCGTCCGTCTCTTCTTAATTTCACTCACCCTTACTTTTGCTTCCTCTAACTTTTGCTTCACCTCTTTTATTTCCCGGTGCGTCTCCTCAAGTTCGTCCTCTAAGGCTACCTTGACCATCTCTATGTGCGTCCTCACCTCCCGGTCCTTCGTCTCCATTACCTCTGTCACCTCATCCAACCTCATTGTCAGTCCCTCACGTACCATCTGACATTGCCTCTGTGTCGCTATTAAGTCATTTTTAATGTCGTTTTGCATCGCTTTTAACCCTCCTAGTACCGCAGTGTTCCTTTGAACCTGCTCCACTAACTCCGTCTGTCCCACCGTCAGCTGTTCCACCTCCTCCGTCAGGTCCTCTATGCCTCCTTGTAACTTTGCCTTCCCATTTCTCACCTCTTTTTCCATACGCTTCTCGCCTCGCTTTACCCTCCTCGCGTACCCCCGAGACCTCCTCGCTTTCACCTCGTCGTATCTCCTCCTTCATCTCCTCCCTCTCTTTTGTAGATGCCACCCTCATCTGTCCCAATTCATCCCTCTGAGCATCCAATTTGGTTTCTACCCCGATTTTCACCTCCTCTATCTGCTCTCCCATTTGTTTAATTTCTCGGGCGGATTGCTCCTCTATTTCCCGCAATTTGTTTTCCATCTTGTTTTCTAACCCCTCTAACCCATTTTTCACCCCCTCTATCTGATTCTCCTGGGCCGCCATTCTATTTTCCACCCCCGTTAACCCATGTTTCACCTCTTTTATCCCGTTGTCTAACCCCTCAAATCTATTGTCTAATCCCTTAAAATTATTGCCTAACCCCTCAATTTTTCCATCGAGCCCCCCGATTTTTCCATCGAGCCCCCCGATTTTTCCGCCGAGCCCCCCGATTTTTCCATCGAGCCCCCCAATTTGGCTTCCCATCCTATCCATTTGGTTTCCCAAATCATTCCTCAGGTCTTCACTTGTCTGGACCATGAGCGCCCTTATTTGTATCATAAAGAGGTCCAAATTCACCGGTGCTGCTACGGTCACGGGCGCCGCCAAATTTGGTGCCGCTGTAACCGCGTGCGCAAAGGCACCATTTTGCGCGCCCGTAACCTCGTGCGCGAGAGCGCCATTTTGCGCGTCTGAAACCTCCTCAACCACCTTGCCATTTTTCTCCTCCTCCCTTTCCTCCACATACATTTCTCCGAGGTCCTGGGTCGATTCTACCCCGTCTATCTCTCCCACCGACATCCCGTCGCCTTGACCAGCCATGGCGCAATTTCAAAATTCAGGTTTTGTAAAACAAAACAAATTTCAGTAGCTCATAATTTTGAGCGCGTTAAGCGCGCTTCGGGTCCGTTCCCGCTCCCGACACCAATTGTTACTGCCAATAGTACAATTGGTGTTCCAAAATTTGGGCTAAATAAATTTAGTCCCAGGTTCGAATCCCAACTCCTGACTACCAATTGTTACGGCCCGCGGTTAAGGATGTTGGTTTGCCGAGCGGATGGCACCGCGGCCTAACAGTTACCCCGACTAACCCGATCCCCCAACGTTGGCCGGATCGCGCCACAGATATTCAATAGGGAAAAGACTAAGGCGACACGGATGTGAAGAAGAAGACAAAAAGGTTGGAAATACGAATATAATTTACTTGCTATGTACAGGCTCAAAAAAACCAAGGAGAAGGAAAGATAATAAAATAATTTACAGAAGATTTTAGACACAGTGTAACCTAGCTTATACAAACTTAATTAAATACCCAAGACAGAACAAACGAAGACGACTCACACGGGGAATGATGATAGGAATGGCGGAGGTGGATGGCTTGGAGGGGGGAGGCCGGTCCACGGATACCGCAGCACGATCGGCGCGTTTGGCAGCCGCCGTTCCTTTTCGGTCCTGCTCAAAACGTCCGTCCAGGCCCCAAGCTGCTGTGGCTGCAGTTTCGGTGGCTCAAGCTGCTGTTGATGCAGCTGCGGTGGCTCAAGCTGCTCTCTTCAGGGATCCCTTACTCAACTCTCTTCTCGGTGATCTCTTCGCCGCAACTCTTGTCATGGACCTCCTCTCACGGCTTCCGCGCGCGCTCTTTTATATCGCCGCGGGCAAATCAAGCCGCCGGCCTCCCGGACACGCCCATCGGTGAGCTCCTTCGGCCCTGATTGGTGGGCACAGCCCTCTGGCTCCGCCCTTGATGACGAGGTCCAGACCCGCCCTTCTTCCCCAACCTTGCCTCGTGGCCAATGGGGGTTGAAGAAAACCACCCAAAATGCAGTTGGCCATTGAAATGAAATGAAAGGGGATCTACTCTTATTTCACTTGGTGCAATGGAGTATTTAAATTAATGGGAGACACAGCCTTACCCTAACACACATAATAAGGATATAAGCTACTGACCAAGGGTATTATAGTGTCCTTCAATGTATGCTTTATGGAATTAACTACCGGAACGCCCTTTGACCTTGATACAACAGACTGGAGGCAGGAAGGCGATATTTTACAACAATTTACTATACAATAAAAACACAATAAAAAAAACACAATCCTCATTTCCACAACAATATATTATATACATCTATATATATATATATATATATATATATATATATATATATATATATATATATATATACATATGTATATGAATAAAGTTTCTTTCCACAAACAGTGGGGGTTTGAGGGGCAGTGTATGGCAAAATATCTCAAAGCCATTGAGAGAAGTAAACTACCAGATAAATTTAAGTTGTGGTGTTACCAGCATTAGTTATTACCAAGGCTTGTGCAGCAACTTATGATGTATGAGGTTGCATTGGGCAGAGTTAAATAATCAAGAGGTGAATAATACTTGGTTGGAAGAAATTACTTCCTCCCTCAAAACAGTAGCCATGTATGGTCGAGGTTCAAGCTGTCTCCCACAAAGAGTACTATCAGAGGAATTTAAAGTGTTGCTAAACATAGACGTTACTGCATACTGCTGACTCTATTGTGACCAAGATAAAGGTATAGGTAAGATCTCGTAAGTAGTGGAGTACCATGCAGTTAGTTGTTGAACCAGAATTTATAATTCAGCACAAATAGGTAATGGGGCTATTGCAGACAACAAAATAAGCTCGGGTATAAAATGAACAGATTTTGCAAACACTGCAGCAAATGGAAAGTGGGCTGAGATGAGAAAACAAGAGGAAGAAACCAAATGTTTTGTTGTGCAATTCAGCAGAGGCATCAAGGTGCTTCAGTATGTTGGGATGGGTGGAAAACCTGAAGGGTTGAATCTGCACAAACGAGTTTTGTTGTTTATCTTTGACGTTTTGCTGTCACCAGCCAACCTGTCAGTGGAAATTGAAGGATAGTGACAATTTCCCTTTACGGGGTAGAAGAGGAGGCAATTGAGCACATTTTGTGTGTACATTTGGTGGTATTATAGCAGGAGGACGTTGTTACACGTATATGTGTGTATGCGTGTTTGAAGTTTCTATTGTTGACAGCTATCTCCGCATGTGGGTGGGCTTCAAGAGATTAACCGAAGACCGACCCGGACTCAAAGAATGCACCTTTGCAAGTCAGTGTGTGTGTGTGTGTGTGTGTGTGTGTGTGTGTGTGTAATTGTATAACATGTCAAGTATAACATGTGTGCACATCATATACAGTACATGTCATGTATAACATGTGTGTATATAATATACAGTAGATGCCAAGTTTGAATATGTTGTTAC
The DNA here is from genome assembly GCF_964187855.1 of Myxine glutinosa. Taxonomy (NCBI): domain Eukaryota; kingdom Metazoa; phylum Chordata; class Myxini; order Myxiniformes; family Myxinidae; genus Myxine; species Myxine glutinosa. The sequence continues at coordinate 120,627,942 of NC_136261.1, read as the reverse complement.
ATATTTATGTGAATGTATGTGAATTACTATTCAGGTCTTTGCTTATCAATGTGTAGTCGATTAAAGGTTGTTGTGATTAAAGGGTCAGGAGCCCTTCTGAGAAAAAGGAGACCGGAAACGGAAGAAGAAAAGACACGAGGTCCTGGAGAAGCGACGATTCTTCTTCTTCCTCGCCGAGCTCGGACGCGAGCGGTATCGCTATTGAGCAACGTAAGAGAATCGGCGTTTAACAGCCCGTCTGGCGAGAGGAGTTACCGGGACGTGTAACTACCCTTTGACACGTCAAGTCACTGTGGGTTCGTGCACGGAACCAAGCGTCCGGCACAGTTCGCCTCACCGTCTACAAGGCCGCGTACGGGTCGCCCCTTGGGCCTCGCGCGCTGGGCAAGCCGCGTGTTGCTTTGCCCGCTTTGCTTTACCCGCTTTGCTTGGCCAGGAGGTGTGCGCTGCAGCCGTTGTTCCCGGTACGGGACGTGCCCGGTGGAAGCACGTCAGGAAGGGTCCGTTCAACCGCCCACGTGCGGAGATCGAACTACAGGAGTACGGAGACATTGAGAGAGACATTGACCATGGAGGGAGTCGGGAGTGGGGCTCACGTGAGGAATGTATAAGATGGCCATCTTAGAGTTACTGTAGATGAGTTTACATCTTTGTAAGATTGATTGCTGATGGTTGTTGATTGCTCGGGAAATATATCCTTGATTATTCCGGATCCTTGGTGTGGGGTTTCTTATTGATTGGAATTCATATTGATTGCGTTACGAACGCGCATAACTAATAGATCTTTCTGGCGGAGTTCCTCTCACGGTCCGGGGGTCACCGAGACCAGGTAGTCACCGGGAGGACCACGTAACAGTGTGTATAATATACAGTAGAATATGCCACGTACAATACGTCTATAAATCACAATCGTGCATGTGTACGTGTGAATTACGACACGTGTTTGTGTGTTTGTGTGTATGTATACGTGTGTGGATACGTGTGTGTGTGTGTGTGTGTGTGTGTGTGTGTGTGTGTGTGTGTGTGTGTGTGTGTGTGTGTGTGTGTGTGTGTGTATGTATGTGTATATATATATATATATATATATATATATATATATATATATATATATATATATATATATAATATGTGTGTGTATATATATATATATATATCTGTGTTGTGTTGTGTTGTGTTGTGTTGTCTTGTCCTGTGTTGTCACTGAACTACTTTCTCAAACTTTTGTGAAATCGTACCAAACTTCTGGAATGCACATATCTCTCCCGTCGGTATGCCCTAAGGGTATTTTTTAAGAAAAATGTTCCTTTTTTTTTTTTTGGGGGGGGGAATTTTTTTGGGGAAAATTTTTTTTTTTAAACTTCAATTGTTTATAAAATGTGATATCACGTGTGATATCACGTGATTTGCACAAATACATTTGTGCAAAATAATTGTTTGAATTATGATTGGTTTAAACCATGACAAAACGGCAACTCGGGTACAGTCATCTATATATATATCTGTGCAGCGTCTGTCCTGTCCTGTGTTGTGTGTTGTGTTGTGTTGTGTTGTGTTGTCCTGTGTTGTCACTGAACTACTTTCTCAAACTTTCGTGAAATCGTACCAAACTTCTGGAATGCACAAATCTCTCCCGTCGGTATGTCCTAAGGGTATTTTTTTTGAAAAATGTTCCATTATTTTTTATTTATTTTTTTTGTCCTAAAGTTTTTTTTTTTCCCAAACTTCCAGTCTGCACCTACCCCTCCCCTATGTATGTGCTGAGGGGTTCTTTCTTGAAAAAAAACATTCAACCTAAATCTTCAACCTAAATTGCCTATAAAAATGTAATATCACAAACACAACAAATACATTTGTGCAAAATAATTGTTTGTATTATACAACAACAACACAACATGCATTTTAAAGGCCATTTTCCCTGCTAGAGCGGGGGTTAGCCTTGTGGTCCCCATGACAATCTTCTCCATTTTGCTCTATTTTCTGCATCGCTCCTTGTTAACCCCCTTGCCCGCATTCCTTCTTCCACCATCTTCAGCCAAGTCTTTCTCGGTCTTCCCCGTCTTCTACTTCCTTCTACATTCATTTCCATCACTCTTCTCAACCAGTCACTTTCATCCTTCCTCAACACATGACCAAACCATCTCAACCTGTTCCTCTTCACAGCATCAATCACAGGCTCTATTCCCATCATCTTTCGCAATTCATCATTTGTCTTCCTCTCTCTCAACGATACTCCGCACATCCGTCGAACCATTCACATTTCCACCCTTTCCAACCTTCGTTGCTGCTCTATGTTCATTACCCATGTCTCGCTCCCATAAATCATAACACTTCTCACACATGCAGCATACACCTTTCCCTTCAGCTTCAACGACACTCCCCTCATCATCAGCACGCCACTCAATTCCCGAAACTTCTTCCATGCACATCTCACTCGAGCAACCATTGCCGAGTCTGATCCACCTTCTCCATTCAGCATGTCTCCAAGGTAGCAAAATGTTTTCACACCTTCCAGCTTCACGCCGTCTCCAAGATCCAACTCAACATTTCCTCCATCTGCAGCTCCCTCTGTGCACACCTTACATTTGAATGGAGCTGCCACACTGGTTAATGACCCTCTCAGACCACTACATTTTTGATGAACCCACTCAGCGCACATTGTACACTGAATGGAGTTCACTCCGACACCCTTCCTACACACAGCACAGGGCCACTTCCCAGTTCTTTCCACCTCACCACATGCTTTACCACTTGCCATCACCTTCGTCTTTCCGATATTCACCTTCAGACCTTTTGTCTCCATACATTCCTTCCACGTGTTCATCTTTTCCTTCAGTCCATCCATACTTTCCGCAATCAACACCAGATCATCTGCATACAACAACTCCCACGGTAAACCCTCCTTTACGTTCTGAGCCAGCACCTCCATCACAGCTACAAATAGTAGTGGACTTAGTACCGACCCCTGATGCACTCCCACCTTCACCTCAAACTCACCACTGTTCCCGTCCTTCATCCTTACAGCTGTGCGCGCTCTTTTGTACATTGCCATCACTACTCTGTTCAACCATTCCTCCACTCCTAACTTCCTCAATGCCCATGTCAATACTTTGCGTGGAACCCGATCGAATGCTTTCTCCAGATCAACAAACCCAAGAAACAACTTCTTCCTCTTCTCCATGTACTTCTCCTGCAACTGCCTCACAATGAAAAGCGCGTCTGTCATTCCTCTTCCTGGCATGAATCCAAACTGCATTTCGTCGATCTTCACTTTCTTCCTTATCCTCCTCTCCAACACCCTTTTCAATACCTTCATTCCATGCTCCAATAACTTTATCGCTCAGTACGAGCCACACTCCAGAGGGTCACCTTTCCCCTTGTATAGAGGGACGAGGGTACTCAGTTCCCAATCCACTGGAATGCGGCCTTCTTTCACCACCAGATTACAGATCTCTGTCATTCTCTTCACACCCCAACTTCCTGCTGCCTTCAACATATCTCCCACAACTCCCGTCGGCCCTCCCGCTTTTCTACCCTTCATTGCTTTTATCGCTTCCTCAACTTCCTTCTCAGTTATCTTCTCTGCCGGTCCTAAAACTGGGTTACTCTCTATGTTGCCATCCCATTCATTCTCTGTATTCAACAGCATTTCCATATATCTTTTCCATCTTCCTTTAATTCCATCTGGGTCGACAACAATTTGTCCCACTTCATCCTTCAAGCAACTCACCCCCATCACATCACACCTCTCTTTCGCTATCTGCTTTGCAATCCTGAATACTGCTTTCTGACCCTCTTCCGAATCCAAGCGTTCTCCGAACATTTTCCTACATGCCTCCTGCGCCTTTGCTACCTCTTTCTTTGCAGCCTTCCTGGCTGCCTTATAACTTTCATGCTCTGCTGTTTCTGCTCCCGTACCCTTCGCCTTCTGCCACTCCTTGAACTTCTTCCTCTTCTCGTCAATCCTCTTTCCAACTTCATCATCCCACCACCATGTTTCCGAGTGCCTCGGTGGTCCTTTTGTCCATCCACATACCTCACCAACGGCTCCCAACAGACTAGCTTTCATTGACATCCAACCACTTTCAAGCTCAACCACATCATCCTCGACCCTACTCAGCCTCTCTTTTAATGCCTCCCTTACTGTCACCTCTTTCAACCTCCACACCTTCATTCTCGGTTGGTACTTCACCCGCCGAGCTCTCCTCGTACCTTTCACCCTTACGTCGCAGACAACCAAGTGGTGCTGTGAAACAGCCTCCTCCCCCGGGATCACCTTTTTGTCCCAGAGGTGCCCTTCACCATTCTCACACCACTCCGCCCCCTATCTAGCCTACGCACCATCAGGTAGTCAACGGTTGTCGTCGACCCACCTGACGTGTATGTAACAAGCTTATTATCCTCTTTCTGGAACTGAGTATTACAAATCAACAAATCAGCTCCATCAGCAAACTCCAAAATCCTTTCACCTTCTCCATTTCTCACACCATATCCATAACCCCCATGAACTCCGTCAAAACCATCCATACTCCTTCCCACATGTCCATTCAGGTCTCCTTCTACCACAACAACTTCCTCATCTTTCACCTTTTCCATCAGCTTCTCTATAGCACACCAGAACTTGTCCTTCTCTTCATCGGTTCGACCAACCTGCGGAGCATATCCCGAGATGACGTTCACCAAGAGCTTTCCAATCATCATTTTCACCATCATCAACCTTTCACTCACTCTAGTCACACTCACCACACTGTCTACAAACTCCTCAGAAAACAGGACACCAACACCATTCACGCCCTCCGGGCACCCTTGCCACACAAACTTGTATTTCTGTCCCTGCCTGCCCTTCACCATTCTCACACCACTTCCCTTCCATCTCGTCTCTTGCACACAACATATGTACACTCTTCTTCTGACCAATACTTCCACCACTTCTCCTGATCTCCCTGTCATTGTCCCTACATTCCATGTCCCAAACCTCAGAAACCGATCTCCACTTCGGGCTGTACCCTGCCCATATGTAGTTGTAATTGTCATGGTTCTCTTTTTTGAGAGATTGTATTATGATTACGTATTACGATTACGTATTACGATTTGTATTATGATTGGTGTAAATCATGACAACACAGCAACTCAGGTGCAGTCATTATCCTCAGCTAAAATAAGCCGTTCCTCAGTAACGACGCTCGGTGAGGCGAGCGGAGCGAGCCGAGCCAAGCTAGTTTAACTACGTATATATCTACACATCTGGGCAGTGTCTGTGTTCTCACTTAACGACTCCCTCAAACTTTTGTTTCCGTGGTTGTGAAGTGTTTTTAATAACGTTGTGGTGGTTTTGAATCACGTGGTGGTGAGGTATTTTGAATTATGTGGTGGTGAGGTGTTTTTAAATGATGTGGTGGTGAGGTGTTTTAAATCACATGGTGGTGAGGGGTTTTTAAATCACATGGTGGTGAGGTGTTTTGAATTATTTGGTGGTGAGGTATTTATAATTACGTGGTGGTGAGGTGTTTTTAATTATGTGGTGGTGAGGTGTTTTGAATTACTTGGTGGTGAGGTGTTTTTAATTATGTGGTGGTGAAGTGTTTAGAATTAGTTGGTGATGAGGAGTTTTGAATTATGTGGTGGTGAGGTGTTTTGAATTACTTGGTGGTGAGGTGTTTTTAAATGACGTGGTGGTGAGGTGTTTTTACTTTTGTGGGTGTGAGGTGTTTTTATTACGTGTTTTATGGCTGTGAGGTGTTTTTATTACGTGTTTTATGGCTGTGAGGTGTTTTTACTTTTGTGGTGGTGAGGTGTTTTTATTACGTGTTTTATGGCTGTGAGGTGTTTTTATTACGTGTTTTATGGCTGTGAGGTGTTTTTACTTTCGTGGTGGTGAGGTGTTTTTATTACGTGTTTTATGGCTGTGAGGTGTTTTTAATATTGTGGTGGTGAGGTGTTTTTATAATGTGTTTTATGGCTGTGAGGTGTTTTTATTACGTGTTTTATGGCTGTGAGGTGTTTTTACTTTCGTGGTGGTGAGGTGTTTTTATTACGTGTTTTATGGCTGTGAGGTGTTTTTAATATTGTGGTGGTGAGGTGTTTTTATAATGTGTTTTATGGCTGTGAGGTGTTTTTATTACGTGTTTTATGGCTGTGAGGTGTTTTTATTACGTGTTTTATGGCTGTGAGGTGTTTTTACTTTTGTGGTGGTGAGGTGTTTTTATTACGTGTTTTATGGCTGTGAGGTGTTTTTATTACGTGTTTTATGGCTGTGAGGTGTTTTTACTTTTGTGGTGGTGAGGTGTTTTTATTACGTGTTTTATGGCTGTGAGGTGTTTTTATTACGTGTTTTATGGCTGTGAGGTGTTTTTATTTTTGTGGTGGTGAGGTGTTTTTATTACGTGTTTTATGGCTGTGAGGTGTTTTTATTACGTGTTTTATGGCTGTGAGGTGTTTTTACTTTCGTGGTGGTGAGGTGTTTTTATTACGTGTTTTATGGCTGTGAGGTGTTTTTATTATGTGTTTTATGGCTGTGAGGTGTTTTTAATTTCGTGGTGGTGAGGTATTTTTATTACGTGTTTATGGCTGTGTGGTGTTTTTATTACATGTTTTATGGCTGTGAGGTGTTTTTATTTTCGTGGTGGTGAGGTGTTTTTATTACGTGTTTTATGGCTGTGAGGTGTTTTTTTTACGTGTTTTATGGCTGTGAGGTGTTTTTAATTTCGTGGTGGTGGTGTTTTTATTACGTGTTTTATGGCTGTGAGGTGTTTTTTTTACGTGTTTTATGGCTGTGAGGTGTTTTTAATTTCGTGGTGGTGGTGTTTTTATTACGTGTTTTATGGTGGTGAGGTGTTTTTAATTACTTGGTGGTGAGGTATTTTGAATTATGTGGTGGTGAGGTGTTTTGAATTACGTGGTGGTGCGGTGTTTTGAATTACTTGGTGGTGAGGTGTTTTGAATTATGTGGTGGTGAGGTGTTTTGAATTACGTGGTGGTGCCGTGTTTTGAATTACGTGGTGGTGCGGTGTTTTGAATTACGTGGTGGTGAGGTGTAATCGTCCCAAACTTCCAGTCTGCACCTACCCCTCCTTTATGCACGTGCTGAGGGGTTCTTTCTTGAAAAAAAAACATTCAACCTAAATCTTCAACCTAAATTGCCGATAAAAATGTAATATCACAAACACAACAAATACATTTGTGCAAAGTAATTGTTTGTATTATGATTGGTGTAAATCATGACAACACAGCAACTCAGGTACAGTCATTATCCTCAGCTAAAATAAGCCTGTTCCTCAGTACCGACGCTTGGTGAGGCGAGCGCAGCGAGCCGAGCCAAGCTAGTATATATATATATATATATATATATATATATATATATATATATATATATATATACATATATATATATATATACATACATACATATATATATATATATATATATATATATATATATATATATATATATATATATGTGCACTTGCAGCGTCTGTCCTGTCCTGTGTTGTCCTGTCTTGTGTTGTCCTGTGTTGTTACTGAACTTCTTTCTCAAACTTTTGTGAAATCGTATCAAACTTCTGGTATGCACATACCTCTCCCGTCGATATGTCCAAAGGGTATTTGTTTTGAAAAAATTTCGAATTTTTATTTTTTGGGGGGGGAATTTTTTGGGGGAAAATTATTTTTTCCAACTTCAGTTTTCAACTTCAATTGTTTATAAAATGTGATATCACGTATATTACAAATACATTTGTGCAAAATAATTGTTTGAATTATGATTGGTTTAAACCATGCCAAAACGGCAACTCGAGTACAGTCATTTATCTGTATATCTACACATCTGGGCAGTGTCTGTGTTGTCTCCCTCAAGCTTTTGTTTCCGTGGTTGTGAAGTGTTTTTAATAACGTAGTGGTGAGGTGTTTTGAATTACGTGGTGGTTTGTTTTTAAATGACGTGGTGGTGAGGTATTTTTAAATCACGTGGTGGTGAGGTATTTAAATTACGTGGTGGTGAGGTGTTTTGAATTAGTTGGTGATGAGGTGTTTTGAATTACGTGGTGGTGAGGTGTTTTGAATTAGTTGGTGATGAGGTGTTTTTAATTTCGTGGCTATGAGGTGTTTTTATTACGTGTTTTATGGCTATGAGGTGTTTTCAATTTCATGGTGGTGAGGTGTTTTTATTAAGTGTTTTATGTCTGTGAGGTGTTTTCAATTTCGTGGCTGTGAGGTGTTTTTAATTAGTTGGTGATGAGGTGTTTTGAATTACGTGGTGGTGAGGTGTTTTTAATTTCGTGGCTATGAGGTGTTTTTATTAAGTGTTTTATGTCTGTGAGGTGTTTTCAATTTCGTGGCTGTGAGGTGTTTTTAATTTCGTGGCTGTGAGGTGTTTTTAATTTCATGGCTGTGAGGTGTTTTTAATTTCGTGGCTGTGAGGTGTTTTCAATTTCGTGGCTGTGGCTGTGAGGTGTTTTTAATTTCATGGCTGTGAGGTGTTTTCAATTTCGTGGCTATGAGGTGTTTTCAATTTCGTGGCTATGAGGTGTTTTCAATTTCGTGGCTATGAGGTGTTTTCAATTTCGTGGCTGTGAGGTGTTTTCAATTTCGTGGCTATGAGGTGTTTTCAATTACGTGGTGGTGAGGTGTTTTTAATTTCGTGGCTATGAGATGTTTTCAATTTCGTGGCTATGAGGTGTTTTCAATTTCGTGGCTATGAGGTGTTTTCAATTTCGTGGCTGTGAGGTGTTTTCAATTTCGTGGCTATGAGGTGTTTTCAATTACGTGGTGGTGAGGTGTTTTTAATTTCGTGGCTATGAGATGTTTTCAATTTCGTGGCTATGAGATGTTTTCAATTTCGTGGCTATGAGGTGTTTTCAATTTCGTGGCTATGAGGTGTTTTCAATTTCGTGGCTGTGAGGTGTTTTCAATTTCGTGGCTATGAGGTGTTTTCAATTACGTGGTGGTGAGGTGTTTTTAATTTCGTGGCTATGAGATGTTTTCAATTACGTGGCTGTGAGGTGTTTTCAATTTCGTGGCTATGAGGTGTTTTCAATTACGTGGTGGTGAGGTGTTTTTAATTTCGTGGCTATGAGATGTTTTCAATTTCGTGGCTGTGAGGTGTTTTCAATTTCGTGGCTATGAGGTGTTTTCAATTACGTGGTGGTGAGGTGTTTTTAATTTCGTGGCTATGAGGTGTTTTCAATTACGTGGTGGTGAGGTGTTTTTAATTTCGTGGCTATGAGGTGTTTTTAATTTCGTGGCTATGAGATGTTTTCAATTTCGTGGCTGTGAGGTGTTTTCAATTTCGTGGCTATGAGGTGTTTTCAATTACGTGGTGGTGAGGTGTTTTTAATTTCGTGGCTATGAGATGTTTTCAATTTCGTGGCTGTGAGGTGTTTTCAATTTCGTGGCTATGAGGTGTTTTCAATTACGTGGTGGTGAGGTGTTTTTAATTTCGTGGCTATGAGGTGTTTTTAATTTCGTGGCTGTGAGGTGTTTTCAATTTCGTGGCTATGAGATGTTTTCAATTACGTGGTGGTGAGGTGTTTTTAATTTCGTGGCTGTGAGGTGTTTTCAATTTCGTGGCTATGAGATGTTTTCAATTTCGTGGCTATGAGGTGTTTTCAATTACGTGGTGGTGAGGTGTTTTTAATTTCGTGGCTATGAGGTGTTTTTAATTTCGTGGCTGTGAGGTGTTTTCAATTTCGTGGCTGTGAGGTGTTTTTAATTTCGTGGCTATGAGGTGTTTTTAATTTCGTGGCTATGAGGTGTTTTCAATTTCGTGGCTGTGAGGTGTTTTCAATTTCGTGGCTATGAGGTGTTTTCAATTACGTGGTGGTGAGGTGTTTTCAATTTCGTGGCTATGAGATGTTTTCAATTACGTGGTGGTGAGGTGTTTTCAATTTCGTGGCTATGAGGTGTTTTTAATTTCGTGGCTATGAGGTGTTTTCAATTACGTGGTGGTGAGGTGTTTTCAATTTCGTGGCTATGAGGTGTTTTCAATTACGTGGTGGTGAGGTGTTTTCAATTTCGTGGCTATGAGGTGTTTTCAATTTCGTGGCTATGAGGTGTTTTCAATTTCGTGGCTATGAGATGTTTTCAATTTCGTGGCTATGAGGTGTTTTCAATTACGTGGTGGTGAGGTGTTTTTAATTTCGTGGCTATGAGGTGTTTTCAATTTCGTGGCTATGAGGTGTTTTCAATTTCGTGGCTATGAGGTGTTTTCAATTTCGTGGCTATGAGATGTTTTCAATTTCGTGGCTATGAGGTGTTTTCAATTTCGTGGCTATGAGATGTTTTCAATTTCGTGGCTATGAGGTGTTTTCAATTTCGTGGCTATGAGATGTTTTCAATTTCGTGGCTATGAGGTGTTTTCAATTACGTGGTGGTGAGGTGTTTTCAATTTCGTGGCTATGAGATGTTTTCAATTTCGTGGCTATGAGATGTTTTCAATTTCGTGGCTATGAGGTGTTTTCAATTACGTGGTGGTGAGGTGTTTTTAATTTCGTGGCTATGAGATGTTTTCAATTTCGTGGCTATGAGGTGTTTTCAATTTCGTGGCTATGAGGTGTTTTCAATTTCGTGGCTATGAGATGTTTTCAATTTCGTGGCTATGAGGTGTTTTCAATTTCGTGGCTATGAGATGTTTTCAATTTCGTGGCTATGAGGTGTTTTCAATTTCGTGGCTATGAGATGTTTTCAATTTCGTGGCTATGAGGTGTTTTCAATTACGTGGTGGTGAGGTGTTTTCAATTTCGTGGCTATGAGATGTTTTCAATTTCGTGGCTATGAGATGTTTTCAATTTCGTGGCTATGAGATGTTTTCAATTTCGTGGCTATGAGATGTTTTCAATTACGTGGTGGTGAGGTGTTTTCAATTTCGTGGCTATGAGATGTTTTTATTACGTGTTTTATGGCTATGAGATGTTTTCAATTTCGTGGCTATGAGGTGTTTTCAATTTCGTGGTGGTGAGGTGTTTCTAATTTCGTGGCTGTGAGGTGTTTTTAATTTCGTGGCTATGAGGTGTTTTCAATTTCGTGGCTATGAGGTGTTTTCAATTACGTGGTGGTGATGTGTTTTCAATTTCGTGGCTATGAGGTGTTTTTATTACGTGTTTTATGGCTATGAGATGTTTTCAATTTCGTGGCTATGAGGTGTTTTCAATTTCGTGGCTGTGAGGTGTTTTTAATTTTGTGGCTATGAGGTGTTTTCAATTTCGTGGCTATGAGGTGTTTTCAATTTCGTGGTGGTGAGGTGTTTTTAATTTCGTGGCTATGAGGTGTTTTTATTACGTGTTTTATGGCTATGAGGTGTTTTCAATTTCGTGGCTATGAGGTGTTTTCAATTACGTGGTGGTGAGGTGTTTTTAATTTCGTGGCTATGAGGTGTTTTTATTACGTGTTTTATGGCTATGAGGTGTTTTCAATTTCGTGGCTATGAGGTGTTTTCAATTTCGTGGTGGTGAGGTGTTTTTAATTTCGTGGTGGTGAGGTGTTTCTAATTTCGTGGCTGTGAGGTGTTTTTAATTTCGTGGCTATGAGGTGTTTTCAATTACGTGGTGGTGATGTGTTTTTAATTTCGTGGCTATGAGGTGTTTTTATTACGTGTTTTATGGCTATGAGGTGTTTTCAATTTCGTGGCTATGAGGTGTTTTCAATTTCGTGGTGGTGAGGTGTTTTTAATTTCGTGGCTATGAGGTGTTTTTATTACGTGTTTTATGGCTATGAGATGTTTTCAATTTCGTGGCTATGAGGTGTTTTCAATTTCGTGGTGGTGAGGTGTTTCTAATTTCGTGGCTGTGAGGTGTTTTTAATTTCGTGGCTATGAGGTGTTTTCAATTACGTGGTGGTGATGTGTTTTCAATTTCGTGGCTATGAGGTGTTTTTATTACGTGTTTTATGGCTATGAGATGTTTTCAATTTCGTGGCTATGAGGTGTTTTCAATTTCGTGGCTATGAGATGTTTTCAATTTCGTGGCTATGAGGTGTTTTCAATTTCGTGGTGGTGAGGTGTTTCTAATTTCGTGGCTGTGAGGTGTTTTTAATTTCGTGGCTATGAGGTGTTTTTATTACGTGTTTTATGGCTATGAGGTGTTTTTAATTTCGTGGCTGTAGGGTGTTTTTATTACGTGTTTTATGGCTGTGAGGTGTTTTCAATTTCATGGTGGTGAGGAGTTTTTATTACGTGTTTTATGGCTGTGAGGTGTTTTCAATTTCGTGGTGGTGAGGTGTTTTTAATTTTGTTGTGGTGAGGTGTTTTTAATTTCCTGGTGGCATGGGGTTTTTAATTTCGTGGTGGTGAGGTGTTTTTATTACGTGTTTTATGGCTGTGAGGTGTTTTAAATTACTTGGTGGTGAGGTGTTTTGAATTACTTGGTGGTGAGGTGTTTTAAATTACTTGGTGGTGAGGTGTTTTGAATTACGTGGTGGTGAGGTGTTTTGAATTACGTGGTGGTGAGGTGTTTTGAATTACTTGGTGGTGAGGTGTTTTGAATTACGTGGTGGTGAGGTGTTTTGAATTACTTGGTGGTGAGGTGTTTTCAATTTCGTGGTGGTGAGGTGTTTCTAATTTCGTGGCTGTGAGGTGTTTTTAATTTCGTGGCTATGAGGTGTTTTCAATTACGTGGTGGTGATGTGTTTTCAATTTCGTGGCTATGAGGTGTTTTTATTACGTGTTTTATGGCTATGAGATGTTTTCAATTTCGTGGCTATGAGGTGTTTTCAATTTCGTGGCTATGAGATGTTTTCAATTTCGTGGCTATGAGGTGTTTTCAATTTCGTGGTGGTGAGGTGTTTCTAATTTCGTGGCTGTGAGGTGTTTTTAATTTCGTGGCTATGAGGTGTTTTTAATTTCGTGGCTATGAGGTGTTTTTATTACGTGTTTTATGGCTATGAGGTGTTTTTAATTTCGTGGCTGTAGGGTGTTTTTATTACGTGTTTTATGGCTGTGAGGTGTTTTCAATTTCATGGTGGTGAGGAGTTTTTATTACGTGTTTTATGGCTGTGAGGTGTTTTCAATTTCGTGGTGGTGAGGTGTTTTTAATTTTGTTGTGGTGAGGTGTTTTTAATTTCCTGGTGGCATGGGGTTTTTAATTTCGTGGTGGTGAGGTGTTTTTATTACGTGTTTTATGGCTGTGAGGTGTTTTAAATTACTTGGTGGTGAGGTGTTTTGAATTACTTGGTGGTGAGGTGTTTTAAATTACTTGGTGGTGAGGTGTTTTGAATTACGTGGTGGTGAGGTGTTTTGAATTACTTGGTGGTGAGGTGTTTTGAATTACTTGGTGGTGAGGTGTTTTGAATTACTTGGTGGTGAGGTGTTTTGAATTACGTGGTGGTGAGGTGTTTTGAATTACTTGGTGGTGAGGTGTTTTGAATTACGTGGTGGTGAGGTGTAATCGTCCCAAACTTCCAGTCTGCACCTACCCCTCCCCTATGTGTGTGCTGAGGGGTTCTTTCTTGAAAAAAAAACATTCAACCTAAATCTTCAACCTAAATTGCCTATAAAAATGTAATATCAAACACAACAAATACATTTGTGCAAAATCATTGTTTGTATTATGATTGGTGTAAATCATGACAACACAGCAACTCAGGTACAGTCATTATCCTCAGCTAAAATAAGCCCGGTCCTCATTGACGACGCTTAGTGAGGCGAGCGCAGCGAGCCGAGCCAAGCTAATACAGACTTGGCATTTAATATGGAATATTTTTTTTGTGGGGGTTAACTTACTTTTCAAGATGACTTAGAACCAAAAGTTCATTGGAATTATGTAGAAATTATTCTAGATTTTGTTAATGTGACCTTTAAAAGAAACAAAAACCACATTTGACATTTCGAAGCAAATAAATTGATCCTTGAAAGTGATATAAACTGATATCGAACTCAATTCACGGACAGTACTGTGTTAAACTTCTGTACGTTTTCCAGAAGTATCTCTTTATTTTACACATTAGCCAAAAAAAAATTCAACAAAAACAAAAGTTAAATCATGACTGGGATTACGGACAGTAAAATTTCAGTTCAGTACTTCGTGTAACCCCATGAGCATTCAGGAGAGCACGTACACGTCGAGGCATGCTGTTCACGAGATTTGCCAAGGTTTGGACAGGAATCGCTTGCCATGCAGTGACAATAGACTGCTGCAATTCACGCACAGAGGTCGGCTGCTGGACCAAGTTGTCGATTTGACGCGTTAATTCTGCCCACAAGTTCTCTATCGGATTCATATCCGGGGACATGGCAGGCCACTCCATATGCTCGACACCACGGTCAACATGAAAGTGTTGGATCATGCGAGCACGATGAGGCCGTGCATTGTCATCTTGGAAGACAAAGTTTCCTCGAAAGGCTGCACGAGCAAATGGAAGCAATGTTTCTTCCAGAATGACCCTGTATTTGAACTGGTTCAGGTTTCCATTCAGAACAACCAGGTCAGTTTTGCCCCCTGCATGAAAAGCAGCCCAAACGGTCACCCCACCACCTCCAGGTTGGACTCTTGGCACTATACAATCTTCGTTGTAGGCTTTATGCACTTGTCTGCGCACTCGGACACGTCCATCTTGACGATAGACCAGAAATCTAGACTCGTCACTGAAGGTCACATGATTCCAGTATCCTGGCTGCCATTGACGGTGCTCTCTGGCCCATTGCAATCGGCGCTGGTGGTGTTGTCTGGTCAGGCGTGGCTTTCTCAGGGGACGCCTGGCACGATAGCCTGCTTGAACCAGTCGTTGGTTGACAAGCCTTCTGGATACAGGCACATTTGTCAGTTGCTGCCCCTCAGCCCTAAGCCGATTAGCTGACTTGGTACGGCCATTGCAGACTAACCGGTGCAGCTGGCGATCATCTCTCCTTGTGATGCTGCGGGGACGTCCTGGCCTTGTTATTGGAGTAGGGACACGCCTCTGAGCATTTCGTTTCAGGATCTTTGACACCTGACCTTGAGTGATGCCATACTGCCAAGCAATAGCATGCTGTTTCATGCCGGAATTTCGTAAAGCCACCACTCCATGACAAACAGCATTGTCAAGTTGATGGACCATCTCCAGAGGAAGCGGCAATAACTTTTGTAGACGTGCTGCAGTTGTTTTCCACTAATACAGAACCAACAACCCTTATATACCGGATTGTGAAGCCAATCGTCAAATGTATCTGTCCTTACATTTTGCCACGCCACCTGTGATATAATCCTGTTGTTGACTTCTTGCTGCGACAGACGATCAGTGACATGGTTCTTTTAACAAATAAATCACCAAAGTGTAAAAGAAACTCACCAGACTGATATACTGAGTTAAGAAAGTAAACCCGTCAAGACAAAAAAAAAAATTCCATATTAAATGCCAAGTCTGTATATATATATATATATATATATATATATATATATATATATATATATATATATATATATATATATATATATATATATATATATATATACATACATACATACATATATATATATATATATATATATTGTTGCGGATATGAGATTGGCATCCATCCATATCCGCTTGTAAATATTCCCCTATTTCCTCCATACTTCCCAACTATCCCCAATCCCCCATTCCCTAGTCCCATTTTCTGTAAACAACACTCTGTAGACCCGACCTTCCCCTATTTCCCCCATTAAATGTCGCATCCAGGTCCACCGCATCTCACGTAGACAACTATAGGACATCTTGCTAGTTATTCTTAGTCTATGTCAGTTAAGGACTCGTTTCCATTAATTCTGACTCTTCGTTGCACCAGAATGTGATTGTATGGCACCGTTAGGAAGTTTAGGACCTCCCAATACCTCCCCGCAGCTCTTCCTCACGGTTCAGCAACAACAACAACAACAACAACAACAACAGCAACAACAACGGCGGCGGCGCGGGGAGTGCGCGTCCTCACTCCGGCTTGGTTAGCCGCCATCGAACATGTGCTCGACGGGGTTACCACGTAGGGGCTCGCTGTCAGCTCCTCGTCAAGGGCGGAGCCCGGTAACCCCCCGCACCCAATAGAAGTGGCGGACCGATCCCATCTGGGGCGGAGCCAAGCAGCCGAGGGCGTGTCACTCCCCGTTGAGCATGCGCAGGAAGAGGGAGGTGACGTCAGATGCGCGCTGGACTTGAAGGAAGAGAGACGCCACCTCCGAGCGCTGCAATACCTCCCCGCATCTCTGGACTGGACCGTGCTTGATTCTGCCCCTGAGCCAAGGTGCACCTTGTGCTATCGACTGCCTGTCCTTCCCTGCCATCAATCCCTGTGTAAGTCAGTCTTGTTCCGTTTGTCTGTGGTCTGTCTGGGCTGGATAAGATTGTGTCTAAGTGCCTATCTCTTCTGTGCTTTACCTCTTACCTTATAATCTACCCCTTTTCTCCACCACCAATTATATCCTCCTCCGGAGGTCTTGAGAACTGTACCCCTTGTGTCGTTTCATTTATCCCAGCCGTTGTGTCCTTTCCTTCATTGATTTAGCATAGCGCGATTTGGTCAACGTCGGGTGGAATCGGGTAAACTGTGCGAACACGGCGGCCATTCCGCTCGGCCCATCATAACATCTTAATCCGCGTGTCCGTAACAATTTATATATATATATATATATATATATATATATATATATATATATATATATATATATATATATATATATATATACACAAAGAATTAAGTTAAGCACCCCCCCCGTTTTTTTACAACCTCGCACATTACAAGTTTGTTGTCGTCAAAACAGTGTAATATACCCATGATATTGCTATATTTTCTGGAGAAGTGATATTATGGTCACATAAAAACATAACAATCATGCCGTTTTCAATATTTTATTCTGAATAATTTAAGGTGAAATTTTTTGGGAATTTTAGGCATATTTTCACCTCAATTTAAGTATGGAGCCATAGGTCCATCACGGACAGTGTGGATGACGTTTATGTTTTCTAACGTACAGTCATTGTTCTGAGAAGACCTCTAGCGATCTTTGCGTCAATAACGTGTGTAGGACCCACGTGATCGGATCACTGACTCAGCCCTACGTCTCATAGACCCTGTAAGCCGTCGTATGCGTTGCTGTGGCAGGTTGAACCCCCTCGAGCACGTTTGGGACATGTTGGGACGACAAATTGCGAAGATGGTCCCTCCAATAGCCAATCTGGATGAATTGGAACGTGCATTACATCGGGAATGGAACAACCTGCCACAGCAACGCATACGACGGCTTACAGGGTCTATGAGGCGTAGGGCTGAGTCAGTGATCCGATCACGTGGGTCCTACACACGTTATTGACGCAAAGATCGCTAGAGGTCTTCTCAGAACAATGACTGTACGTTAGAAAACATAAACGTCATCCACACTGTCCGTGATGGACCTATAGCTCCATACTTAAATTGAGGTGAAAATATGCCTAAAATTCCCAAAAAATTTCACCTTAAATTATTCAGAATAAAATATTGAAAACGGCATGATTGTTATGTTTTTATGTGACCATAATATCACTTCTCCAGAAAATATAGCAATATCATGGGTATATTACACTGTTTTGACGACAACAAACTTGTAATGTGCGAGGTTGTAAAAAAACGGGGGGGGTGCTTAACTTAATTCTTTGTGTATATATATATATATATATATATATGTATGTATGTATGTATGTATGTATGTGTTTGTGTATATGTGTGTGTGTGTGTGTGTGTGTGTGTGTGTGTGTGTGTGTGTGTGTGTGTGTGTGTGTGTGTGTGTGTGTGTGTGTGTGTGTGTGTGTGTGTGTGTGTGTGTGTGTGTGCGTGCTGTTGCATAACAGTCGATAATTTGGTGACATCCTAAAAAGGTTTGTTTCAAGAAGGAAAGAAACATGGGTAAAGTCGTCATCATGAAAGTAAATTAAGAGGCTGAGGACATGGAAGGTGCAAAGTATATTCTTATTTGGGATCCAATATGTATTTTCCACCAGATGTATAGTTGTATTCAACATGTGGCTTGATCCATTGATAACATCATACTCCCAAACAAGTACAAAAAGTTTTAATTAAAACAAAAGCCGCGTCGATGTTACACAATGCCTAGATGCAGCTGTGCCTATAACGTCGATGTTATAGGCACAGGACATTCCTATTGATTCGATTACTTGATGTTATTTTTGTGCAAAGTGAAAATATATCTCGGCAATTTCCCGTGTGTGGCGACGAATTTTTAATATATCTCGGCATTTTCCCGTCTGTTATTTCAGGCGGTGTATGACTGACCATGCCGCGATTTAAAAATATATATATCTCGGCAATTTCCCGTGTGTGGCGACACGTGAACGAAGCTATGCTCCTCTCTCCACATTATTGTGACGACGTATAAATTAAATATTTCATCGTGACGATTGTCATCAAATGGACGAAATTTTTAATATATCTCGGCATTTTCCCGTCTGTTATTTCGGGCGGTGTATGACTGACCATGCCGTGATTGTAAAAAAATATATCTCGGCAATTTCTCGTGTGTAGCGACACGTGAACGAAGCTATGCTCCTCTCTCCACATTATTGTGACGACGTATAAATTAAATATTTCATCGTGACGATTGTCATCAAATGGACGAAATTTTTAATATATCTCGGCATTTTCCCGTCTGGTATTTCGGGCGGTGTATGACTGACCATGCCGCGATTGTAAAAAAATATATCTCTATGGACTTGAAGTTACAGGCCTTTGAGAATTCATTTCGGTCTATAAAGGGCAACTTTCATCGGATTTTCTTCCTGTTTTTTTTCAACCGAGTCTAAAACTATATTAGCGACTGTGAAAAATGAAATGATATATCGAATTTGATTTGAAATAAAACTGTGTGAGAGAGGAAGACACCACGGGCCTACAAAACAGGCCTCAAAGCTATGCGAGTTAATAAAATGGTGGATATTTGTTTATATGAAGGCTCTCCCAGAATGGGTGGAGCTATGGTTCCCAGAATGGGTGGAGCTTTGAGGTTTTGTCTTCTCTGCAAGAACAAGAAGAACAAGAAGAAGAAGAACAACAACAACAACAGCAGAGGGAACTCTATGAGCAGCAGGGTCTTTCCCTCGTGGTCCCCCTGTACTGTCTTTCCCTCGCGGTCCCCATGTGCTGTCTTTGTCTTTCCCTCGTGGTCCGCCTGTGCTGTCTTTGTCTTTCCCTCGTGGTCCCCCTGTACTGTCTTTCCCTCGCGGTCCCCATGTGCTGTCTTTGTCTTTCCCTCACGGTCCCCCTGTACTGTCTTTCCCTCGCGGTCCCCATGTGCTGTCTTTGTCTTTCCCTCGTGGTCCCCCTGTACTGTCTTTCCCTCGCGGTCCCCATGTGCTGTCTTTGTCTTTCCCTCGTGGTCCCCCTGTACTGTCTTTCCCTCGCGGTCCCCATGTGCTGTCTTTGTCTTTCCCTCGTGGTCCCCCTGTGCTGTCTTTGTCTTTCCCTCGTGGTCCGCCTGTGCTGTCTTTGTCTTTCCCTCGCGGTCCCCATGTGCTGTCTTTGTCTTTCCCTCGTGGTCCGCCTGTGCTGTCTTTGTCTTTCCCTCATGGTCCGCCTGTGCTGTCTTTGTCTTTCCCTCGCGGTCCCCCTGTGCTGTCTTTCCCTCGCGGTTGTCAGCTCTTTCACGAGCCTCGATTCAGTATAGAAAAAAAAAAAAAAAAAAAAAAGCGTCTGCGACGCGGCTGAAAAGGATCACAACGGTGGACTTGCACGTAACTAACTATATTGGGAAGAAGGTTTTGATCTCATGCCGGAAAGAAATAAACTGTTGTTTGCATGCAGATTGTGAACAGCAGGAAGGGCCAGGAGAAATTTGTTGATGTTTGATGTCACACTGTAGTTATACAGGGTGCTCCTCAATTATGTTTCCTATTTTTAACGTGATCAATAAAAACAACAACTAATAGACATGCAAGCATGCAGTTTGCACCATCCTGTAGGCCAAACTTCTTGACATGTCACTAGACTTCCACATGTGCACCATTAGTGGCTCTCAGAACGTCCGACCTTCGATTTAAATCCACGTTCGCCGCAACATGTCCACAGTCGTACTTCTTTCGGACATTTTCCGCAAGTCACAACAATTTTCGGGGTTATTCTACGCACTGGAGACACCGGAAAGAAATTTGAGTTGGGCTAAAATATGGTGCAATAATTTTTTTTATTTCTAATTGACATTGAAAATTGGAATAATGCTAAGCGGTTCGGGTGCCGGCTTGGGATCCTAGGATCCTGGGTTCGAATCCCGGTCGATCGCTGAATTAACGCCAGGGGGGTTGACTCAGCCTGTCGTCCTTCCGAGGTCGGCAAATTGAGCACCAGTTCACTGGTAATCACCTGTGTGTCGCAAGAGGCGACTAACAGGGTTAGCGGCAGGAAGGGCATCCGGCCATAAAACATTGCTTCAAAAAGGGGACCAAGGTGTCCGAAAAAGGCCAACCCAGCTTTGCGGGGGAAAAATGGCCTCTAAAGGTGGTTCTTCTTCTATTCAAAATAGGAATGATAATTTAAGAACACCCTGTATACACTGAGTGTGACATCAAACATTTCCAGTTCATGCAGCTCTCCTGACATTTCCTACTATTAACAATCTTCATGCAAAGTCATACATCAGTTTCTTCCAAATAGGGAAGATAATTTAGGAACACCTTGTATTTCTATTTTCACTGAATGTCAACAGCACACACTTCAGTTCCTTCCATGTTCAACCTATGTCATTTGACTCTCGATCCATATCCAAGGACAACAGCATTCTCATATTCTTTCCTATCCCCGAACCACATCATTCCTTTCTATTGTACTCTCTCGTTTCATATTCCATGTTTATTACTTCATTTAAGCACGGTAATGCAATGGAGAGTGCTGGCATATGGAAAGTCAGGAACAGGTTTCCTTGCACGTCACATCATTATTAATTTCATAAAGAAGGCTCGTCATTGTGTTTTTACACTTAAAGAAAACCTGGACAAGCAGATTACCAAACGCAAATAAAATATAGCAGCATTAGAAGCCATATGTGCAATTCTCCTCATTGCAATCACCTTAAAGGTCACCAGTCAAACCTTATTTAACTAGAACGGCACTCTACCATGTCCAGACATCGACCGATATGCCTTCACCCACATTATTACATCATTATACATTCTTATACCAAGTTTCGTCGAAATCCCATCACTGGTTCACAAGTTAGCGCAGTAACATAATTTTTACCTAATGGGACATTTGTCCTCTTGACCGCATAATTTAATCAGTTTATCTTTACATCATTATAGATGCTGGCACCAAGTTTAACTTAGATCCCCTTCAGCCATTCTTAAGTTAACACGGTAACAATGACCTCTGACAGATTCCGACCTTTGATCTTTGACCTTTCACCTTGCTGCCAAAATCTAATCGGTTCATCTTTGCATCATAATATATGCCCATACCAAGTTTGATCAAAATCCCATCATTGGTTCACAAGTTAGCGCAGTAACATAATTTTTACCGAATGGGACCTCTGACCTTTGTACTCTTGACCCCATAATTTAATCCGTTTATATTTACATCATTATAAATACTGGTACCAAGTTTAACTTAGATCCCTTCTGCCATTCTTATGTGAACACGGTAACAATGACCTATTACAGACTCTGACCTTTGACCTTTCACCTTGCTGCAAAAATCTAATCAGTTCATCTTTGCATCATAATATATACCCATACCACGTTTGGTCGAAATCCCATCACTGGTTCACAAGTTAGCGCAGTAACATATTTTTTACCTAATGGGCCCAGTAACATAATGGGACCAGTAACATGTAGCGCAGTAACATATTTTTTACCTAATGGGCCCAGTAACATAATGGGACCAGTAACATGTAGCGCAGTAACATATTTTTTACCTAATGGGCCCAGTAACATAATGGGACCAGTAACATGTAGCGCAGTAACATATTTTTTACCTAATGGGCCCAGTAACATAATGGGACCAGTAACATGTAGCGCAGTTACATATTTTTTACCTAATGGGACCTTTGTCCTCTTGACCCCATAATTTAATCCGTTTATATTTACATCATTATAGCTACTGGTACCAAGTTTAACTTAGATCCCTTCAGCCATTCTTGTTATCATGGTAACAATGACCTATTACAGACCCTGACCTTTGACCTTTCACCTTGCTGCCAAAATCTAATCAGTTCATCTTTGCATCATAATATATACCCTTCCCAAGTTTGATCAAAATCCCATTATTGGTTCACAAGTTAGCGCAGTAACATAATTTTTACCGAAAGGGACCTCTGACCTTTGTACTCTTGACCCCATAATTTAATCCGTTTATATTTACATCATTTTAGAAACTTGTACCAAGTTTAACTTAGATCTCTTCAGTCATTGTTAAGTTATCACAGTAACGATGACCTATTACAGACACCGACCTTTGACCTCTTCATGCCAAAATCGAATCAGTTCGTCTTTGTATCATAATATATACTTATACCAAGTTTGGTCGAAATCCCACCACTGGTTCATAAGTTAGCTCAGTAACAAAATTTCTACCTAATGGGATCTCTGACCTTTGACCTCTTGACCCCATAATCTAATCAGTTCCTGTTTACATCATTATAATACTTGCACCAGCTTTGACTTTGATCCCTTCAGCCTTTCCTAAGTTATCGCGGAAAAGAAAACCTACCACGGACTGACTGACTGACTGACTGACTGACGGACGGACGGACGGACGGACGGACAACCCCAAAACATGATGATTTTGGCGACTTCATCAGCGGAGGCATAAAAAGGAATTCATCGCAAATAGGTCCCTTTTCAGTTTTGATTCCCACTAATGGATAATCGTTCAGCCATTGCAATCTTCTTCTTCGTTCATATGCAGCACAAGGCTGTGGGGTAGCATCATTGGCTGAGGTGCGGCTGTGCCACTGATGCCTCTGCTGGTAGGGAAGGAATTTAGAATTTGGTTCTGGTGCCGGTAACCGGTAGTTTGTATTCATAAAAATGTTACACTGAATTTCAACCCAGCAAACGGTTTTCTAATGTTTACTTAAAACATTCTGAACAATGGTGAAATTAGATAACGCT
Source organism: Myxine glutinosa (assembly GCF_964187855.1). NCBI lineage: Eukaryota > Metazoa > Chordata > Myxini > Myxiniformes > Myxinidae > Myxine > Myxine glutinosa. Next base: position 120,604,923 of record NC_136261.1, on the reverse strand, counting down.
GGATAAAGTCCCACAGTTAATAAACAAGTCCATGTTCTAACAATGAAGTGTAAAAAACACAAGTTATTGTTCAGTTCAAGTGCATTTCTAAATGTTGCTTTCACAATGCAGACAAGTCGATGGCCTCCATTTTTACTGCCTCTCCTCCAGTCTAATAACCTCTCTTCTCTCAGCCCTCCGACTCTCCCCAGCTCCTTCAGGTACACACCTTCGTCCATCAATTCCATCCTGCTTGAACTCCCAAATTCCAGGCTTATCGCCCACCTCCACTCCTCTGTTCCTCGTTTTTTCCGTTTGTGGAAATTCCTCCAGGAGCTTGTCCTTGTCACCGACCCAACCCATTCGCCAAGTTTTGTCATAAACTGTCCACAACGTTTTTAGAGATCGTGCTATACTCGTATATAGTTTTTGGCCCGACCTCTCAATGGTGAAGAATCACTTTTCAAAAATTCTAACATCCACATCCAGATATTCACCAAAATCTAATCAATTCGTCCTTGTCACACACTAACTTGTCCCGCAAGTTTTGTACGAATCTGTCCACAATTTTTTGAGATATCCTGTTCACAAACAATCACAGAGACAGACAAACAGACAGGGGTGAAAACATAACCTCCGCCAACCGCAAAAGGTTTAAATATTTTGTAAAACTACTATGGGGCGTCTCTATTTACATATTACGTACACAAAACATTATACTCTCTTTAAAAGTGACTCATTGTGCATCCACTCTCTTTTAAAGGGACTTTCCAGAGAGGGTGTTTAGCTGAATGTCAAGTATATAATTTCCTTTTAGATTAGAGGTGAAAGGTGTTTTTTGAAATGGGCAGGACACTAGTTCGTCTGCACTCTCAAAGTACACTTCCACTTCATGTATTTTAGTTATTAGAGTTACCAAGGGTGGTAGAAGAGTCCCTTTGGAGTTACCAAGGATGGTAGAAGAGTCCCCTTGGAGTCACCAAGGATGGTAGAAGAGTCCCCTTGGAGTTACCAAGGATGGTAGAAGAGTCCCCTTGGAGTTACCAAGGATGGTAGAAGAGTCCCCTTGGAGTTACCAAGGATGGTAGAAGAGTCCCCTTGGAGTCACCAAGGATGGTAGAAGAGTCCCCTTGGAGTTACCAAGGATGGTAGAAGAGTCCCCTTGGAGTTACCAAGGACAGTAGAAGAGTCCCCTTGGAGTTACCAAGGATGATAGAAGAGTCCCCTTGGAGTTACCAAGGACAGTAGAAGAGTCCCCTTGTAGTTACCAAGGACGGTAGAAGAGTCCCCTTGGAGTTACCAATTATTTGAGAGAAGTCCCCTTGGAGTTACCAATGATGGTAGAAGAGTCCCCTTGGAGATATCAATGATGGGAGAGAAGTCCCCTTGGAGTTACCAACGATGGTAGAAGAGTCCCCATGGAGTTACCAAGGATGGTAGAAGAGTCCCCCTTGGAGTTACCAAGGATGGTAGAAGAGTCCCCTTGGAGTTAACAAGGACGGTAGAAGAGTCCCATTGGAGTTACCAAGGACAGTAGAAGAGTCCCCTTGGAGATACCAAGGACAGTAGAAGAGTCCCCTTGGAGATACCAAGGACGGTAGAAGAGTCCCCTTGGAGTTACCAAGGACGGTAGAAGAGTCCCCTTGGAGTTACCAAGGACGGTAGAAGAGTCCCCTTGGAGTTACCAAGGACGGTAGAAGAGTCCCATTGGAGTTACCAAGGACGGTAGAAGAGTCCCATTGGAGTTACCAAGGACGGTAGAAGAGTCCCATTGGAGTTACCAAGGACAGTAGAAGAGTCCCCTTGGAGTTACCAAGGATGGTAGAAGAGTCCCATTGGAGTTACCAAGGACAGTAGAAGAGTCCCATTGGAGTTACCAAGGACAGTAGAAGAGTCCCCTTGGAGTTACCAAGGACAGTAGAAGAGTCCCATTGGAGTTACCAAGGACGGTAGAAGAGTCCCATTGGAGTTACCAAGGACGGTAGAAGAGTCCCATTGGAGTTACCAAGGACAGTAGAAGAGTCCCCTTGGAGTTACCAAGGATGGTAGAAGAGTCCCATTGGAGTTACCAAGGACAGTAGAAGAGTCCCATTGGAGTTACCAAGGATGGTAGAAGAGTCCCATTGGAGTTACCAAGGACGGTAGAAGAGTCCCATTGGAGTTACCAAGGACAGTAGAAGAGTCCCCTTGGAGTTACCAAGGATGGTAGAAGAGTCCCATTGGAGTTACCAAGGACAGTAGAAGAGTCCCCTTGGAGTTACCAAGGACGGTAGAAGAGTCCCCTTGGAGTTACCAAGGACAGTAGAAGAGTCCCATTGGAGTTACCAAGGATGGTAGAAGAGTCCCATTGGAGTTACCAAGGACGGTAGAAGAGTCCCATTGGAGTTACCAAGGACAGTAGAAGAGTCCCATTGGAGTTACCAAGGACGGTAGAAGAGTCCCCTTGGAGATATCAAGGACGGTAGAAGAGTCCCATTGGAGTTACCAAGGACAGTAGAAGAGTCCCCTTGGAGTTACCAAGGACAGTAGAAGAGTCCCATTGGAGTTACCAAGGATGGTAGAAGAGTCCCCTTGGAGTTACCAAGGACGGTAGAAGAGTCCCATTGGAGTTACCAAGGACGGTAGAAGAGTCCCATTGGAGTTACCAAGGATGGTAGAAGAGTCCCCCTTGGAGTTACCAAGGATGGTAGAAGAGTCCCATTGGAGTTACCAAGGACAGTAGAAGAGTCCCCTTGGAGTTACCAAGGACAGTAGAGGGTAGGAGGCCGAACAGTATTATTCGGTTTGATTATAAGCATAATATCTTATCACGCAGCCATTGTGGGCCAAACGTGCTCCTCCTGTGTCAAAGTGCCTTGTGTATCACGAGATTGTCACATGTTTGGTAAAATGAAGAATCGAAGTCTATGTTTGTAACGACAAATTTCTGGTTTTTTCCAACACCAAGTTCATTTTGTTTTGCACCATGACATAATATAATATAATATAATAAAATAGATGCCTTTGGCTGCTCATGCAAGAGACGCATTTTCAAGGTTCCATTTAGTGGGGCGAGAGAAAAGGGTGTTTGCATGTAACATCATGTGCAAAATGTAAAGTTTTACACCGAGTTTAACGTGTGAACAAGGAGGAGGAGCCAACGGGCTCCTGAGCTGATGGTTGTTGTGATGAGATGTTGTGGCCGAATGGTGCGGTCAGTTGCCCTATTCATTGTTACGGACACTACATGTTAATCATTTCAAATAAGCACAGGGCATTACAAGACCACGAGAGACCACCAGGTGGCGGGCTTACCTCTGCGAGTGAGCAGCGTTGGCGCGAAAAAGAAAATACAAAATCAAACTGCCACATTCTGTGTAGGGGTTCTCCATATATTACGTCATGTACCCAGCGTGGGTGAGCGGCTGGCCTAGTGTTAGGAAGCTTTACGGGGAGGTGTAGGAGTCAGTTGTGTTATAAAGTTTTGTGTCATTTTGCTGGGAAGGCCCAACGGGTGGAACTGTGGAGGTTGTCCAAAAATGTCAAAAAATAGGTGATGTATCATGTAATACTGTACATGGTTAGCTCCAAAATACGAGGCTGTTCTAAATGTTTGACGAACCAGGTACAATAGACAGACACACGCCAAAGCTTTTGTGTGTTTTTCACCAGATAAGTTCGTATGATTAGTAAGGTGTGGTAGCTTGCGAAGGGTGGGTGATCCGATTCAGGAAAGTCTAGACACATTCCTAGATTGGGCAAAAGATTGACATGCAGTTTTAACAGAAAGAAATGTAAGATGCTGGGGATGGTTAAGAACAATGAATATAGACATTACATGATGTAAGGGGAAGTCTTGGAGTGTGTCACACAGGTGAAAGATCTGGGGTGGTAATAGATATACAAAGCGTAAGCAGGGAGCAGCTGGAGGTGATGCTAACAGGGGTTTAGGTTGTATTCGTAGAGGGATTCAGTTATGTATGAACCAAGAGAGGTAGTTGTGAACTAGTGCCAGCAGTGCCAGCCAGCCAGAGGTGGTGCCAGCACTGTGCAGGAATTCAGTGAAGCATCATCAAGAATACCATGTCCGGTTTTGGTCACCACATCTAAGGAAGGACATAGCTGCCACACTCAGGGTTCAGGATAGGACTATTATATTGATTTGGCGCTCAGCTACACTCAGCGATGTGGAGCAGCCAATGGAGAAAGGACTTTATACATTAGAAAGAAGTCAATTTGATAGAGATGTTTAAGATAATGAAGGGTAAAGAAAAACTAGTCGAAAAGCGTTTTGTTTTTTGTATACAGAGTCGAGGCTCGTGGAAGAGCTAGAACACTGAACAGATCAGGATGCCACGGAACAAAAGGAACAGGAGAGAGAAGGGGGAACCATAAACAGCCGGGTTGAAGGACAAAACAGAGGGACACTTAGACAAATAATGGGTGTAGGGAGGGATGACTAGGAATCGGGAAGAACGCACTGGGTGGGCAAGATGGATACAGAAGCAAACTCTTCGGAAGAAAAACCTTGAAATTTGGAAGGAGGTGGGCTTGGGCATTGGGGGGGGGGGGGGGGGGATTAACAGGGGTAGAATGGTTTTCGATGAGTGACGATGGACAGTGATAACACCGAGGACCATAGCCTGAGAGTACAGCAGAGGAGGGTCAGAAAGGTAGTGAAGCAGGTGTCTTTCAGTCAAAAAGTAGTTAATGCATGGAATGGTCTTTCTTGGAAGGTATTGGCAGCAGAGAGAGGAGTGAGAGTGCCTAAAGAAAGTCTACACCCTCTTTCAAAATTTCACCTTTTGTTGCCTTATAGCCTGGAATTAAAATGCATTAAATCAGACTTTTTCCACCTTTGTTTGCACATCGTAACCCACAACTTCCAAGTGAAAACCAAATTCTACAAATTTCAGAAAATTAATTCAGTATACAAAATTAGGATATCTTAAATATAAATTTCTAATAAAATTAGAAAAAGTGTCCACCCCCATGAGTTAATACTTGGTGGAAGCACTTTTGACAGCAATTACAGCTGTAATTCTGTTGGGATGGGTCTCTACAAACTTTGCACACCTTAATTGGGCAATATTTGCACATTCTTTTGCACAAAACTGTTCAAGCTCAGTCAAGCTCCGTGGGGAGGGTTGATGGACGGCAATCTTCTAGCCATGCCACAGATTTTCGATTGGATTTACCTAGGTCAGGGCTCTGACTGGGCCCCTCAAGGACATTTATTGCTTTGTTCCTGAGCCACTCGAGTGTAGCTTTGGCTGTGTGCGTCAGGTCATTGTCATGCCGAAAGGTGAACTTCCGTCCCAATTTCAGCTTTCTTGCAGAGGGCAGCATGTTTTCCCCTAGGATTTTTCTGTATTTTTCTCCATTCATTTTCCCTTCTAGCCTATCCCTGCTGATGAGAAACATCCCCATAACATAATGCTGCCATAAACCATGCTTCTCAGTAGGGATGGTGTTCTTTGGGTGATGTGCTGTGTGGGGTTTGCACCAAACATAACGCTTTGCATTTAGGCCAAAAAGTTTCATCCTGGTTTCATCAGACCACATAACTTTTTCCCACATGGCTTCAGAATCTCCAGTGTACTGTGGATGGGTCTATTAAGACAGAGCACCCACGGATGGCTAATCAAGCTTCCTTTGAGGTGTTATCCAATTGATGGCGAATGATACGCGAGACGGAATGAAGAATACTGACTCACCTGGACGGCCGCCGCACGCAGGCATCTTCACCCTGCAAATTAATAAATCACACGAAAATGGAATTTGTGTACAAAAATAAACGCGGCTTTATTGCCAGACCCCGATACAAAGAAACGGGCCGGTAAATAATATATGATCCTCATTTCGGATCCCACACACCTCACTTCGAATACAAGCACAGGGGAAGAATGAATCAAATAAACCGTTGTGTTCTGTGGTGCGGCTTAGCTCTGTCTGCCAGTGTCAGGGTTCGTCAGGTCCAAGCACATCGTCCAGGCCCCAAGCGTACAGTCCGGACACGGCTCCGGTTGGCGGGAATTATGCCTCGATGCACCCTCGTTCGCGCTCCACCACGCCCACGTATGCCGCCGCGGCACGCGAGGTCCCGTACATGAACAACAGGGGAGGATGATCGTCGGCGCCCCACTGCCTCTCCACTGTTCGTCGTCGCCCAACGAGCAAGGGTCCAAATGGAAAGAGGTCCAACGCAAGAGAAGGCAAGAAGGGAAGAGAGAGAGAGAGGTCCATGCAGGAAGGAATCCAAAAACAAGAAGAAGGAAATGTCGGCCAGCGAGTGATTTTACCAGCCGTCTCGTGACGTCAGCTCTCCCTCCCCCCAATCAGTGCGTTGCTTCTTCACCTTCTTTCCACCAATCACGGGAAGCTTTCTGCCCTTCCCCTGACCAATCACAAGTCCCTCCTGCTCTGCCAATCGGCGACATGCTTCTTACTCGCCCTTTGCCTTGACCAATTGCTGCCCCTCTGAGCGTGACCATTGCCTGCCTGCTCGACGTGTGTTGCCATGCCAGCTGGCGATGTGGCTGGCTGCGGCTCCATTGGCGGTGCCCATAACTGACTTCCTGTGAGTCGTATTGTTATTGTGGCGGAGAGGGAATTTAAGTAGGGTGTAGTGCACCAATGGGCCAAGCTAATGTCTTTGGTTGTGTTGCCATATGGGACACAGGTATGATCACAGGTTTGACACATGGGGGAATTTGCATTATCCCTACCCTACCTATCACACGATCATCCTTGTATGATCACAAATATGCACTTAATCCGACATCCGGGCTAGACAGGTCCCTGACTTACTGTACATCGAAATGGTTCTTCTTCTTCACGACATCGGAGCACCTACCTATGCAGATCTACCTCGATATATATTTCCCCCTACCATATATATATATATATATATATATATATATATATATATATATATATATATATATATATATATATATATATACATATATATATCAGGATGTCTCACAAGGTTGTGGACGGATTCTGATGAAACTTGGTGGAGAGGTTGCATATGTTACAAGGAAGAATTGATTCAATTACGGTGAAGATTCAGATCCGGATCAGAGAATTGTTAAAGTGATTCTTCACCAATGGGACATGGGGCTAAAACCGATATATAGCAGGATTTCTCAAAAAGTTATGGACAGATTTGGACGAAACTTGGGGCACAGGTTGGGTGTGTCAGAAGACCCAATTGATTCGATTTTGGTGAAGATCTGAATATGGATTCGGATGCGAGAATTGTTTAATTTTTCAGTGATTCTTCACCATTGAGAGATTAGGCGAAAAGTGATATATAACATAATATTTTAAAAAGTTGTGGACAAGTTATGACTAAACTTGGAGGACGAGTTGGTTAGGTGAGAAGAACAAGCCAATTAGATTTTCGTTCAGGTCAAAATCTAGATCCGGCCTATCAGTGGGATTCACAGCATAAACTGTTTAGCCTGGCAGATGTATGCGCTCTACCGAGTGCCGTTCTAGTTTGAGTAATGGCTTCCTTCTTGCCACCCTACCGTGCAGGCCAGACTTGTGGAGTGCTTGAGATATCACATGCACACAGTGACCAGTCTTTGCCAAAAAGGCCTGTAGCTCTTTCAAAGTTGCCATTGGCCTCTTGGTGGCTTCTCTCATCAGTCTCCTCCTTGCCTGTTCATCCAGTTTGGAGGGATGGCCTGATCTAGGCAGGGTCTTGGTGGTACCATACAGCTTCGACTTCTTAATGATTGGCCTGACTGTGCTCCAATGGATATTCAAGGCCTTTGAAATATTTTTTATACCCATCCCCTGATCTGTGCCTTTCCGCAACTTTATCCCACAGGTCTTTTGAAAGCTCCTTGGTGCTAATGGTTGAGTCTTTGCTGTGAAATTGGCAGATATTGGCAGTACTTGCAAATAGCTTGTACGTGGATGGGTGATAGTATCTGGTGTTGGTGTAGTGCAGGCTTGATTGGCCGAATGGCCTCCTCCTGAACGTTGTTATTACCCCGTGCATGCAAAGTGAAAAGTGGGGTTGAGCAATTGGGTCACTTCTGTCTGTCCGTCTGTCCATTCACAAACATCAGTTTATGATCGAGGAACAACTTGATTTTAATTGAATGTTACATTTTGAACACGAATCGGAAACATGAATTGGAAAATGAACGTGTAGTTTTGCAGTACTTTGGTTTGCTCTGAATTTGTCTAGAACATGCATGTGCAGAGAGGAGTGAGATAATATTTTTCCTGTGACTGCCTTGTCTGGCAGTCAAACAAAATTGAAAAATCATCAAAACAGAAAACTTGCTGTCTTTAAGGACGTCATGAAGGACACAAACAACAGCCACAAAAACGAAAGAAATGTTAGATAAAGTTGTGTAATCGACACTGCATCACAGCGGGAAATTCTGGAATTTATTTATTTGTACGACTTTTTATATCTTTGTAATTTAAATTTAATTATACACTTGAACACTGTAGCACACAAATTACCTTCATGCCACTTTCAAGACCCTTTCGTTTAGCAGTACTTGGACATGTTATGTGTTGTGTATAAGGGTGATGTATAAGACCGCTTCAACAGCGCTAAACTTCTGGGATTTTTTAAACAATCTTTTAAATAGTTGTTTTATTAAAATTGAAGTTTATACTGTACCTGAACACTATGTAGGCTCCCATGTTCTATGAACTCTCTAGTTACCATTGCCAGAGGAGAGGGTATTGCATTTGAGTCTGTTTGTCTGTTTGTCTTTCTGTCCGCACAGAATAAGTATGCTTTTCTCTACAACCGTTGTTCCGATTGATAGGAAATATTCACCATCGGTGCACCTCCTCCTGCAGAATATTTTAATGATAATTATGACGTCATAGGTCACGTGATACGGGCGCCATCTTGGAAAACCCGAAAAACTTTGCACCTCAATATCTCCGAAAGCGCTGCATAGACAAAATTGGGACATGGCTCATTGTGAAGAACTCTCCATGGGGAATAACATATGTTAATGATGATGTTATAGGTGCATCCATTATGACGTCATAATTCGACAAGTACAAAACTTTATCCGATCAAGGACCTAACATCCTTGCGTTGTGCAAAGGTGAGATGTTGACTAAACATAACTGGTGGAAAAAAAAATGATGACGTCATCGGTCACGTGGTTCAGTCGCCATATTTGTTTTAACACAAATGCCTTAAAACCACTAAAAACACATGGCGTGGGTCTGCAATCTCTGATTGCTCTTTCTTGTTAGTAATGTACCAGGAGCTAAGGCACTGGATGATCAGAAACAACATGGCAGGAGAATTTTATGGTAACCACGCAGAGTCTAGTCATCCTAGTGGTGATAGGGACCAGCTGAAGTTACAGAAGAAAGATCATCCAGCGATAGATGTATCGCCAGGTGCTGACTTCAATATTGTGAGTGTTGCGGTTGGCAGGATATCGATATGAGCGATATGAGGACAGATTCTTCCTTTGTGAGGTCTTTGAGCAAGAAGTTGATGAACTCAAATAAACTATACAATGGAGAAGGAAGGACTTGCATTAATGGGCATTAAGAGATTTACACTGTATTTAAATGGGACTGAATTTGTTTTAAAAACTGATCAGCAGGGGGTTTGTACTGTTAACAAGGAGCTAGCTATCACTTGCCAAGCAAGCCGTTCCATATCAACTGCTTCGCAAGCCGCTTGCAAAGGTTAGGGTTAGGGTTTGGGTGCAAGTGATGAAGAGGTGCTTTATTATACAGGGTGTTTCAAAAAGATGGACCCGATTTGAAATCGCTATATCTCTGCAACCACGAACCGTCCATAAATGAACCTCTTACCACTTGAAAGGGCGGGGCATAGAGTTTCAAATGACTACCGCTAGATGGCTCTCCCAGTGCACCAACAGCCTCCAGCCTCAGTCGTTCGCAAGATGGCGACCCCGCAACACAAGGCGTTTTGTGTTCTGCATTTCAGCAAGACTGAATCCGTAATTGCGGTGCAGCGTGCGTTTCAACGGCGTTTTGGCATTGATCCGCCAATGCCAAAGAGCATTCGTCGTTGGTACCGACAATTTGAGGAAACAGGCTGTTTGTGTAAGGGGAAGAGTCCAGGGCGACCACACACTTCAGAGGAAAACGTGAGAAGAATTCAAGAGAGTTTTCTGCGTAGTCCGCACAAGTCCACTCGTCGTGCCAGCCGAGAACTTGCGATCCCTCATATGACTGTCTGGCGTGTGTTAAGGCGACGTTTGATCCTGAGGCCATACCGGTTGCAACTGGTACAGGCTCTTCGTACAGGTGACAAAGGAAAGCGTGTCGCATTTAGTGATGCGATGTTACAGAACATGGAAGACGACAGCTTCTTACCGCGTTTGATTTTTAGTGATGAAGCAACGTTTCATCTAAGCGGTAAAGTTAACCGTCACAATGTGTGCATATGGGGACTAGAGAATCCACACGAAACTGTAGAGCATGAGTGCGATTCCCCGAAAGTGAACGTGTTTTGTGCCGTTTCTAAAATAAAGGTTTATGGCCCTTTCTTTTTCGAGGGAAAAACAGTTACGGGGCAAACCTATCTCGAAATGCTGCAGATCTGGCTCTTTCCACAACTTAATGAAGATTCCGATGACTTCATTTTTCAGCAAGACGGAGCACCACCACATTGGCACCTGCAGGTTCGACGTTTTCTAAATGACTTACTGCCTCAACGTTGGATAGGTCACATGGGACCCCAAGACTTGGCGCTACAATCTTGGCTCCAAAGATCCCCAGACATTACACCCTGCGACTTTTTCTTGTGGGGATACGTCAGAGACCGTGTTTTTGTGCCACCATTAGCGACTAATCTGGATGACCTCAAAAACAGAATCACGGCAGCAGTGACTTCAGTGAAATAAGACACTCTGAGAGGCGTTTGGGACGAATTCAACTATTGTCTCGATGTTGTCCTTGCAGCAGGTGGAAGGCACATAGAGCATTTATAAAATGGTTGTAAAACTTGATAACTCATTAAACCGTTTGTAACTTTTTGTGTAATTGTAACATGTTGCCATCGTGAAATATACTGCTTTGAAATTGGGTCCATCTTTTTGAAACACCCTGTATATACGAGTTGTATATATATATATTGTTACAGACACGACTTTGATGTTAAGGTGGGCCGAGCGGAATGGCCGTCGTGTCCGCACAAATTACCCGATTGTACTCGAACGTTGACGAAGCCGCGCCACGCTGGCTCAATAAGGAAAAAGAAGACACACGGCTGAATTATAATGACAGACACCAGGGATACGGTTCTCAAGACCTCCGGAGGAGATTATATTCGTGCGGAAGGTCAGATTACAGGGACGAGAGGTACAACATAGAAAGACAAGCACTTAGACACAATCTTATATTATTCCCCAACAGACGACAGGCAAACGGGACAAGGCTGACTCACACGGGGGTTGATGGCAGGAAAGCGGTTGTCGATGGCTCCAGGTCCTCCTGGGCTCAGGGCAGGATCGACCCGGTCCGGTCCAGAGATGCGGAAGGTAGCACAGCGCTCGAAGTGGCGTCTTTTCGTCTCAAGCTGGGGGCGCATCTCACGTCACATCCGGCGCGTGGCCGCGTATATCCGGCGGGGAGTGACACGCCCTCGGCTCGTTAGCTCCGCCTCGTGGAATCGGCACGTTGCTTCTCATTGGGTGCGTGCGGGGGGTTTACCAGGCTCCGCCCTTGACGAGGAGCTGACAAGGAGCCCCTTCGTGGTAACCCCGTGGAGCGCATGGTCTGGAGCGCATCGTCTGGAGCGCATTGTCGATGGCGGCGAACCGAGCCGGTGGGAGGACGCACACTCCCCCCCGCGCAGCGCCGTGCCCCTCTGTTGTTGTAGACGGGGAAGAAGATGGGAGGAGGTATGGGAAAGGTCCTAAACTCACTACTGGTGCCATATAATCACATTCTGGTGCAACGAAGAGTCATAATTAATGGAAACGAGGCCTTAACTGACATAGACTAAGAATAACTAGCAAGATGTCCGAAAGTTGTCTACGTGTGGTGCGGTGGACCTGGGCACGACATTTAATGGGGGAATAAGGGGAAGGTCGGCTCTACTGATTGTTGTTTACAGACAATGGGACTAGGGAATGGGGGATTGGGGATAGTTGGGGAGTATTGGGGAAAATAGGGGAATATTTACAAGCGGATATGGAGGCCAAATTCCATATTCGCAACATTGCACCCTTCTCTACCCTCGGGGCGTCCCGACCCGATAAATTTTTACCTACTTTAGTGTGGCACGCAATGTAGTTCCCTCTACTATTAACTCTACCCTGAGTGCGACAGTTTTACAGATATTCACAAATGAGTAAATATGTCCCCCTGCGACGTTGCACCCTTCTCCTCTCAGAAACACACCCACAGGATAACCGAATCCGGAAAGAATTCTCAAACTAAACATACAGCCGGTAGGGAGCATTATTTACACAAGACTACGCTGATATTTACACTACGATCCAGGACCTGTTTTTGGAGGAACACATGCAGATGTTATGCATAGAGAGAGCACGCTTGCCAGCATCGATACACCAACCCACGAGTGCTCTGTGGCCGACGGCCTTTAATAACGTGCAGAGCACCCCTTCCCGAGCATCAAAAGCACCACCCCACCACCAATCGGTGCAGTCACCATTGTTCATTGGAATAAAAATAAATTCGACAACCCCTAACCCTGCAGGTGTCTCTTGCTCTTCTTGTGGTGCACTTGGTGTTAACTAAAAGTGGTTCACCTGTATGGCATAGGTGCCACGTTGACCCATAGGTCCATCCCCGGGTGGTGCTTGGCCGCAAACGAACTGCGGTCCATTGTGGGTGGCCACAAACATTGCGGTCCATATGGTGTATCGATCCCGGCAGCAAACAGCGAAAGTGCAGGCCCACAACTGCGCAGCCAGCACCTCTCTCTCCTCTCTCTCTACCCCAAAGCCAGATCCTCGGAGGTGGGAGACAAAAGAAGCAGACAAGCGAGTAAGGTGGTAAGGGCGCAAAAGTGCACGCAATGTAAGGTGATGCACACTGGGGGCACATGGGAACCAGGTGAGACAGGTACGTTCCTATCGTACGCCCCCCCCCCCCACCAGGTAACCTACATGGCCCCTCCCTTACCCCTTACTGTATCCACAAAACACAACACTACCCATAAACATCTACTTTACAAATCAACAAACATCCCTACTGTCTTCCCCGTTCCTCCCATAAACCAAATTCGTCTTCTCTCCCTCCTAACCAATCAAATTTGCCATTTTCAACTCTCATCAAAATTTGCCATCTCCAACTGCACATCAAAATTTGCCATCACCAATTCATCATCAGTCCCTCCTAGGGAGGGAGAGATGGAATCACCCCAATGTCTCATCCACGTCGTGATGCGTCTCACAAATCCACAGCAATTCTCATTTCTGCAACAAAACCAAGAAAACACAGGTATGGAGTCATCATCATCACCACAGGTAAGTGGCTGCGTATGGTGCGACAGGTTCATCAATCTTAACTATTTCCTAAATGACTTTAACTTTACACTACCCGGGGTCTTTCTCCGGCCAAACCATTGGCCCTCTTACACTATTGGGTTCTAAAAACCAATTCCCATTGGCCAAACTGTGGTGCTTTTCAATTTGGGGTCTCACTCCCCCGATTCATCTCCCGGTGCTCTCGCACAATTTCTGGGCTGTGGCGTGTACCTCTCCCAGTGGGTCTACCCACCTGCACACCTCCACCACTGCAGTTGCCTCCGAGCTTACCTGCTCCTCACCCTAACCTAACTACCTGGGGAAGGCCCTCTGGCTCTCTCCCCACTCCGTGCCCTCTCTGGCACTGGGCTGCCCGATCCACACCCGGGATCCTCAGGCACCCACTCACAACTACCGGCTCCCAGAGCCCACCTGCGGCCTCACCTGGCCGACATCCTCACAGTGGTGGAGTGCCCAACCAACTACACACACTAACAGGCTACACGCCCAGCCATTCCCACAACACTAATGCACCCATTCACAACACCATTCTGCAACCGCACCACAAGTGCCAATATCCAACCACAATTTACCTGTACCCTCTACCTAACACTTACACTACCCGCCCCGGGTACTCGTGATGGGGGTCCACTCTTCCCCCATTCACACCTTCGCACCATGCACACCACTCCGTACCACTTACTCCAACTCTCTCCACACACCTGTACTTGCACACCTGTGCTCTCACACCTGGTGCCACCTGCACCCTTCTCTCCCCAAGCGCATTCGCGCTGATCTACAACACTCACTACTCACACACTGCTCCACACACCTGTCCAGTTGCACACCTGTGCAATCACACCTGTTCCATCCTCACACACACGGCATCATCTCAGCTAACTACTCCCTTCTGAAACTTGCGCTTCCCAGTCGTCCCTTTAAACTATTGCGCTCCCACGTCATTATCATCCATACTAATCTACCTGCGTCCCCACTACAGGTATCAGTCACTAACTAAACTTAACGTCACCTAATGTCAATCTCTTCTAGATCCCTACAATATAACCTAACCCACCCGGGCTAGTTTTCACTGCCATACACCCCATAAACTATTGCTCCTTTGCCCCCCACATGTGAGGGATGGTGGATTTGCCATCCCACCACATCGGGGGTCTCTCACTACCAATTTTGCACATCAAATTTCAACAAATCAAAAATTTGGCCAATCACTGCCCATCATCTGCCAATCACTACTGCCAATCCTTTGCCAATCATCAAATTTTGTTTTTCTCTAATTTTGGGTCCAAAACACTAACCTCATCACCCAGTCGACTCACTAATACCTCTCGGTGCGCCAATCCCTGTCCAAAGCCCGGCTTCGTAAAGCCAAGCAATGGATGCTGGTTGTTTTGTGCCAGCGGCTGGACACGTCCGGTACTCGGTGCAGGGACGGGGGTTTACCCGTGCCGAGATCCCACACATCACCTCGGCGTGGAGCCATCCAATGTCCCGATCTCGACCTGCCGGCATGCCTCAACAAAACGTGGTCGCCATAACGACCCTTCCTATCCAGCCGCCCGCTCCGCCTAGTGGAGCACAGACGCGGCCGTTCAAAGCGAGGCCCAGCACGCACCGAGGGCCCGATTCGGCTATAAGTCGTTCTAAACTCTATCCCGTCTAACGTCGATGCTTCACCTGGACGCTTACACCCCGCAGCCCGTTCCTTGCTCACACATCCAGCCGTTTCCATGCCCCTCGTACCGTTCCTTACACACCCAGGCACACCCATTCCACTCACAGACTTGGTCACACACCTGACCACCGAACACTTTGGCACACATTTGTTGCTCGCACACCTCACCAATACACCGCTTCGCGCCCCTTTCTCGGTCACCTCCTTTGTGACAATCACAGGTGTGCTCTCACCCGCACACCCAACCACGTGCCTCACAACCAACTCCAGCGTGCATTCCCACTCACGCTCTACCATTCCAGGTGTGCATCCTTCCATCCCAGGTGTACATCCTCGCTCACCTGTCACAACCAACTCACTCTCCTTGTCACTCTCACTACTTTCACCTCCATTCCTGACAGCGCACTCACCCTTACTCTTGACAGCGCACTCTTTCCTCATGCACCTGTCCATCACACACCTTTCTCGCGCACACTCTCCCATTACACCCTCTGTAACACTCACCACAGGTGTGCATTCTTCCTTGCCTTTGACAGCGCACTCTTTCCCCATGCACCTGTCCGTCACACACCTTTCTCGCGCACACCCTTGCGCACACTCTCCCGCTACACCCTCTGTAACACTTACCACACCGCGCTTCCATGTGCTCCCTCGCACACACGCTACGACCGACTCATTCTCGCCAACACCCTCACTCCTTGGCACACACTTTTTCCTCACACACCCCAGAGTCGGACTTTCTCGCACACCTCCTCTTTCGCACACCAGACCTGTCACACACCTCACCAACGGCCTTTCACGAACACCCGGATCCAAACCAATCCCCAAGCTTTTTAAATCCCCTGGCGCATCATACGCACGACCATATTGGTCACCACTTACACCGGGTCCTCTTCCTCTTCGCTTCTCCTCCATCACCTGCGAATCCCTCATCCGGTTTAGTCTAGTAGGAAGACTAGGTCCCCCTGCACCCCCCGGAGATATACTTCTAATCAGTGTTTCTAGATTGGAAACAATGTGTAGAAAATGACTAGCTATGGCCCCAAGCTGAAAAAATGTCCCACATACCATTTTTATGCAAATTACTGCTGCCATTATCAAAAAAACGATTTTTGACATATCTCAGCCAATATTGCAGATAATTGAAAAATGAAGGTGTCTAGACCCATGTTTTGAAGGGCATAGATCATGATAGAACTATTCATAACATGATTACATGTGTCTATGGTATACTAGTATGCTAATTAGTGCTTTATTTACAAAATAATCACAGTTTTACGAAATAATAGACTCATATTAAGGTCCGTCTACACAGACGTTAACACAAAGTTTTATTTTTCTAAATATTACAACTGTCAAAATAGTCCTAGCACTCAATGTGACCACTCTTCTCTTGCTTGTTTTAGATAAACATCATTAGCATTAGTGATTCTACACTGAGTCAGTCATCATCATTTTCATCGAAATCGTCAGAGTCAAACTCTTCTTCTCCTTCCTCTTCCTCCTCCTCTTCGTGCTCTCCTGTGTTCAGAAGATCCACCAGTGAGGTTGGTAGGATGGGACCACTGGACCACATTGGTTTCAACAGTCCTTCATCAGTCCTTATCCATCCTTGCTCCTCATAAGGTTTTGGCTTTTCGATGATAGGTTGATCGGCTCTTTTGTACAATGCTACGCGGTGGTTCACACGCTGGATGTGCGGCTTCAGGGCAGACTGGCATGGAGGAAGGCGAGCCAGATCAACCTTGGACTTGGATGTGAGGGTCTTGTCCTCTCCCACCATTTTTCGTAGCAGCTTGGCACGGACAATGTCCACTGATGACTCGCGACTCTGGCCGTACATCACACAGGTGAATTTTTCTAACTGCCTCTCCACCTCAGGGTTGGCATCCCAGTTGTCACCCAGTTCACCGAATGCCCTGTGAAACCTGGGATTCTTCTCCAGCTTTTTCAAGGGCCCGACTTTTCCCTTCCCTTTGAAGGCACTGGTGCAGTCTTCTCCGCTGAACACATAGTACCCCAGGAGAGTGGCACAGTAGTCCTCTCCCAGGGATTCTGCCAGCTCAGAGACGTTGACAAGTTGGCGATGCTTCCCTGACCCTGTATCCAGGTACACCGTCAGCTTGATGTTGTGGGCATGGTGGAGCAGGATCAGGAGGATGTCTGTGTCCGGTGTTCTGACTACAGCGTTCTTGTATCCGATGGTAGCAGCATGATGGAGGTACAGAACCACCCTGGTATCAGTCTCTTCCTGGTTGCTGTAGATCGTGGGGAGTTCACGTACCTCGACCTGAAACACAAAAAGGCACCGCATTTCAATCACCAGTCACTGCCAGTTTCAGATCTAGACAAACATCACAGGTAATCACCTTTTTTTCAGGAAAAATTACAAATTGAATCGCCATTCACGAAGGGCTTTCAATTTTACCTTGCCATTCGTTGAGGCAAGTTGGTGGGCCTTCCCCTCCACGATCAGCACAGCCATCTCTGTTCTCTCCAGCCTGGTAGCTGCCTCTTGTCCACTCCACACTTTCAGAAGAAGCTGGCACATCTGCTTTTTGTTGTCGTCATTTGCAAGGAACATTTTGAAGTCATATGGCTTCCTGGTTGCTGGTCCAGCCAGAATGATCTTCTCTGAGCTGCCCCGCCTCAGCCTTTCCTGCGCTTTGATTGACTCAGGATGGTAACTGTCAGTGCACACTGGTAGTGGTTTTATTCAAGTTGTCCCACTCACAGTGGAATACAAGGTTGCCCTCTCCTGTCACAATTTGTGGTGTACGATAAGTTGAGACTTCATCCAGGACCTTGGCGAGAGCAGTTTCCAACTCCAAGGCGAAATCGTAGCTCTCAGAGTGTCCAAGCCTGTGTAGTATTGTGGTGAGCTGTTTGCTTCGGAACAGGTGCCTTACAGTCACACAGAGGAGAATGTGCTTTGGTAACTTCCATTTTCCATCTGACACTGCACGGCACAGATCTTGTCCAATGGAGAAGACCAGACGCTTCACCTTTTCTGTCTCGATGCCCTCCTTGCCAGTCATTAGCACGCTGAGAAAGCGGACAAGGTCTGGAGGTAGGATGTCTTCAGGATTGAGCTCCATGTCTTCAGCTGTTGGTGGCCATGGTTGGTCTTTACACTCTCTGAAAGCCTGTAGAATACCCTGGCGAAGTTGGAGGGCAACATTTTGGTTCTTGTTTGTGCTTCCGAGTGTGAATGCTCGTGCGAGAGCATTGGAAACTGTTATGTTTGAGCTGTGCACAAGCCAGAAAGAAATGACATCACATTTGTCATGATCAACCTTCGTGAAGTGGATATGCTCCTTGATTGGGTCATTCTGTAGGCGTTTCAGTAGTTTCTCTGACCGATAATTTGAGTTCTCATATCCATTCAGTTTCAGTTCCTCGACATAGAGCAAGCGCAAGGAAGAAAGCTGTAGAACTTTATTCTGCTGGATGACCTGGGTTTGAATGTGTTCCAGTACTGAGTTGAATGCCTTTTCATGGGCGGCTGACATGCAAGCCTGCTCCTTTGGTGCTTCGGCTCTGTGAATCGCACGCTCATAGTTGTAGAATGCTGTGCGGAAAGCTTTAAAACATGACGGATGGTGTTTGGCCTCACATGCAAAGAGGTCTTTGTTTTTCACCTTTCGATGGAGTCTATAGAGACCCATTTTCTCAGCCCGTGTTTCGATTTGCTCCCATGCATTTTCTTTGTTTTTAAAGGATGGGAAGGTTGTAGGCCTCTCAGTATTGCGATGAGCATCTTTGGTCTCAACTTTCTCACAAAATATACACTCTGGCGGGAAGATGGGTTCAGCAGAACCTCCTGGTTTACGAGGAGAGTGATGCCATGATGAGGTTGATGGCCCTGGTTCTGTATCATCTCCCAGACGATGAAAGTGGCGGACAAAGTGCTTATAACACTTGCTGTGATATCCTACTCTTTCTAGGTCATCAGGAAGAGTTGCCGGGATCTGATCACATACTGATTGCATACGACATGGGGAGTCATGCGGTTGGTTGAGACGTCAACCGTTGAGACGTTAGCTTTAACGTTAGCTAACATGGTGCTAGCTGGCTCAGCTGTTATTCTGCCTGTTTATGATTTCATGCAGAAACTGAAGTCAAGAGTGTGAGTAACATTATAGTTAGCATCTTACCTGGCTAGATTGGAGGATGAATACCAAGAACAACACACAGATGGAATGGAAGACTGAACTTTCAACTGAGGTATTCAATAACATCAACGTTACCAATTGATACGAGCGCGCGACATTACCAATTGATACGAGCGCGCGAGCGCGCATGTTACATGGATGGAAATGTAAAATGGCAGCTATAGCAGCACTAATTTGGATCTCTAGTCTGTCATTTCTGCACTGTGATTGGATAACATAAAAAAATATGTTTGGGAGTTAACAGCAGGAGTTGGTAGATTTTACGTGGGCTGGGTGAGAAACCTTTAAATAAGCAAGTGAAAATCTCTCGCAATACAAAGTCAATGGTGGGAAGAAAAGTTGAGTGGTACCAATGTTACTGCCAATGTCCCGCCCCTATGCAAGACTCAGGAGCATCTTGTTGACATTTAACCTTGAAAATACCTGGGTTTAGACCCCTTATGTACCATGTTAAGTTATCTGCAGTATTAACGTATCCTTATCATTTGTAAAACTGATTATTTTGTAATTACAGCATTAATATGCATACTAGTATACCATAGACACATGTAATCATGTTATGAATAGTTCTATCATGATCTATGCCCTTCAAAACATGGGTCTAGACACCTTCATTTTTCAATTATCTGCAATATTGGCTGAGATATGTCAAAAATCGTTTTTTTGATAATGGCAGCAGTAATTTGCATATAAATGGTATGTGGGACATTTTTTCAGCTTGGGGCCATAGCTAGTCATTTTCTACACATTTTTTCCAATCTAGAAACACTGATTAGAAGTATATCTCCGGGGGGTGCAGGGGGACCTAGTCTTCCTACTAGACTAGTTAATGAGCACATCACGATCCAAACACAGACTTTGGACCAATTCTTTTATCTCCTCTTTTATCTCTTTGTTATCCCCTCTCCGTCGCTTCTTAATTTCGCTCACCCCTTCTTCCACTTCTTCTAATTTGTGCCTCACCTCTTTTATTCCCCGGTACGTCTCCTCAAGCTCGTCCTCCAAGGCTACCTTGACCGTTTCCATGTGCGTCCTCACCTGCCGGTCCTTCGTCTCCATTACCTCTATCACCTCGTCCAACCTCGTTGTCAGTCCCTCACGTACTATCTGACATTCCCTCTTTGTCGCTATTAAGTCGTTTTTTATGTCGTTTTGTGTCGCTTTTAAACCTCCTAATACTGCAGTGTTCCTTTGAACCTGCTCCGTTAGTCCTTTTTGTCCCTCCGTCAGCTGTTCCACCTCCTGCGTCAGGTCCTCTATGCCCCCTTGTAACTTTACAGTCCCCTTTCTCACCTCCTTTTCCATGTGCTCCTCACAGTGCCTCACCTCCTCGCGCACTCCTCCGACCTCCTCACTCACTCCTCTTCTGATCTCCTCTCCCATCACTTGCATCTCCTGCCCAGATGCCACCCTCATCTGCTCCATTTCCTCCCTGTGAGCATCCAGTTTGGTTTCTACCCCCATTCTGACCCCCTCTATCTGCTGCCCCATTTGGTTAACTTCCCTTTCCGCTTGGTCCCTCATGTCCCTCAATTTGCCTTCCATGGTGTTTTCTAACCCCTCTAACCCTTTTTGCATCCCTTCCATTTGATTCTCTTGAGCGGCCATTCTGTTTTCTACCCCCGTTAACCCCTCCTGTATTTCCCCTAATCTATCGTCTAATTTCCCAAATTTCATGTCTAATCCCTTAAAATTATTGTCTAATCCCTCACTGGTACCCCTCGCTTCGTCCCTCATTACCCCCATTTGGCCCTCCAATCGCTCACTATCAGCCCTCATTCCCACCATTTGTTCCATAAGGGCCCTCATTTGCAGGAGGAAAAGGTTCGAATCCACCAGGGGCGCTGCCGCGGGCGTGGACGCCATGGCCACCTCGTGCGTGACAACGCTATTTTGCGACCCTGCCGCCCTCACTGCTTCGCTCTCCTCGCGTCCCTCAATTTGGTCCTGGACCGACCCTGCTTCACTCTCCCCTACCGGACCCCAGCCGTCTTGATCCGCCATAGCGCGACTTTCAAAATTCGAGTTTCGTAACACCAATCCAAATTTTGCTGTTATAATTTCGTCGAGCTCAGTAACCGCGGGACCGCGCTCCGGATCGATTTGGTCGAGCGCCGTACGCGCTCCGGCTCGATTTTCCCTCCCAAAATTTGGGCCTAACTAATTTAGTCCCGGGTCCGAATCTCACTCCTCGACACCAATTGTTACCGTACTAACACAATTGGTGTCCAAAATTTGGGCTAAATAAATTTAGTCCCAGGTTCGAATCCAACTCCTGACAACCAATTGTTACAGACACGACTTTGATGTTAAGGTGGGCCGAGCGGAATGGCCGTCGTGTCCGCACAAATTACCCGATTGTACTCGAACGTTGACGAAGCCGCGCCACGCTGGCTCAATAAGGAAAAAGAAGACACACGGCTGAATTATAATGACAGACACCAGGGATACGGTTCTCAAGACCTCCGGAGGAGATTATATTCGTGCGGAAGGTCAGATTACAGGGACGAGAGGTACAACATAGAAAGACAAGCACTTAGACACAATCTTATATTATTCCCCAACAGACGACAGGCAAACGGGACAAGGCTGACTCACACGGGGGTTGATGGCAGGAAAGCGGTTGTCGATGGCTCCAGGTCCTCCTGGGCTCAGGGCAGGATCGACCCGGTCCGGTCCAGAGATGCGGAAGGTAGCACAGCGCTCGAAGTGGCGTCTTTTCGTCTCAAGCTGGGGGCGCATCTCACGTCACATCCGGCGCGTGGCCGCGTATATCCGGCGGGGAGTGACACGCCCTCGGCTCGTTAGCTCCGCCTCGTGGAATCGGCACGTTGCTTCTCATTGGGTGCGTGCGGGGGGTTTACCAGGCTCCGCCCTTGACGAGGAGCTGACAAGGAGCCCCTTCGTGGTAACCCCGTGGAGCGCATGGTCTGGAGCGCATCGTCTGGAGCGCATTGTCGATGGCGGCGAACCGAGCCGGTGGGAGGACGCACACTCCCCCCCCGCGCAGCGCCGTGCCCCTCTGTTGTTGTAGACGGGGAAGAAGATGGGAGGAGGTATGGGAAAGGTCCTAAACTCACTACTGATGCCATATAATCACATTCTGGTGCAACGAAGAGTCATAATTAATGGAAACGAGGCCTTAACTGACATAGACTAAGAATAACTAGCAAGATGTCCGAAAGTTGTCTACGTGTGGTGCGGTGGACCTGGGCACGACATTTAATGGGGGAATAAGGGGAAGGTCGGCTCTACTGATTGTTGTTTACAGACAATGGGACTAGGGAATGGGGGATTGGGGATAGTTGGGGAGTATTGGGGAAAATAGGGGAATATTTACAAGCGGATATGGAGGCCAAATTCCATATTCGCAACAATATATTATATAATATAATATATATATATATTGTTGCGGATATGAGGATTGTATTTTTTTGATTGTGTTGTATTGTATAGTAAATGGTTGTGAATTATTGTTTTAGTCTGAGCCCTCCTTGCTCCAGTGTGTATAAAGGTCAAAGGGTGTTCCGGTAGTTAATTCCATAAAGCATACATTGAAGGACACTATAATATCCCTGTTCAGTAGTTTATTTCCTTATTCTGTGTATTAGGTTAAGGCGTTGTCTTCCATTAAAATGACACTCCATTGCACCAAGTGAAATAAGATAGATTCCCTTCATTCTTCATTCCCATTCCCAAAACCTCCATTTCCCCTTTCATCATGGCCAAGCCTCGATTGCCAATATTACATCCCCTCCAAAACCACCATTGAACATGTGCTCGGGTCGGGGAAGAAAGGCGTGCCCGCCCGTCGTCATCAAGGGCGGAGCCAGAGGGTCGCGCGACCAACCAGGGCCGAGGTGAGCACACCGATGGGCGTGTCCTGAAGGCCGGCGGCTTGATCGCCGGAGGCGTTATAAAAGCGCGCGTGCAAGGTACTGCGTAAGAAGATCCAGATGAGCTTTGGAGAGAGAGAAGGTTCAAGGTCAATTACAAGCAGTTGCGCCAGAGACGGCAGACGCGTCCTGAGTTGCGCCAGAGATGGCAGACGCGTCCTGAGGTGAGCCAGAGAAGCAGCTTTGGCTCCACAAGCAGCGTTGACTCCACCAGGCAGCTTCAACCCGTTACCCCGCGGGAACCAGATAGCGGTGGCATCGGTGGCCGTCGCGGTCCAGCCGACATCCCGTGCGGGATCAAGCCCGAACCATCTGCCCCAGCTGAACCTTCCCATTCCTCCTTCCAGCATTAATTCCTGCCATTCCTCCTTCCAGCATTCATTCCTGCCATTCCATCCTTCTTGTGTACGTGAGTTTGTTCTGTTTGTTCTGTCCTGGGTATTTAATTAAGTTTGTATAAGCTAGTATTTTCACTGTGTCACCTGCTTTTTCCATGTTCCCTGTATATAACTTTGACTGCTCCTTTTGCTTGTGTGTGTAAATAATAAATCCCGTTGCTCTTCTGTACGTCTTCTTCTTCCTCTTTACATTCGGTCGCTTTAGAGGTTTCCAAATTGAATATCTGTGGCGCGATCCGGCCAACGTTCGGGAATCGGGTTTAGTCGGGGAAAACTGTTCGGCCGCGGTGCCTCCGCTCGGCAAACAACATCCTTATCCGCGGACCGTAACAATTGGTGTCAGGAGTGTCGGATTCGGACCTGGGACTAAATTTATTTAGCCCAAATTTTGGAACACCAATTGTACTATTGGCGTAACAATTGGTGTCGGGAGCGGGAACGGACCCGAAGCGCGCTTAACGCACTCAAAATTACGAGCTGCCAAAATTTGTGTTGTTTTAAAGAAAAACCCAAATTTTAAAATCGCGCCATGGCTGGTCAAGGCGACGGGATGTCGGTGGGAGAGATAGACGGGGTAGAATCGACCCAGGACCTCGGGGAAATGTATGTGGAGGAAAGAGAGGAGGAGAACATTGGCAATGTGGTTGAGGGGGTATCAGGTGCACAAAATGGCATGCCCGCGCACGTGGTTGAAGGGTCCCAAAATAGCGGCGCCGCGGAGGGCGAGCCCGTGGTGGCGGCTGGGGACGCTGGGCAAACCGGGTTTGACATCAGATTATTCTTGACCCAACTGAATGCAAAAATGGATAGGATGGGGGGCGAAATGAGGGGCCAATTCGGGGTAATGAGGGACGAAGCGAGGGGTACCAGTGCCCAAATTGGGAAGATAGACAATAAATTTGAGGGGTTAGACAATGGGATAAAAGAGGTAAAAAAAATGGGTTAATGGGGGTGGAAAATAGAATGGCTGCCCAGGAGAATCAGATAGAGGGGGTGAAAAATGGGTTAAGGGGGCTAGAAGATAGAATGGAAGGCAAATTGCGGGAAATAGGGGAGCAATCCGCCCGAGAAATCAAACAGATGGGGAACCAGATAGAGGAGGTGAAAATCGGGTTACAAAGTAAATTGGATGCTCAGAGGGATGAATTGGGACAGATGAGGTTGGCATCTACAAAAGAGATGGAAGAGATGAAAGAGGAGATACGACGAGGTGTAAGTGAGGAGGTCTCGGGGGTACGCGAGGAGGTAAAGCGAGGTGAAAAGCGTATGGAGAAAGAGGTGAGAAATGGAACGGCTAGGTTACAGGGGGGAATAGAAGATCTGACGGAGGAGGTGGAACAGCTGACGGTGGGACAGACGGAGTTAGTGGAGCAGGTTCAAAGGAAGACTGCGGTACTAGGAGGGTTAAAGGCGACACAAAAAGAAATTAAAAATGACTTAATAGCGACACAGAGGCAATGTCAGATGGTACGTGAGGGACTGACAACGAGGTTGGACGAGGTGACAGAAGTAATGGAGACGAAGGACCGGGAGGTAAAGACGCACATAGAGACGGTCAAGGTAGCCTTCGAGGACGAAATTGAGGAGACGCACCGGGAGATAAAAGAGGTGAAGCAAAAGTTAAAGGAGGTGTTAGAGGGGGTGAGTGAAATTAAGAAGAGACGGACAGAAACGAAGAGAGAAATACAGGAGGAGGTGATGGAATATGTACAAGGTCGGTGCTCAAATCGTGATGACGTGCTCGCTAACCAAATAAAGAGTTTGCAGGTGGCGAAGGAGGTGCGGAGACGAGGTGCCAAGGTGCGTGGCGATATACGAGGAAATGTATATGATGTGAGGGGAGCTTCAGTCGGCTTGGGGGTTGATTTGGATCCGGGTGTTCGTGAGAGGCCGCTGGTGAAGTGTGCGACAGGTACGGTGTGCGAAGGAGGAGGTGTGCGAGAATGTCCGACTCTGGGGTGTGTGAGGAAAAAGTGCGCGCCGAGGAGTGAGTGTGCTGTCGAGAGTGAGTTGGTCGTAGCGCGTGTGCGAGGGGGCACATGGAAGCGCGGTGTGGTAAGTGTTACAGAGGGTGTAGCGGGAGAGTGTGCGCAAGGGTGAGTGTTACGGAGGGAGTAACGAGAGAGTGTGCGCAAGAGGATGCGCGAGAAAGGTGTGTAACGGACAGGTGCATGAGGAAAGAGTGCGCTGTCAAGAGTAAAGGTGAATGTGCGACCGAGTGTGGTGGTGAGAGTAGTAAGAGTGACACGGAGCGTGAGTTGGTTGTGGCAGGTGAGAGAGGATGTACACCTGGAATGGAAGGAAGCACACCTGGAATGGTAGAACGCGTATGGGAATGCACGCTGGAGTTGGTAGTGAGGCACGTGGATGGGTGCGCGAGTGAGAGCACACCTGTGATTGTCACAGAGGTGACCGAGAAGGGGGCGCGAAGAGGTGTGTTGGTGAGGTGTGCGAACGACGAGTGGGTGCAAAGGTGTGCGGTGGTCAGGTGTGTGACCAAGTCTGTGAGCGAAAAAACGAGTGCAATGACGAAGTATGCGGGGTGTACGGGCGGCGTTGGAGCACCGAGCTCGGTGAGGGTGAAAGGGGTAGCGTATGCGTGTGAGCATGCAGGTGAAGCATCGACGGTAACCGGGTTAGCGGTTAGAACGACATTTAGCCGGATCAGGCCCTCGGTGCGCGCCGAGCAGTTTCGCATGCCGCGAGGACCAGCGGGGATCCGAACCACGGCGGTTTCGAAAGAACCGCCGTACGCGATCCACGCTGGGCCTCGCTCGGAACGGCCGCGTCCGTGCTCCACTAGGCGGAGCGGGCAGCCCGATAGGAAGGGTCGTCATGGCGACCCCTTTTTGTTGAGGCGTTCCGGCAGGTCGAGATCGGGCCATTGGATGGCTCCGTGCCGAGGTGGTGCGTGGGATCTCAGCCCAGGTAAACCTCCTTCCCTGCACCGAGTGCCGGACGTATCCAGCCGCCAGCACCAAACAACCCGCATTCATTGCTCGGCTTTACGAAGCCGAGCTTTAGAAGTGAATTGGCGCACCGAGAGGCATTAGTGAGTAGACTGTGATGACGAGGATAGTGTTTTGGCCCAGAAATTGAAAAAAAAGCAAAAATTGATGGTTGGCAAAGGATTGGCAGTAATGATTGGCAGATGATGGGTAGTGATTGCCAAATTTTATATTTGTTGAATTTGGACGAGCAAAATTTATAGTGAGAGATACCCGATGTGGTGGGATGGCAACTCTGCCATCCCTCATAGCGGGGGCAAAGGAGCACTAGACTTATGGGGTTTATGGCAGTGAAAACTAGCCCGGGAGGGTTAGGATATAATGTGTAGGGACCTAGAAGATGACCTTAGGTAACGCTAAGATTAGGTAGTGACAATGATACCGGTAGTGGGGACGCAGGTAGATTAGTGTGGATGATAACGATGTGGTATGTGCTTAGTTTAAAGGGAAAACGGGGAGCACTAAGTTAGCAGGGCAACAGGTAGTTCAGATGATGCCGTGTGAGTGTTGGAGGTGTATAGAAGTGTATTGTGAAAAGTGTGTGAAGAACAGGTGTGATTGCACAGGTGTGCAACTGAACAGGTGTATGGAGCAGTGTATGAGTGAGTGATGGTGATGTGTGTTGTGTTGACCAAATGGTCCAGGAAGGAAGGAGGGTGCAGGTGGCACCAGGTGTGGTTGCACAGGTGTGCAGCAACAGGTGAATGGGGAATGGTTGTGTGAAATACATGGAGTGTGGAATATATGGAGTATTGGAATGGATGGTCGTGGAGTGAGTATGGTGGAAACTATGGAGTGGAGTGGATGGTGCAATGGTGTGAATGGGGGAAGGATGGACCCCCATCACGAATACCCTGGGCGGGTAGTGTAAGTGTGAGGTAGAGGGTACAGGTAAATTGTGGTTGGATATTGGCATCTGTGGTGCGGGTGAAAGAATGGTATTT